>NC_090938.1:747655308-748024754 GCF_040938575.1 Ambystoma mexicanum | reverse complement strand
GAGGGGGAGAGAGAAGAGAGAGGAGGGGGAGAGGGAGAGACAACACAACTGTCTCCATCCTTCGGCTTGCGTCACGCTCTGCTCAGGAGTCTTGTTGAGGGCGGGGAGTTCCTGCCCCATGGGGGTGAATGAAAGCATTAAAGCTCGGGTCTGGGGGTAACTCAGCACCCTTCTTTCTCTGAAGAACTGTCTCCATCCTTCGGCTGCGTCACGCTCTGCTCAGGAGTCTTGTTGAGGGCGGGGAGTTCCTGCCCCATGGGGGTGAATGAAAGCATTAAAGCTCGGGTCTGGGGGTAACTCAGCACCCTTCTTTCTCTGAATCTTCCAGAACGCGGGGTTCCTCCTGGGCTGGTCCCTGGCATGTGACGCCATGATGGCTGCACCCTATTAACTACTTAACAGAGGCTGCTGGACCCCCCAGCTGGCACGAGGAGCTTCGGACTGGCACCCTCTGCTTTCAGCAGGAGAAAGTGAAAGGTGGGTAGTGGCTCAGGTAAGTGGCACTCCCAGTGCCAGGTGAAAAGCGGCACTGAGGCGGGGCCAAGCAGTTGGGGGGCTGCAGGGTGCCCCGAGGAAGCGGCAAAGACATAGTGGAGCCTGGTGAGGCATTGACCAGCAGCACCTGGGGGCATGGGGCGGAAGTGGTCTCTCTGGTTCCCTCACAAGGACAACAAGACAAGGTGTGACCGGATGACGTGCAGTGACGCAGTAAAGATCAGCATTCCCGCTTCCAAGTTACCAAACTGTACTAATTCCCTCAGGGTGCTAGGACTCCACCAGTGCCAGACGTCTGGTCTTCACCCACACTCTGGGCACGGAGATATCACAGCAGAGCACCTGGGGAGGGGAAAGAGCGCTGACTATGCAGATGTGAATGCCAGGCACTGAGACATGCCAAGCAAAAGGGACCTCAAAGAGACTGGACCAGGCATGACCTCTGTGTGTGCAGGAAAGGCGTGAGAGCCCAGTGTTCACTAGAGGCAGAGGGCAGGTCACTAGTACACACTTCTCACAGATCTGATCATGAAGAGCCCGCCCCCTGACCCCCTGCACTGGTATAACAGACACGAGGAGTAGCATGGTGTAGTGTCCTTGATAGAGACGGCACATCCGTGACATGTGTCAGAGAACACCAGCCTAGCATGTTGCTATGTTGGATCCGGTTACACAGGAGTGGAGTTACTTGTTACAGAGAAGGAATGTTTAATTGCTCTTTCCCTGCACCCCCTGTAGCTCATATAATAAGTCCCCACACTACATGTACCGCCATGCACTGGTGTGATTGTGTGTTTAACAACACACCAACCAAAGAAAACATGGAAATAAAAGTGAAGGAAATGAGATTAAAGGGCACAAAGGTCAGGTGTGGCTGAGCAGGGTCTCACTGGAGGCCAAGACAGGCTGGGACTGGCCTATAGGGCAATAGGGCAATGCCCGAACCAAACACGCAAAATGCTAGTGTGGGCCACTTTTCTGGCCAATGTGGGCAAGTTTGATGAATTACTTTGCCATGCGGCTAGTAGTTTTGACCATTGTTGCTGAATAAATATTCTTTAAATTGCACAATTTGCATCACATTTTTATCATAAACCCCCCCCCCTTGGGTACTTTCCAAACAGTCTGTCACAAAAGGAATGAATTGCCATGTGCAACTGTGGGCCACTTTTTCATTGGTGCGCGAGACCATGTTATGCCCCAGCCCGACCCTGGGTTAAGACATGTGTGAAATGCCAAGTCTGCTCATAGAGATGGTTTCTATTGTGGAGATATGCTGTGCACTGGAGGGTCATGGGGTCACGAGACAGGTATCATTCCACGAGAGGTGTCTGGCGAGTGCTGAAAAGGGTGGCCGCAGAGGAAAAGAAAGGGGTGGCCGTGGAGGGAAAAAGAAAAGAAAGGGGTGGCCGCAGAGGGGAAAAGAAAAGAAAAGAAAGGGGTGGCCGCAAAGGGGACAAGAAAAGAAAAGGGTGGCCACGGAGGAAAAAAAAACAAAAGGGGGGCCACGGAGGGAAAAAAAAGAAATTGGGGTCCATGGAGGGAAAAAAAAGAAAGGGGGGCCGCGGTGGATAAAAGAAAAAGAAAAGAAAGGGGTGGCCGCGGAGGGAAAAAAAAAGAAAAGAAAGGGGTGTCGCTCTTGTGAAGCGCATTGAGATGCACAGGGCTACGTCTGCACCCAGAGTTTTGGACTTTTACCTAACGAGGTAGTTTACATGATTTGAGGGTCTTCCCGGTTGGAGGTGTGAGGGGAGGGGAAAGGCCAAGATGCGATTGCTTGAGCATATAGTAGATGGAACACATGTCTCTACACACATACTGTGTTAGACTGGGCTATACTCAGTCATTAACTAACCAGGGGTCTTACAATTGAGTTGCTCTTTAGTAGTTAGCATTTAACAACTTACCTGCCTTGTATTATTGAGCAGAGTGTGTACCTCTGGCACTGTTGGAGTCCTAGCACCCTAAGGAATTAGGAATGTTTGGTAAGTTGGAAGCGGGAATTAAAGACCATTTTCTGGTGTATTGGCAAGAGTCATGAGGGACTATGTTTCCTGTTAGAAGGAGGACAATGTGTTAGTGAGCTCCAATATGTGTCTGTGGCTTTATTCACAAGCTTTGTAGGCAAAGTGTGGAAATGGCAAATATAAAAAAACCAATGCAACCAAAAGAAAGGGTTAACAAGCAATGAAGGGCGTCCCAAAGAGCAAGGAATGTCACGTGGAAATGTCAGTAAAAAGGAAGTGAGCAAGGAGGCAATTGACGAGATAAGCAATAAACCAGAGAGGATGAGGAAATGACGACATATTTCCATCCTAGCAATAAAAACAAAAAACCCAGGAGATGGAGGAAGTTACTGGTGGAAGGGTCTGTAAGGATATTTGGCGTGTTACAGTACAGAGTACAGCAATACTGCACAAGTAGCACAATTTTTTTGCAGCACCACCACCACAAGGGTGCGGTGCATTGCTATATGGGTTAGCAGATTAACAAGGAAAGACAGGCTATTCAGTCAAAAACGATTTTAACATATAAGATGCAAATCTATTTTTACAGTTAAAAGCACACGTGCTCATTTAAAAATGCACACTATTTTTCACCTGAAATGCCTATATTGCTAGAGACACATTTGAAAATTAACAGCTAACCTATTAACAATTAACCTGACTAATAAAACCTTATTTAACATAACCCACTAATAAAATGTGTTCTCCACTGCAGAATTAGGCATACTCTGAAAACCATTTAAATGCGTGTGCAGATTTTTTTTTCTTCTCTTCTCTGCCTGATTCTCCGTGTTTTTGTGCACAGTAACTGCAGGAGAAGGAAGTCAGATTTGCAACAATTGCAAATGTATAAGCGAAGCTATTGTTGAAGAGTAGGAGGATGAGAGATGATGGATTTCATTGGGACACGTCATACAGAGGGCTGAGAGGAAAGTTTTAGTGGGCAGTATCAGGGAAAAAGACAGGCAGACATCTTTCTGCACTACTGGGGAGAAGACCTGGCTGTGGGGTCCTGACTGAATGCAGATTCCTGTGTCCTGCTGCAGTCGAGATTGGGGAGAGCTGAAAGAAAAACCTTTCCACTGGCTGAGGCATTCCTAGCTGAAAAAGCTGAGAATTCCAGGCAATGACCCCGGCTTGAGAAGGCAAGCGTTCCTTTTTGTTGGAGTTAATCCAAGAGAGCCACATTCACAAAGAGAACAACTAAAAAGATAAGGTAATGAGAAGTGTGGGAGCTGAGTGTGTACGGTAATATGCAGTCAGTGTAGGATTCCTGTGCGTGTCTTAATCAAATACCAATGTTGCAATTTGAGTTCTGTTCTCCGCCACGCTCTTTGCAGTGTGTCATAGACAATGCTTTGACTGTACCATTTTATTTATTTTTGTAAAGAATGAGATCGTGTCTAAATGCAGCTTTTATAATACAGAAAATATTTGAAAACAGACGGGTGTTTTATTTTCTATTTACCATTACAATGCCGATGATGTGGGGAGATTTTTAAACAGTGCAATGGTCATTTTAAGACAGATGTGTGCATGTCAGAATCAGTATGAATAATTGTGAGTGACTGTAGCATAGCTTGTTGGAGGTACATGAGCCAACGGGAAGAGAGACTCTCTGAACATAGCTCCCTACCGTATATAAGGTAGTGGAAATTACCACAAGACTACCACATATAGCTCTCTGTCGTAAATAAGTCAGTGAGTTCGCCCATGGTGGCACACCAACACTATCACTGGAAATGTGGTATTCCTAGAATGCAGGTCTGAGGTCTCTCTAGTGATCACACGAAAAATCTAAGCAAAGATAAGGGATTCTGGACATTGGGGCCACAAATAAAACAAGGGAATTATGCTCACCAAAATACCACCAACCACGTATACCAAATATGCAGGTCTGGGTGCTGAAATAATGCATGTCCATTGTATTATTGTTGCACATGGCCAAATCTGAATACAAAGAGTGATTATTGCTAAGTTATTTTTCGGCGGTAATAAAATACCGTCAGGCCCCAAATCTCCACAAAATACCCTACATATTTATGGTGCGTTGCAGGCCGGGAAAGTGATCATAGAGTACCTACTGGGCGTGGCAAGCGTGTCTCACACTGCCATTTGCACATTAAAGGGAACCCATTTTATAATAGCAGTGTGCCACTAAAAACGAATTTCAGAATGTCACAAAGGGAAACCACATTCTCAGATCTAGTGCAATATTTAGAGGCAAAGTTATTTGCACATGGGAATTGGTCTTCGAATAGCACGTTAGAATGGAGTAACCGCATTCAGGGTGAGGTGCAGAAAGAAAAACTAGACAATATTTTTGCAGAAGGCAGCATAATTCAGGTCTGCCTTACAAGATTATTGAATGCAGCCGATAAAAGTGCAGAGAAAGACTGTTTAATACGGCTATGCGGCAAAATATGGTTTATTTTAAACAAGTCCCTGCGAATGCAAGAGAATGATACTCAGCTAATTAACAGGTTAAAGACTGAATTAGATGGGGCAAGTAAAAATCAGGAAATGTTGAGAGCAGAATTGGATGTATGCCAAAAAGACATGCAATTAAAATGCAGAGACTTTGATACTCAGTTATCCAAAAGCAAGAAACAATTTGAAGATAGTGAGCAAGAATTGACACACTTAAAAGCCTTAGTGGATCACATTAGGCAGGATAAAGATGAGGTTGTTTCAGAAATGCAGATTTTACAAAAAGAACATTGCGAAAAAGAAGGTGATCTCCAGAGCGCAGAACAAGAAATGATTAAAATGATTCAAGAAAGAGACAAAAGAAATAAAGAGTTCAATGAATGCCAAATGCAAATGTGCGAAATGCAGGAGGTGATTAATAAAATGAGTGATGAAAATAATTATTTGCATGATGAAGCCAACAGACTCCTTAAAAAGTGTAAGGACTTAGAACAGCAAATGTGCATTCCCAGGTCCCAGGAGAGGCGGCAGGGTACCACATTCAATGGAGTGGAGGTGAATTCTAGCTCTGCCCAAAGAGCTAGTGCCCCAGTGACTGGGCCGGTGACTGAACTTGGTTGCAGCGCCCTTGGGGGATTTGATACTCCCATTGGGGGCAGCCACCAATCTCATACACCTGAAAACAGGATTGAATCACAAAATAGTGCAATTCCATGCATTGCAACAAGTAGCCCCATAAAAATAATGAAATCCATTAAAGCCCTGATCAAACCATTTAAAAAGGGAGGTGAATGCTGCATTGAGGATCACTTAGAAGCGGTACATGACATTTTTAAAGCACTCCAGATACCTAAGGAACAGTACAGACAATATTTTCATTTAACTTTAGATGCCCCGACGGCCAGCATCATAAGGGGATTAAATGAACAGCAGAATATGACATGGCTGGAGTTTGAAAAAGAAATTAGGCGTCATTTTTCTCCTTTTCAGTCATTGCAGGAGGCAAAGAAAGTCGCGTACACTATTACTGCTGGACCTAATACATCCCCTCGCCAATTTTTACAAGACTTAAAAAGAGCATTCTCTCGCTTTGATGTATCTTTTGACTCAAATTCCAATGAGTTTAAAACCGCATACTTCTATGGGCTACAGAAAGACATCATATCCCAATTGGTCCGTGAATTTGACCGTGACAAGTCCCTTGAATGGATTGTACATCAAAGCACAAAGCTATATGAGGTACTCTATTGTCAGGGTAGAGAAAGTGATAAAATGAAAGATACTAGGCCTAAATCTAAAGAACCCTCAGCCACAGTAATGGAAATCAGGTCAGCCAAAATGTCCCTTGAGTCTGCTCAAAGCCAAGGTAAAAATAATGTGACACCTGAACAAAGGGGTAATCAACAAAGATCGCCATTTCCTGTACCAATGTTCCAATCACATGATCCTAGTAATAGAGAGAGCTACATCAGCCCTAGATATTTAGGGGATAGACCCCGGGTAAGATACCGGTCTGATATGGCAGGTATGAACAATAACCAGAGACAAAATCAAGATCAAAGAAATAATGGTCCCTACCAGTCATTGGGGACACAGAGCAGATTTGATCCCAGCACCATGATATATGGTAATCAGGATAGGCCCCGATATGTGGATCGATTTACTGATAATGGAAATCAACATAGGGGCCAGTACCCACAATCTGAGAGACAGGACATGAGGCAAAACGTGAACTACAGTCCACGCCAGTACGATGATTCCCCACCAAGGGACTATAACCAAAGGATGGGTGCAACCCGCTCCCCTCCACAAATGAATCAAGAGTTCAGAAACCATCCCAACCGGTATCAATCACCTGAGAGGTATCAGAATAGATCCAATCAGGGGGAAAACAACCAATATCGACCTAGGCCACAGAAAGAGGATCCTAGAGAGATGGAAAGGTTCCAGTGCCTTGAGGCCCAAGTGAAAATGTTAGCTGAGCAAATAGGAAAGCTCTATACAGCGCAAAAACAACCTTCCAAAGAGGGGGCTGATGGCCATAGCAATGACCGGGGGGCTTCCGAAAAGTGACTAAGTACTCATGATAACTGCAGTGCCAAAATGACAGATTGCTCTGATATAATTTTGCATAACGACTCTGAGATGCCTAATGGATTAAAAATGAAAGTACCAGTAAATGAAATTGTGACAGAAAGTGCAAATACTTCTAAAAAAGAGGTACGGTTTAACTTAGAGCTAAATAAAACAGTAAAGATTTGCACAAATGAAAAAGAAACATTAGGAATTCCAAAAGAACAAAGGGACAGATTTAAGAAAAATGACTCATGCATGGGGAATACCAGTGAACAGGGAGTAAGTGGGGATGCCATAGCTCCTTCCCTGGGCAAGCAAAACAATGACCAAACACAGACAGAAAAAGGAAATACTCACAAGGAGGGTACAAGTCAATCACCTGAAGAATTCTTTGAGCCACATATTCTTGAAGAGGCTGCAAGGGCTGATATGACACTAAATGATCACAAATGCACAGAATTAAAAAATGACAAATTGCTGAATGATGTTGTTACACATGTTCAGTTGGAAGGTTGTAATGTGGTCTCTGATGTTACCCAGATGGATGGGCGAACGGTGGCCACACTCCAAAAAACCTCTGAACATGGAGAAATGAATAAAATATCTCGCACAGAAATGGGTAAAAAGGAGGAAAAAATGTCTTTTCATTTACCAATGTGCTTAGCCAAAAGTGAAAAAGACCTGAGAAAGGTGAGCCCTGAAATCAGTAAGAATTCACATTTCTTATGTGTATTAGAGGAAGTTGAGGACAGATATTATGCACCCATCACTGTAGAAGAAAAATGCCACACCTTCGCTATGATTGACACTGGCGCACAGGCCACAATTATGTCCAAGGAGCTGGTAAAGAGTATCAATGAAGGGAGGCCTCCACAGAGTCAGATCACAGTGAAGGCAAATCAAGGCCCAGTGCATAACTTTAATGGGGAGGAGGTGCCCATCATAGGTGTAACTGAGGTTGACATAAAAATAGGAAAGCACAGAATGAAACAAGAGGTATTGATCACATCTATTTGTGAAATTCCATTTCTGATGGGGACAGATTGCCTGAAAAGATTGTCTCCTCTCATAGATGGGGTGAATGGAGTGCTGTGGTCCTTAACCAAAAAACCATTGAGGCCTAAGAAACTAAAATCACAAAACAGCAATATAAAAGAATGTCACACCGTTGCCAAAACAAATGATGCTGTGGAGGTATATCTCCAGAATAGCTGCATACCTAGTGTCACTGTTATATTAATGTGTCAAGACAAAGATCAGAGCGACAATGAAAAACTACCTGTACAAATATATTTGGACCCAAGGAAAGATTGGCAGACTGCTATAGATGAGCACACATTACGTTTTTACTTAAAAGAGAATACATGCAAACAGAATATTGTTCCTAAAACAGATTCAGAAAAACACATTACCACTCTGGCAGAAATACACATGGAAGATGAGCAACCATGGGTTCACGTTGGTATAAATGATTATCTTAAAACAATAAAAGCCACTTTAGCGCTTGAACATGAAAGGAGTTTCATTAATGAGAAATTGTTGCAAAAAATTATGGAGAGGGAAGAAATCCCGAAATTTAGGATTAAAAACCAATATGTTTCTGGGTTGGACAGTCCAGACTTTGAAAACCGAATTGCAGGCAGATGCATGCTTAAAATTAGCATTGGGCAGAAAATAATTTACCATAATGTATGGATAGTGAGTGGAGCACAAAATGAATTTTACATGGGCAATGACATCATGCACAGAATGTGTATGGTGTTAGATTTCCTTAATCAAAAAATATGGTCACGCCTAGGTGGGCCGGCACCTGAATTTGAAGACAAAAGAAGGGCTTATCATTGTGCACAACTGGTTCCTTATGCCATCGAATTACAAATAAGGAAAGATACTATTATTCCTGCATTTACAAAACAGTTTGCAATAACACTGAAATGCAAAAATGGGCAGCAGATGAAAGGCTCTGATGCATTTGTATGCCTGAATGAATCCATAAAACAGCAAGGCCTGGATTATGAATACATTCCATTGGTAGACATTGGTGAGGGATCTGTAAAAATCATGGTAAATAATAAAGGTTGTCAGGATATTCATTTAGAGGAAAACTCCCCATTAGGAATGGCCATACAAAAATCACATTATACGGCAGATTTAAATAACATGGTGATTGGGAATATTCCTGAAAAATATGTAGATGCCAAGGGCGAGTTGCCAGAACACCTGGACTCTCAGCCCAAAGGAATATTTAAAATTCATTCTGTGTATCCTTATGATTCAAATGAGACAGTGTGCTGTCATCAAGAGGATTGCATAATATTTAATTTAAATGAAAATGAAACAGGAAATCAGCCCATTGAAGTGGAAGCTGATATGCCAAAATATTTAAAAGTGGCAGCTCTACAAAAAGACACAGCCACACAGTTAGAGGAAAGCGCTGAGATTCCTTTACCAGAAGAGTTTCCAGAATTTTCCAGAATGGTAGAAGAGCAGATCTCCTTAGCGGATGCATGTGACAGCGATGGGGATCGAAACGACCTGAGGGAAATATTTATGGAGTTTAAGGATGTATTTGCAAAAGATGCTTATGATTGTGGTTTAACTGATTTACATGTGGCCACACTACCAGAAGGTTGTAGCAGAAATCCAGTGTTTGTACGCCAGTATAGACTACCGCTGGCATGTTTAGAATCATTGGCAGAGATTATTAAAAATTTGGAATCACGGGGAATAATCAGGCCCATTCATAGCACATCCAATACGCCTATTTTAGGTGTGTTAAAGCCAAATGGTCAATGGCGGCTGTGTGCAGACTTAAGAGAGTTAAATAAAAGAGTACCAGTATCTAGATGGCCACTACCATTCATTGATCAGGGCCTAGCTCAGATACATGGTTCAAATGTATTTACCACATTAGATCTCACATCTGGATATTGGTGTGTGCCATTGGCAGAGGAGATACAACACCTATTTTCCTTTACATTTGACAGGACTCAATATGCCTGGCTTAGAGCTCCGTTCGGGTACATCAATAGTGGGAGTGAATTTGGCATATT
This sequence comes from Ambystoma mexicanum, assembly GCF_040938575.1. Classification (NCBI taxonomy): domain Eukaryota; kingdom Metazoa; phylum Chordata; class Amphibia; order Caudata; family Ambystomatidae; genus Ambystoma; species Ambystoma mexicanum. The sequence goes on along the minus strand of NC_090938.1, from coordinate 748,014,694 downwards.
TTTGAGAAAGGCCATGCCAGATGCAGCGGAAAGAGGAACAATAGTTTATGTGGATGATGTCCTGATAAAAAATGAAAACCTTAAAAGTCATTTTGATGAAATAAGACATGTGCTTGGCCAATTGCAGAAAGCAGGCGCCAAAGTATCTTTGCAAAAAGCACAATGGTGCAAGAAAAAAGTGAACTTTCTAGGGCATGAAGTGACTGAACATGGGCTAAATCCACAAAGGAAGAAAATAGAGGCCATACAAAGATTAAAAGATCCTAAAAATGTGAAAGGAGTAAAAAGTTTATTAGGGATGACAGGCTATAACAGAAAGTTCATTGAGAATTATGCAGAAATCACTCAACCATTGACTAAACTGCTTAAACTAAATACTCCCTGGAGATGGGAAAGAGAGCAGTCTGATGCAGTGGCTAGATTGAAGGAATGTCTTGTAAAGGCACCATGTTTAGCATACCCCATAAAGGACAGGGATTTCTTTATAGAAATAGGCTTTTCTGAACATTGTATGTCAGCAGTGTTATCACAAAAACACGATTTGAATCACAAAACCATTGCATATGCAAGTAAGGCATTTTCCCAAGTTGAAATGAAATTTAATGAATGTGAGAAGGCCCTATTAACCACTGTGTGGGCGCTACAACATTTCCGCCCCATTGTTCAGGGAGAAAAGGTGATTATTGAAACAAATCATCAACCGTTGCAATTTTTAGAGAGTAAAAGAATTAGATCAGGCAATCTAGCGCAATCCAGAATCACTTCATGGACGCTGGCATTACAAGGTTTTCCCGTAGAAGTGAGATATGGACAAAATAAAAAGAGCCCAATTGCTCAAGGGTTAGCTGACTTACATGACTGTGCAGCTGAACAAATACCAAATGAAATGGAAGTGGAAGCTAGTTTACAGGAATTTGAACAATCACCACACAAAGCTTTTGATGAAAAAACATGCAAGGATTTGCCAACTGTATATGTGGATGGTTGTGCTTTTCACATTGAAAATGACAGTAATAAACAATTAGTGGCAGGAATAGGAAATGTCTGGTTGAAATGTGAAGGCGTTCCTAGTATAGGGATGAGGATTGGAGATAGGAGCAGTCAGGTGGCGGAATTGGCAGCCATCTATAAAGCAATTGCTACTGCAGTTGATAAAAGGTTCAGTGAAATTGTCCTGGTGACTGATTCTGACTATGCACGGAATAGCTTTGTGGAGTATTTGCCTGGTTGGAAAGCAAGAGGCATGGTTACATACAACAAAAAACCACTTAAACATGGAAAAATGATACAAGCCATAGACAAATTGGTGTCAGAAAATAATTTAACAATATACTGGAGAAAAATTCGTGGGCATTTAAAAACACCAGGAGAGGATAAGGAGGGAAATGATAAGGCAGACCATCTGGCTAAGATTGGGGCTGTGATGGGAGAATTGCTACCTATTGATTATTTAATGGGTGAAATACAAATTGATGCAGTGACACGTTCTAAAGCACCAAAGGAGGTAGATCAACCGGTGGTGCAGTGGAGTCATGACACGCCAGACCAAGATTTGATTGAGGCACAAAAGAATGATCAAATTTTGGGAATCTATTATAATCATTTGATAGATCCTGAACAAAATCCTTTAACAGAAAAAGATTGCATGGGAAAAGAAGAGTTGAGGGTGTTATTAAAGAACAAAACACGAATCAGATTACAGGATGGACTCATGATTAGAGAGTCCATAACAGGACAAATACAGTGGGTAGTACCCCTTTCATTCAGAGGACTAATGCTACACCATGCACATGATGCCATAACTGCAGGCCATAGAGGTTCACAAAAAACATTAGAAATACTAAAAGATTATGCTTACTGGCCTCATATGTCCCAAGATGTGGAATTATATACTAGAGGATGTCTAGTATGCGCCCAATTTAAACCTGCTTCACCAATGCATAGAGCACCATTGATGAAAAGAGGCCTAACTCTCCCATGGTCAGATTTGCAAATAGACTATGTAGGTCCTTTAAAAAGGTCGAGCAGGGGACACCGTTATATTTTGAGTGTGGTATGTTTGATGTCGAAGTGGATTGAGTGCATTCCTGCACCAGATTGTAGTGCGCAAACAGCAGCCACATTGCTGGTGAACCATGTGTTCTCAAGGTTTGGGTTGCCGCAAAGAATTGAGTCAGACAGAGGAAGTCATTTCACAAGTACTCTAATGAGCAAGGTATGGCAAATACTAGGTGTGAAAAGGAAACTACATATCGCATATCGGGCGGCGTCTTCAGGTACAGTTGAAAGAAGCAATAGGTCTGTTGTGGATATTTTAAAGAAATTTGTGGCAGAAGCAGGTTCCAGCTGGGATTTGCGTTTACCATTGGTTTTGATGGCAATCAGGTCGACTCCTGCCAAAGCAACAGGTGTTAGCCCCCATGAGGTCTTGACAGGTAGGAAAATGGTGTTACCACAACACCTACTATACAGAACACATGAGCAAACTCTAGTGAGTGCATCCACGGTTCATGAATATATTGATGAACTGAGGAGGCATTTGCAACATGCATTTGCTTTTGTGCAGAGAAATCTGGAAAGGGCTGCTGACAGTGCTAAGTCATATTATGACAAAAAGACATCAGTAAAGGAATACAATGTAGGGGATCAGGTGTACAAGTTTCATTTTGGAAAAAGTAAACAGAAAAATTCTAAATTTCTAGCAGCCTGGCAGGGGCCATTTCGAATTATAGATAAGGTCTCTCCTGTAGTGTATAAAATTTTGAAAAATGAAGGTGAAACAGCAATAGAGCAGTTTGTCCATGTAAATCAAATCAAACCATGCCATCCCAGACATGAGATCAGGCAGCTTGAGCATGTAGAAACGGATAGAGTCCCTTGAGAAAATAAATGGGTGTAATCAGGAGGCAGTGACAAAGAAGTTAAAAAAAGTTGATTGTTATGATGGCACATAAACACTGTAATATATGTAAAAATATATAATATAAATAAATAAATAAATAAATAAATAAATGCACATATAACGGAAGCTCGTGGTTGGTGTGCAGAGAGAAAGTGTATTAAATATTGAATGCTGTTTTATATATGCTTGTTTTCTTTTAACTTGTATTTGATTTCAGAAAAAAAAAACAGAAAAAAATATAAACGAAATATTTTTACCAAGCATGTTTTATTTTTGGCAAAAGGTGGAAGTTAGTATTGTGCTATGTACTTAATCTGTTTATTTTCTATTTTGATTTAGACAATTAACATTATTTGGTCGGAGGTTCCGGGATCAGAGGCCACGGGAGACGATGGAGTCCTGGAGTCCCCTGGATGAAGACCAAAAGATGCCTGCCTCCAGGTGGAGGTGAAGACAAAATAACCGGAATGCCAAAAGAGATGACTACTGTGGATTCAAGATTGCCAAGATGAAAGAGTACTCGAATGAACCGAATAACATCGCTGGTCGGGACATACCAAAAGAGACAAAACAAAAGTTCCGGCATATGAAGTTCCACGTATTTATTATTTTAATTATTTATTTTAACTTGTTATATTACTTATTTGTTTTAGTTAGTTGTTTTATTTCATTGTTTTTAATTGACTTGGAAAATTTAAACTTAAAGTAATGCCACTTCCACTGAGAAGGCAAATGTGGAACATTTTATGAACTGATGGACTCAGATGAAATGTTGATTGCAAATTTTCATTGATGCACATGAATATTCATTTTGTTGGATTGCTATATTGTAAAAAAAAATAGAACAAGTTGTTTTTAGGAATTGGCTTGGATTATAGCCAAGTTCTAAAAACAAAAGGAGGGTATATGTAAGGATATTTGGCGTGTTACAGTACAGAGTACAGCAATACTGCACAAGTAGCACAATTTTTTTGCAGCACCACCACCACAAGGGTGCGGTGCATTGCTATATGGGTTAGCAGATTAACAAGGAAAGACAGGCTATTCAGTCAAAAACGATTTTAACATATAAGATGCAAATCTATTTTTACAGTTAAAAGCACACGTGCTCATTTAAAAATGCACACTATTTTTCACCTGAAATGCCTATATTGCTAGAGACACATTTGAAAATTAACAGCTAACCTATTAACAATTAACCTGACTAATAAAACCTTATTTAACATAACCCACTAATAAAATGTGTTCTCCACTGCAGAATTAGGCATACTCTGAAAACCATTTAAATGCGTGTGCAGATTTTTTTTTCTTCTCTTCTCTGCCTGATTCTCCGTGTTTTTGTGCACAGTAACTGCAGGAGAAGGAAGTCAGATTTGCAACAATTGCAAATGTATAGGCGAAGCTATTGTTGAAGAGTAGGAGGATGAGAGATGATGGATTTCATTGGGACACGTCATACAGAGGGCTGAGAGGAAAGTTTTAGTGGGCAGTATCAGGGAAAAAGACAGGCAGACATCTTTCTGCACTACTGGGGAGAAGACCTGGCTGTGGGGTCCTGACTGAATGCAGATTCCTGTGTCCTGCTGCAGTCGAGATTGGGGAGAGCTGAAAGAAAAACCTTTCCACTGGCTGAGGCATTCCTAGCTGAAAAAGCTGAGAATTCCAGGCAATGACCCCGGCTTGAGAAGGCAAGCGTTCCTTTTTGTTGGAGTTAATCCAAGAGAGCCACATTCACAAAGAGAACAACTAAAAAGATAAGGTAATGAGAAGTGTGGGAGCTGAGTGTGTACGGTAATATGCAGTCAGTGTAGGATTCCTGTGCGTGTCTTAATCAAATACCAATGTTGCAATTTGAGTTCTGTTCTCCGCCACGCTCTTTGCAGTGTGTCATAGACAATGCTTTGACTGTACCATCATTTTATTTATTTCTGTAAAGAATGAGATCGTGTCTAAATGCAGCTTTTATAATACAGAAAATATTTGAAAACAGACGGGTGTTTTATTTTCTATTTACCATTACAATGCCGATGATGTGGGGAGATTTTTAAACAGTGCAATGGTCATTTTAAGACAGATGTGTGCATGTCAGAATCAGTATGAATAATTGTGAGTGACTGTAGCATAGCTTGTTGGAGGTACATGAGCCAACGGGAAGAGAGACTCTCTGAACATAGCTCCCTACCGTATATAAGGTAGTGGAAATTACCACAAGACTACCACATATAGCTCTCTGTCGTAAATAAGTCAGTGAGTTCGCCCATGGTGGCACACCAACACTATCACTGGAAATGTGGTATTCCTAGAATGCAGGTCTGAGGTCTCTCTAGTGATCACACGAAAAATCTAAGCAAAGATAAGGGATTCTGGACATTGGGGCCACAAATAAAACAAGGGAATTATGCTCACCAAAATACCACCAACCACGTATACCAAATATGCAGGTCTGGGTGCTGAAATAATGCATGTCCATTGTATTATTGTTGCACATGGCCAAATCTGAATACAAAGAGTGATTATTGCTAAGTTATTTTTCGGCGGTAATAAAATACCGTCAGGCCCCAAATCTCCACAAAATACCCTACAGGTCTGTCAGGATGATTCCAGTTTGAAAGAAATTGATAAGAACTCACTGTTAAATCTGTATTATACGTTGTAAACGAGCATAGCTGCACAGGCAGTAGCACCCCAACATATATATGTGTTTACCTTGGATACACAAATAGGGTCGGTAGTGGAACAGCAGATGGTGGAGTGTGCGATTTAGCCTGCCACTGCGGCTGTTTGAAGATTCAGTAGAGGTGGAGGAAAGACTCCAATGGTAACTCCTCTACGGAGCTGATGACAGTGATTACGACCATGCAATTTGCCCTCAAAATATTATTAAAACAGGATGGCATGCTTAATGAGGAAATTAATATACACAGAGGGATATTGAAGGAAATCGAGGCTATGTTGACAGCAACTAAAGAAACTGGGTCACCCACTGGTCAAAGTGTTGACAAGCAAAAATTTAACTGAGGCGGTTGTTATTGAATCACAACCAGAACCTCAAATATAGGTGACGATACAGAAAGATCTTTCCAACATATGAGCTGCAGACAATGACGCCTGCTGAAAAATAAGAAGCCATCACCAGGAATTGAGACAGGGGCGGGGTAGGGGGGAAATGACAACTACGGGCCCTCCAGTACCCCCCATAACAGTAAGCAAAAGAGCTAAGAAAAAAGCCAGCAGAAGGAAAAAAAGAGAAATGAGTAAAGCAGGCAACTTAACCAATTTGCTCTTAAGGAATCAGCAGGAGGAGAATTTGGGTCAGAAGAGCGACGACTCAGATGAAATTATGAGAGTTTCTGAAATAAGTCCTGACACAGTCATTGAGAGATGTTGGACTCCGGAACCCAAACAAAAAATAAAGATGGTAAAAGTAAGACCAAATGGTAATGACACTCCTGCGAGTGACCAGAATGTGAAATGTGAAGTAAGCGTAAGCAACGTGCTGGCGGTTACCAGGATATATTCCATTAGGAAAGATCAACCTCTCCATTGATCCGTGGTGCTGAGCATCCTGCCACAGATTCCACAACTCCGGGGATTGAGTACCGATGACCTGCAATTTGTAGAAATTATTAAAGACACTAAAACAAGTACCTCTCTCCTGCGTCACACCTCTGGGGTTATTGCTGATTTGATGGGAACATATTCACTGCAATTCCCTAAATTGGGCTTTATTCCATCTGAAAGTTACCAGCCTACACACACATGAAGTAGAAAAAGCCACTTAAAGCCATCTTGGGTCATAAGAATCAATTAAATCAACCAAAGTCTCCTCTACCCAAAGACAAAAAACAGAGTGATGACCAACAGGGATGGGACTGCTTGGTGACATTTATTCCACAAGCCTTGAGAAAAGAAAGTGAATTGGTTTGGTGACTTGGAACACCAGGGGCTTTCGCCATTGGCTGGACCCCGATAGATCATTACAATTGGTGGAAGCAAATGAAATATTTATGATACAGGAAAGTTGGGTGATGGATGATTTAATCATGGAGGGATTCCTCATATACCAAAATAAGGCTGAAAAAGGTCCAGGAGGTCAACCCTTTGGAGGACTGGTGACTGGGGTGAAATATGGACTTGAAAGTAAAATGATTAAGACATTTCCGGTTTTGAAACATATATCATCAGTTTATAAAAAATGTCAAACAGAAGGTTTAAGAAGAAGGGCTTTGTTGATTAATATATATGATCCGCTGGTGGAAGCAAGACTAAGGATATTCAAAAGTGTATATTGAGACTATTAATGGCCTGGGGTAATTGTGAGAGTGATTGTCTTAGGAGGTGACTTAAATGCCTATTGCTATGACATCGCAGCGATTGAGGCGAATGTTAATGTTAAATAATCTATTTTAGGGCACACTCACCCATGGGCCTCAGTGCGCAGCATGTAAGAGAAGAAACAGGAAGTCAAGAAAACCAAAAGTAGACGGGAAGAAGTAAGAAGCTTAGTCATTGGAATTAAAGAGATGAGTTTTTAGAGATCTCTGAAATGAGGAAAGTTCAGGGCAAAGACGAAGATCAGTGGGCAGCGTGTTACACGTGCGCGGTGCAATAGAATCAAAGCAGATGACGCCAAATCGAGCCAGTCTATAGCAAGGCTGCTTGAGTCTATTATAATTGGTAGATCGGAGAGGACGGGCGATACAGGGTCGCGTAATCCCGAATGAATGGGTGATGGCAAAAGTACAGCTACCACAGACCAATACAAATAGGTTAGGAAGAAAATGGTCTGAGCGAATGTGACTTGTTCATGTTGAATGGGAGAAGGCCAGGTGATATCCCAGGGGCGTATACTTGGCGTGGAGTAACTAGGGAAACAACCTTAGATGACATGTATTGCACTTGAAATCGAATCCCCTATGCTACAGATCTTAGGGTAACTTCCAACAGAGATAGTGACCATTGCCCAATTATAGTGCATTTTGTAAACTCTGAAGAAACTAAAATCAGTTTCCACAATGTGGGAGGCGAGATGCATACAGGGAGAAACAACATAAGATGGAGCGACTGAAATTTAGGCCAAATTCAGACTTTTATGAGCAGGTTGGCAGTATTAGATAGAAGGGAGATGGCTGTTAAAAGTGCAGATGCCACTGAATTGTGGATAGCGAAAACGACAGAAGAATGTGCGAAGGACACTAGTGGCAAGCCTTTAGGCTCCCTATTGCTAAAAGCCGGGCAGGAATGGGCTGAGGAGAAAGAAGTGCTTGGCACTTTTCAAACAGTATTTCGGCGGGGAACATCAACATCCCATGATATCCTGTTGCTGGATTCTCTGGTTGGTAATGCCAGGTGTAAAGGGGCATTTCCATTGTATGTCCTTTACGTGGATGGAAAATCTGCCTTCGATACAGTGAATCGTAAGATATTATCGAGGACATTGTGGACGTTGGGTCTTGCTCCATGGCTGGTGGAGGCAATTGTACAGTTACACGAAACAACTCAAGTACATGTGGAGCTGGACTGTGGGGTAGCCAGCACAGATGGGAGATACACTAACAAGGGGGTGAAGCAGTGATGTGTGCTGGCTCCCCTACTGTTTAACATCTATACAGCCGATCTTCCCATCCAGTTAGGGGTGTTAATTGTAGTCCACCAGAGTTGAGTGGTGAGCATGCACGGTGGCTGTACTGCGCAGATCACATTGTATTATTTGATCATGCGTTTGATGGTCTGCGTAGGGTAGCTACAGAACTGTATACATTTGCAAATACCAACGAGCTGGTGGTCAATATTGAAAAAATAAAACTGCTTTGCTATGGGAAAGGTTGGAGTGCAGCACCCCTGTCTGTAGGAAATGAAGAGATTGAAAGGGTAACATCACATAAGTATTTGGTTGTGGAATATGGAGATGGAAAGGACACCACTCTAAAGAGTAATAGAAAGCAGAGGGCCATTGTACAGACACTAGATTAAGACATGTGCCAATGAAACTGCTGGCCATAGTTATGCGGGTAAAAACATGTTATACAGACATGGTTTTGTTCCCGCTCGTACCTATGGCCTACAGGCATTAGACATGTCCTGTTTCTGATGGCTTAAGTCGATAGAAGGGCGATTTTGGAAATGAGTGTGGGGTTTGGCAAGATCGATCCCTATGGAAATGATTCACCTGGAATTTGACCCAATGTCATTATTTATTTATTTTATTTATTTTTACATGTATAATGCGCACAAACCAAACAGGCATCCAGGCACAGCGCTTAGGGAGGCAGAAAGGGAGGGGGAAATACATGAAGAAGGAGAGAGTTACAGTACCATGTTCATGAGGGGCACCGCCAGGAGCGCTGCAGCAAGTCAAAAGTGTGGGTTAGTGTCAGTTAAAGAGACATCTTTTTTTTTGTTTCCTGAAAGGCCAGTAGCGCAGCTCGGCCCGCAAGTAAGAGGGGAGGTTGTTCCAGAGGCGAGCAGCAGTGACCAGGAAGCTGGGGCCGCCTGCTCTTCTGCGTTTGAAACGCATAGGGGCCAGAAGGTTGCAGCAGGGCGATCTTGTAGGTCTGGTGGACTTGGTTGTGGCTATCCGCTGAGAGAGGTAGATATGTGCTGTGTTGGTGAGGCGTCAGTGTGTTATGGATAGTATTTTGAAGGTGATTCTGTCTTTGATAGGTAGCCAGTGTGCTGCTTTTCTATGGGCTAAGACATACTAGACCCAGAGCTGCTTGGATAGCATAATTCTGGATGGACTGGAGTTTCAAGAGGTTACGTTCTGTAGTGCCAGCGAAGAGGGAGTTGCAATAATCCAGCCGGGTGCCGATAACCGCCCTGGCAATAGTCAAGTGGTCCTCTTTTGAGAGGAGGTGCTTAGCGGCTATCAGTAGTTTGGTGGTGTGGGCTGTTGAGGATGCAATTGTGTTGACTTGGCGTGTCATGCTGAGACTAGCGTCCAAGTAAACAAAGGTAGACACCAGGATAGGGCGGGCATCAATGGTGAAAGAGTGGAATGCAGGATCGGGTTTGGCAAGCCGTGAGTGAGGGCCTACAATCAGGATTTCAGTTTTTTCATAGTTTTAGCAGAGTTGGCGTAAGGCCATCCAAGCTTGAATGGTGTCGTAAATGGTGTTGATGTGTTTAGCGTCCTGGTCGTAGATTCCTCAGAGGGGGGATAAGGATCTGGGTGTCGTCAGCGTAGTTAGTATAAGAGATGCCCAGTGAGTCAATGAGGTTGAAAAGGGGTTTGGGGTCAATGTTGTAAAGAGTTGGGGAGACACAAGAACCCTGAGGGATACCACAGGGGAGTTGGGTATGGTGAGCTGCAGCACTTCCGGCATATACCCGGGCAGTTCTGTCTGCGAGGAACGAGGCCACCCAGGTGGTGGCTTACTGAGAAAAGTTAGCTGCAGATATGAGATGGTGGCAGAGGGTTTTGTGGTTGACCAGGTCGAAGGCTGAGGATAGATCAAGGAGAAGGAGCAGGTCAAGATTGCCTGCATCACAAATATCCTCCAGTTGATTTTTCAAGTCAAGTAGTGCAGATTTTGTACCATGCCCTGGTCTGAATCCCGACTGACATGGGCTAAGGATGTTGTGTTGTTCCAGGTAGGCTTACATTTTAATGTAGGCGGCACGATCGAGAATATTTAGGAGAAATGGGACGGTGGTGATAGGCCTGTAGTTACTGGGGATAGTAGGGTCAAGAGTGGCTTTGTTGATAGCAAGGGAGATCCAGGCTTCTTTGAAGTTAGCTGGCATAGAGCAAGTAGAGAAGGAGGCGATGCTGTGATGATGGGGCAAGGGTTAATGCCCAGTCCTTCACAATTGCCGCTGGGCATGCATCACCCTGACAGCGTGAGGGTTTCATGCTGGCAATGAGGTTAGCAATTTCTGATTCAGTGACAGATTGGAAGCTGAAAGCTGTGTTGGGATCTGGAGCGGGTGAGGTGTATGGCGGTTGGGGGTTAGCGGTGAGAGTAGTGGACTTGGAAAGGATAGTGGCTTGTTTTTTCTGCATTTTAGATTGGAGAGTGGAGATTCTATTGGTGAGAACATTTTGTATGTTCTGGCACCATGAGTTATCTTTGGTGTAGGTGGTGGTGGGAAGGACTGGGGTTTCAAGCTCCTGTAGGATGGAGACGAGTTCACACGATTGGGATTTGGCACTGGAAATTTGCGTTGACAGTGAGGCAGCTTTGGCACTGAGGATGGCTTGCTTATATTCCTTGGAAAAGTTAAGGAAGGATGTTTTGTTGGTGGCTGACGGGGCGTTGTGCCAAGAGATTTCAAGAGTGCACTTCTTGGCTCTCATAGCTTGGAGGCTTGGGGTGAACCAGGGGTTCAAATGCCAAGTGGGTTTGGCTTTCCGTGGTTTGTTAGGGAGAATTCGCCAAATGTGCTAATTTCTCTTACCTTTTGAGACCCCCAGCAACTTTGCTGGATTTCTAGGATTTTATTTTTTACCTGGGAAGAGTGTGAGCCTTTTTTTCCCACTCTTCCATGTATTTTGTGTGTGTTTTACTTTTGTGTTCTTTGGTTATGGATTTTTAAAACAACTCCAGTGGCATCATCTTTTTCTGTGTGTCACACAGCACCTTCAGTGCAGTGGCACAGGGGTGTCTTTCATACTCCCCAGAGGTTTAAATACCTTCCATGAGAATGACTACTGTCTCTCAGGACAAGTAAAGTTAAATTGACTTTACTAGTCTCTTTAAATGTACTGACCCAGCACACCCTATCTTACTATAGAGTGCTGGAGGGGTTGCTTAGCTTCCCCTGAGTCTAAACACTCATGTAACAGTAAAATGTTACCTTTTCCTATTTTTAATGGCTGGTGGCAGTGGTGTAGATCCACTACTGTGATTTTTCGCGACCGCTAACAACGGTAGCTCAAAATCAGGCGTAGCCATGTTTTTCAATATGGCGCCCCAGACCTATCTGTAAAAACAGACTCTGGTCATCTTTTTTCGCCATTTCTTTTAGGAAAAGTCCTTCTTGTGTGTAACTCTGCGCGCCAAATCAGGTTTGGTCCCTTTGTTCGCGCCCTTTGCCGGGCTTCTGTGCTGAAGCCCTCCTCTAGTGCCAGAGTGTCTGGGGTGGACAAGATGTGAGGGAGGTGCCTGAAACTCCCTGTGCTTAGTCTCCTAGGAGACATGAATGCACTCTGGTGTGATTGGCTGGCTGACTGTCGGGCAAGGACCGCCACCCTGCTGGGTGAGTGACAGCCAGGCTGAATGAATGGGGGAAAACTGTTTAAAAGCGGGTCTCTGGGACTTGGAAAGCAGAGTCGACCACTGGAACGAAAGAACCGAAGAGGAGAGGAAGGAAGAGGACTGCTGAAACTCCTGGACGACCGGTGAAGCCCTGGTGTAGGTCCGAAATTGCCTGACACTCCGACGACAGAGAAGCCCTTCAAGGTTAACTTCTTCCCTTGAGTTTGGTGGGAACAACCAACTCGCAAGCCACCTGGACACCGTCCTATTCTGGTCGAATTTTCTTCAGAGTGCTGTTGAAAACCGGATAGCCAGAGGGAAGGAAACCAGGGGCACTTTAAGGCACTCCAACCTTAAAACCAACATCTTGTTACAGCTTTTTTCCTCTTCCCTGGGCAGTGCAGGAACCTCCCGACGTCCTCCTTCTTGTCCCCACGACTGAAGTACAGGAACAGCGAGACCTGCTCGAACTGCCAGGAACAACTGCCTCAGCTACAGCTTCCTTCATTTAAAAAGGTACTGTGCAAACGCAGTCCGGAAATCTTTTCGGCCATCGAGAAAGTGCGTGAAACTTTCCTCAACTACGAAGGCTTGTCCTTCCCTAAACATTCGTCAAACATTTTGCCTAGCCAAATTCTTTAAAACTCTGTGGCAAAGACTTAACCGTTATATACCAGAACTGTGCTATCCTATACAAAAGACTCTGAACCATTGACTTTGGCCCAGGCCTGTTGAGAAGAATTGCTGGTTGTATTTAACTTGAACCCTGCCTATGAATGTATTTGGGCTGTCTATTCTTATAACCTTGTCTTTTCCCTCCTTTTCTAAGTATCTAAAGTGCCATTTTGCTCACACTTAATTTTTGAGCTAAACTTGTTTAGTTACTTACCGGTTGGATTTTTGTGGTGTATCTTTGTGTGATATTGAGCTGCTTGTGCTACAGTAATGTTTTATAACTGATTGAGTAAATAAATGTATATTCTTTTACTAAGAAACCTTGAGTAAGTGTTTACTTGAATCACTGTATTGGTTGGTCCTTTGTGTAACTTGTTCTACTGCTCACTTAAACTCTTGAGATAAGTCTGGCTGCTCAGCCATCGCTACCACTTTACTGTGTTGTACAGGCTTGTACCAAAGGTGAAATTGTACTTACACTTGTAGTACTGCAGGTGATTCTGCCTAACACGGTTGGAGCGGGGCAATGGCATTGATGGCGGATAGGATGGTTGTGTTATAGGTGTTGACCAAGTCTGCTGGGGTGACTGGCAGGGTAGGTTTGGTGAGGGAGATGTCTGCTAGAAGGATGGGGAGAACCTTATCTTTAGTGAGATTGCGAGAGCATCTAGAGATGGTGGGGGAGGGGTAAGAGGGTGTGGTGGCCGGACCATAGGTAGGGGGAGATGGCTACATTGGAATCAGTGGTATGGAAAAATAAGGGCATCATGTATATTAAAGGTAAGGAGCAGCTAATTAGAACAAGCATAGCGATGCCCTCGCATTTCACTCGCTAGAGCGCAGAGAATGGGAAGCTTAATGGGCCTTAAAAGTAATGATCAGAAAATGACAAATTTTATAATGTCACTTTTGTTTGACTTGCTGAAATTTTGATGCACTATGCAGGTAGATGTTCACGCACTGGCACTTCTGGCTGAATAACAGCGGCATTTGATTGTTAGTTGCTGCGCGTCACTGAGCTGGAGCGTTAGAGTGCAGAAGCGCAGCGGTCTTTCTCTGTCTCAGCCAACCTCTCCAGCTCTAGCTTCCCTCGCCCACACTGTGTGGTGCAGCTGCACCAGAATGAGATATGTTACGCCTCATGCTAGCGCCCTCCCATGCATGGGCATCAAACAGGCATGCCACACCCACAGCAATGAACAAAAACTCCTCATATGTAGGCCCAAAGCCCTCGCATGCATGGTCGCTAAAAAGGAAGGCAAGCCTCAGGCATGCCACACCCACATCCACAAGAAACTCCTTGTATGTAGGCCTAAGGCGAGCAGCAGATGTCCCCATAGCCTATGTATGTGTATATGGCTGAATAGCTCAGTTGGTTGAGCACCTGTCCTTGCAGTTGGCTCTGTGTACCCAACATCTCACAGCTTTGAAATCTCGGTAAGTCAGACCTTCATAGCTCTGACTAATGGTAGTGCAAGGAGTAGTCACACCTGCAAGAGGCATAACTGTTATTTAATACCTAGACAGTAGGGCTCCTGGTGCCACTGGGGCAGGGTTCTCCTCCTCAAGCTTGAGTGCCCAGGGCCCTTTTGAATGATTTGCATCATTTTGCCAACCCCCCAACGGCAAGCAGTTTAGTGCCCCTTGTCAAACACTCATGAAGGGATCTGTCTGGTGGCATGCATGTGTATGTTGATAGCTTACGGTGAATTGCAAGCTCGCACACGCATGTGACACATTGAGGGTTTGCTGTCACAGGATTTGAAGTTGAGCACAGGGTGAGGGCTAATTATTGCTTTTTGCCTCACCAAATGGGTCATTTTATTGCAGGAAGGTGGATTGGGGGCAGATATTTGGCAGGGACAAATGCTGGTAAGCAAAACCCCGCTCTGCACCTTTCTGTACAAAGGAAGAATGCCAGGGAGTGAAAGACCCAGTGGAAAACCCAATGAGCTTCCCAAGCATGTGTACACGCGGTATCTGTGCATGTCCCCAATGAGGTTCCCAAGCACGTGTACACGCAATATCTGCGCATGTCCCCAATGAGCTGCTCAAGCACGTGTACACACAATGGCCCTCATTACGACCCTGGCGGAAAGCAACTGACCTGACCGCCATAGCGTAAATAGCATTTCCGCCATGGCACGACAGAGTAAAGTGCGGCTAATTCTGACCCATCGGGCACGAGCAGTACGCCTTGGCGGAAGTGCAAAGTCCGCGATGGCGGAAATGTCCCCAAAACGCCCCTCACCGCCGTCGTACGGCGACCTAGGTGCAATTCCGCCACCGGACATAGCGGTCACCGTAAAGAGCGGCAATCGGAAAATACGGTGACCGTAAATATACGGAAACGGAAGCAAAAACATGGTCCCGGAACGGGAAACAGCACGCCGTACACCTATAAAATCAGAACATTCACACAACCATTAAAAATACTACCCTGAGAGACATCCCAACCCGTCATCCACCCTAGTGAAACCAAAACAATGGGAAAAGTAGCGAAAAAAGCGTGCGACCGCAAGCGGCAGGTCCACTTCTCACGTGAGGAACTCACGGTGCTCACAGAGACCCTCCAGGAGAATGCTGCCGTCGTCTTCTCGACGCAAATGACCAGGACGGCACTTGCGAACAAGAAGGCCATATGGGCCCTGGTGGCACAGCGGGTAAGTGCGGTGGGGACCGCACCCCGCAACCCACAGCAATGCAGAAAGCGATGGGACGACTTGCGGATACGCGTACGGAGCATACTATCCGCCAACCGTAACATTGCCACAGCTACCGGGGGAGGATCGGAATCACCCATCAAGCTGACCCCCTGGGAAGAAATCTGTGCCTCCACCATTGGAATGGAGACCATAGAGGGAGTCGGAGGCATGGAGAAAGGAGTGCAGACATCCGAAGAATCAGGTAGGTGGCCCAAATAAAACTATGCTAAAACCACAATGTCCAATCATGTGAAGTACCATGTGTCCACATAGTGCAACAGAAACACATGTCCAGGAGAACGTCCACCTACATTGGCCTGATAGCGGACATTAAAAGTCAAATTAAATAAATAAATAATTAAAATTCCTACAAACACCCTCTACACGTGCAGCAGGCCCCCCCTAACTGCAGGCTGCAATACAACTGCACCCTCAATCCACACAAAAATGAAACCACCTCCAAGGCCCTGACCCAAATCACCCTCAGGTACCACCCCAATGCATGTGATACATTGCCATTCCAATTTCCACAGACCCATTAATAACGCTCGCCCTCCTTTACTCCACCACAGGGTCCGATTCAAACGACGAGCTCCAGGACACCCCTACCAGCACACCTGCAAAGAGGGCCAAGACCAACGGCCAAAGACCCTCCACCTCAGCTGCACGCATCAAGACACGGCAGCAGCACAAATCAAGTGGCAGCACACAGGAGGGGACTTCAACAGGCACCCCAGCAGCCAGCATGGCCACAACACCACCACCACCACAGGCCCCCCCAATGGATGCCACAGAAGGCACTGCTTCTGGTGGCAGCAGCACCATAGGTGACACTGCATTAATGGCAGCATGCTCCGACACAGAAAACGGTGATGTCGATGTACGATCCATCCATGACCTGTCTCAATCCCCCTGTTTGTTTCATCCCGTACAACATGAGGATACCACGCAGGGGCACTCACAAGACGACGACTGGCCATCCCCCACAAGCCCTGTGTCAAGGCAACATGAGGTGATCAGCCCCTCTGTGACACCACCGCAAATGGCCATGGCCCAGCAGAGGCAACAGTCCCTCGACCAGGTGATCGTGCAACAGCAGCAACTGGCCACGCTCCTCAAGGACCATGCTGATGAATGTGGGGGTACCAAGGCAGCCATAGAAACATGTACAGAGACACTAAGGGCAGAAATGGAGAGAAGCACCGAGAGCCTGAGAGTACAAATGGAGAGAAGCACCGAGAGCCTGAGAGTACAAATGGAGAGAAGCACCGAGAGCCTGAGGGGGGAACTGCGTATGTGCTGAACTTGCCGCTGTGCGCCGTGTGCTCACTGAGCTCTCACAAACCCTTAGGGACATGCATGGACGTGAGCAGGCAGAGACATCATCCGTTGCAAGTTCCGTCCAGGGCAGCCCCCAACGTAGATCTGGGAGGAACCTGCGCTCCACAGGCAGGGGTGCCCCTGATACCCGGAGAGGGGGCTTGCAATAGCGTCTGCCCACTGACAATGAGCATCTTTGGACACTGGTGTTCGGGGGGGAGGTAGGAGGGTGGAGGGGGTGTGTTGGGCTTACTTGGGTGGCGGGTCGATGGGGTGTGTAACACAATTTCACATATGCTATAAACATTTCACAATCATCCAATGAGATGTGTGGACATTGATCTTTGTGTACGAGGCCATCATAGGCGTACAGTCCATATTGTGCATGTTCCAGACACACACAGTGCCACAACTCCCGTGTCCATGTATCAACCACCAGGCGTGAGTGCTAGAAGCATGAATCTATGATAATCTGACGAATTTCACGGCCCTCCTGTGCCTCGCGGACTCCTTGAGGTTCTGCCACATCCCCACCCACATCATGACCATATTCTGGTGCTTGCAGTTCTGCGTCAGGGGGCATGGGCACATTTCTACGTATGCACATGTTGTGTAGCATGACACATGCCATGACCATCTTAGCAACCTTCTCATGGCGGTACAGGAGTGCCCCGCCAGACCTGCTGAGGCAGCGGAAACGACCCTTCAGTAGGCCGAATGCCTGTTCTATGACTACACGGGTACGTGAGTGGGCATGGTTGTAGTCCTCCTCATGCTGGTCCTGTGGGTTCCGGAGTGGTGTAAGTAGCCATCTCTTCAGTGGATACCCGGCATCACCTGTATGTGGACAATAAAGGATGTTTGAGGAATGACATTGCTACGTAAGCACCCCCCCCCCTTCCTTGCAGGTCATTGCCACATCACATACCCCACATTTTCATGCATGAAATGAGACTCACCGAGTAGCCAGGATCTGTTCCCTGCATGTCGCTCCATGTAGCGTGGTATTGTAGAGTTCCGTAAGACCATGGAATCATGGGTTGATCCAGGAAATCGGGCACAACAATGTGTAATGATCCTGTATGAGTCACACACCATTTGTACATTAAGAGAATTATATTGTTTTCGGTTGCGGTACTGGGCCTCCATGGCATGTGGGACAACCAATTCCACATGGGTGCAGTCGATGGCACCAATGCAACCCGGTATGCCGGCAAGTTCATGGAATCCCACTTTTGTGTTTGTAATTTCCTGCTCCGAGCGTGGTAGAGAGATGTAGTCGTCTGCGTGCTTCAGGAGGGCATCGAGCACTTGCAATAGTGTCTGTGACAACAGTGGCTGTGAAATGCCATGCAACTGTCCGACTGTGTGCTGGTAGGTGCCTGTGGCCAGGAAGTGGAGTACAGACACCACCTTCAGTAGGGGTGGGATGGCGGTTGGGCTATCTATCATGCTGACAAGGTCAGCGTGTGTCATGTCCACAATGGCGGTTATGGTGTCCCGGTCCAAACGGTAGAGGGTGTGGATCTGCTCATCAATGAGGTTGAACGGATGTGCTCGGAGGCGTGGTATTGCGGGCTGCCTCCGTGGTGGTAGTGGCTGTGCTGGTGGGCCTTGCTGGCCCTGCCTTGCCCTCCTCCTCCTCCTGCGTCTCCTCTGTGCGGCCGGTTGTTGTAGCAGTTGGTGTTCGTCTTCTTCTTGAAGTTGGAGTACTTGCAGTGCTATCAGGTCCCCCAGGGCCAACATCGCAAGTCCTGCCGGTAGCATTTTGGAGTGGGTGTGGTTGTGGGAGGGGGTTGGGTGTGCAATTTATGTGTTTCCAAGCTGTATAGCCTCCACCTGTGGTGATTCATTCCACCTGTGCAAGCTGCAATCCCCTTTGGGCGAGCACGTCCCGCACACAACGCTGCAAATCGACGCATGGCATCTTGCTATTACAATCATGTATTTCGTCCCGATGGCAGTGAGATATTGCTTCATATGTTAATTCTGCTATGCTCCCATTGTTTCAAATACTATCTTTGCAGTCGGGAACAAACTTGTGAAGGGTCAGTGGAATGTAGTACTCGATTGACGGTGGACCCTCATGCAGCGCTGTACCGCGGTTCACCGACGGGCGGGGCGTCCCATTTGTGAGTGTAGCCAGTTTCCATTTTCACACACTGCCACACTAAATGGATGGATTTGTGATTTCAAGCGGTCACAGATGCCTTTTTGACGTGATGTTGCAAATGAGGAATTCGAAGGACAGCGCTTTCGGTTTCCAGCTAGCGGCGAGGAGACGCCCACAGGTCTGACTGCAGATAGAAAGTTCTATTGTTTAATGTCCTTGGGACAGGGGCCATGCCGAGAATGCAATGATTGATATGAATAGTATGGGATGCGCAATAGCGTAGTGGAGGATAAGGCAGGACGTTCCCAAATACATGTTACTTCACAACACTAGAATCCCGGCCTGGAGCACAGTGGATTTTGCAGACTGCATTAAGCACAGATTCAATGGAAATTTCTAATGTTATGTGAGTAAATAATCAGGCGTTTTTATACCGGGATGAGGGAATGATGTATGGATGCATGGACAGATGATTTAATAGAGAGTCTGCCATGTACATGGCTTTTTGGAATCTATCTACTTCCTCTGCGCTATGTGATGCAGGGCTGCCATAGTGGGACCATCGTCTGTCTGCCCTTGTTGAACCCTCCCTGTCTCGACGCGCCTTCAAACACTTGTGTCTATGCACGTTACTAATCCCATCTAATGGATTCTGTTTTAACAGGCGCATGCACACAAACACTCGTTTGTAATAGTGTTTTCACCTCGATTTATATAGTTATGATTCGCAAGTGATTATTGGGTGCGAATAATCCTTTTGAGTGGGCTAGCATGCATATGGCTGTGGATTTAGTGTGATCTTTGAAGTGAGTAATTCAAATGGAGTTCGGATGCCCATACTATTCTTTTTCGTTTCATTTGGGTGACAGGTATCTCCTCCCCTTTTGCCGCTGCCATCTGTATGCCACTCCTGCAGATGGCTTTTACTCCCGACACCTGCTGCTTCGTGTTAATCAGTGGAGCACCATTACGATCTTATGGGACGATCGCCAATGGCCCACATGCCCTTACGCAGTACTAGTGGCTAGGAGCAACATTTCGAGCTTTCAGCTGGACTAGTGCCTACCTAATGGGACGGCCCTGCGGTTCTAGGCGCTTCCATGTTGCCTTTTTGAACGTGGATGTAGCCCCTGTGTACCATGGAGGAACAGGGCGTCACACAAGAAGAAGCTGGTCATTTATTGCGGATGCAGCCCACAATTATGAGATATGATTTGGAGTTCATGACCTAATAGCTGTATGGTCCGGGTGATTTTGTTGTGCATTAAATTTTGATTATGATATTGACCTTGTAGCGGTATTCTTTGCAAGTAATGTAGCATATTCCTATTTGTGGAGCGATGTATTGTGAGGAGATCTGCTTTGGGTTCGGCCTTCTGAGCATAGTTGCGTGGTACTGTACTGGGCGCGTTTGCCTACGAAGGCCAGTAAGGTCAGGGATAGGGGCTGCCATTATGACTGTTTTAATGATGTCATGCTCATGGGAGGGGGATTGGCTTTTGTGTAACAGATGCCGGTCAGCCAGGTGGATTGGTGGAATGATGTGATTTTCAGAATATGGCTGGTCACAGGTGCCTGTGTTTGCGTGCGTTTCTTGGAGGGAGACTGAGGTCATGTCCATTGGAATGGCTTCTGTATTCGTGCCATCTGTGCCCTGCTGCTCCCATTGGCCCCTCTTGAGATGTGCCTGGCTGCTCAGTCACTCTGCCAACTTGTGTGGTACATGCTTATGCTGCTGGTTGGTTTGTTTACTGGCAGGAGTACAGGGCTGGTGCAGTCTCACTCAGGATACTGCTTTGTATGTTGCCTTGCACTGGTGTCAAGCGATGGGGGGCCTGTTTTTGTTTGTCTCAGTTTTCAGTTCATGTTGCTGTACTTGGAGCTTCACATGCCTGTGCTGCATCAGTACGGCAATGGTGCCATGGCTAATATGGATGGCCACTCACAAGGCACTTGGAGCCCCTACATTCATTTGTTCGTTGGCATGCATGGGTGACTTGTACATTTCACTGGTTGCATTGTTTGACTTCATTGCACCTACGAGGAGTTGTGCAATGTGGCCAGGGAGTGGTGTACAGGCACTCAGTAGGGCCTTTTATGGTTGGTTTGCGATGCCGTACTTATCACCATGGCGTAATGGTACTTTCCGCCATGCTTGATGGCGTTAGGTACATGTCCGCTAGGGTCAGAATTCCCGTACCGTTGCGCCATGGTGGTAATTATGGTTTCGCAGTGCGCGCGTGCGCGTACTTGGTGCAGTTAGCGTTGGCGTTCACTATGGTGTCGCTAATGGCATCGTACTTTACGGTGACGGGTCATAATCGCAACGGGCGGTATTCGATGGCGGTATTGCATTTCCGCCATCGTTTTTCGATTTCCGCCAGGGTCGTAATGAGGGCCAATATCTGCGCATGTCCCCAATGAGCTTCCCCAA
Source organism: Ambystoma mexicanum (assembly GCF_040938575.1). Lineage (NCBI taxonomy): Eukaryota > Metazoa > Chordata > Amphibia > Caudata > Ambystomatidae > Ambystoma > Ambystoma mexicanum. Next base: position 747,993,345 of record NC_090938.1, on the reverse strand, counting down.
TGAGCTGCCCAATCATGTGTACACATGGTATCTGCGCATGTCCCCAATGACCTTCCCAAGCAAATGTACAAATGGTGTATCTGTGCATGTCCACAATGAGCTTCCCAAGCACGTGTACACATGCTATCTGCGCATGTCCCCAATGAGCTTCCACAATGAGCTTCCCCAGAACGTGTGCACGTAGTATCTGCACAGGACCCCAATGAGCTTCCCAAGGACCTGTACACACGGTATCTGTGCATGCCCCCAATGAGCTTCCCAAGCACAAGTACACGCAGTATCTGTGCATGTCCCCAATGAGCTTAGCAAGCACGTGTACACGCGCTATCTGCGCATGTCCCCAATGAGCTTCCACAATGAGCTTCCCAAGCACGTGTACACGCTGTATCTGTGCACGACCCCACGCGGTATCTGCGCATGTCCCCAATGAGATTCATAGCATGTGTACACGCAGTATCTGCGCATGTCCCCAATGAGCTTCCCAAGCACATGTATACATGGTATCTGTGCATGCCTGCAATGGGCTTCTCAAGCACATACACACGGTATCTGTGCATGTCCCCAATGAGCTTCATAGCACATGTACACACGGTATCTGCGCATATCCCCAATGAGCTTCCCAGGCACGTGTATACACAGTATATGCACATGTCCCCAATGAGCTTCCCAAGCACATGTACACGCTGTATCTGCACAGGTCCCCAATGAGATTCTGAAGCACGTACATGCGGTATCTGTGCATGTCCCCAATGAGCTACATAGCACGTGTACACACTGTATCTGCGCATGTCCCTAATGAGTTTCCCAAGCACGTGTTCATGCGGTATCTGCGCATGCCCCAATGAGCTTCCCAAGCACTTGTACACGCTATATCTGCGCATGACCCCACGCAGTATCTGCGCATGTGCCCAATGACCTTCATAGCAGGTGTACACACGGTATCTGTGCATGTCTCCAATGAGCTTACCAAGCACGTGTACACGCGCTATCTGCGCATTTCCCCAATGAGCTCCTCAAGCACGTACACGCGGTATCTGTGCATGTCCCCAATGAGCTTAATACCACGTGTACATGCGGTATCTGCGCGTACCCCCAATGAGCTTCCCAAGCACTCGTACACGTTGTATCTTTGCACGACCCCACGCGGTATCTGCGCATGTCCCCAATGAGCTTCATAGCACGTGTACACATGGTATCTGCGCGTGTCCCCAATGAGCTTCCCAAGCACTTACACGCGGTATCTGCGCGTGTTCCCAATGAGCTTCCCAAGCACATGTACACGCGGTATCTGCACATGTCCCCAATGAGCTTCCCAAGCACATGTACACGCGGTATCTGCACAGGTCCCACATGAGCTTCTCAAGCACAGGTACACACAGTATCTGCGCATGTCCCCAATGAGCTTCCTAAGCACGTGTAAATGCGGTATCTGTGCATGCCCCGAATGAGCTTCCCAAGAACTTGTACACGCTATATCTGTGCATGACCCCACGCAGCATCTGCGCATGTCCCCAATGAGCTTCTGAAGCACGTACATGCGATATCAATCTGAGCATGTTCCCAATGAGCTTCATAGCATGTGTACACACAGTATCTGCGCATGTCCCCAATGAGCTTGCCAAGCACATGTAAACGCTATATCAGCGCATGAAACCACACAGTATCAGTGCATGTCCCCAATGAGCTTCATAGCACGTGTGAACACAGTATCTGCGGCGCATGTCCTCAATGAGCTTCTCAAGCACATACACGCGGTATCTGTGCATGTCCCCAATGAGCTTCCCAAGCACGTGTACACGCGGTATCTGCGCATGCCCCCAATGAGCTTCCCAAGCACTTGTACATGCTGTATCTGTGCACGACCCCACGCAGTATCTGCGCATGTCCCCAATTAGCTTCTCAAGCATATACACACGGTATCTGTGCATGTCCCCAATGAGCTTCATACCACGTGTACACTCGGTATCTGTGCATGTCCCCAATGAGCTTTCCGAGCACTTACACGCAGTATCTGCGCGTGTCCCCAATGAGCTTCTCAAGCACATACACTCGGTATCTGTGCATGTCCCCAATGAGCTTCATAGCACGTGTACACGCAGTATCTGCGCATGTCCCCAATGAGCTTTCCAAGCACGTGTACACGCGTTATCTGCACATTTCCCCAATGAGCTTCTCAAGCAAGTGCACATGTACACGTAGTATCTGAAAGCACATGTACACGCGGTATCTGCGCATGTCCCCAGTGAGCTTCCCAAGCAAGTGTACATGCAGTATCTGCGGATGTTCCCACAGACACTTTCTTATGGACATGAGTAAGTTTCTTTGATCTATGTCTGTCCCTTTTGGTAAATTGCAACCTTAAACTAGAACTCAGATTAGTTTGAGGCACGAAAATGGAGGAAGACACACAAGGATTCTCGAATACAATTAGTTGGGTCTGATCTTTAGTTCATGCTGTGTACATATTTGGGATGCAAACGCAGTCACCTCCAAACCGCCTACCAAGGTAAGCGTGTCCATCATGTCAAGAGTGATTCCTCCCGAGTCGCCCCCGCTCCTTGTTGCACTTAGGTCATCCCGCCTCAGAGCGCGCATGCCCTGCTTCCCGCGCCTCTCCTATCCCCGCCTACTCATTGCAGGAACGCTCGCCTCAGCTGCAGGATCTCCGGTGCACATAGTGCTGAGCGCACCCCAGCACGGTCCTCCATCTGCCTCACACCAGCTACCTCGCGTCACATAAGAGTGTCGCCTTGCCAGGCACAGGCGCACAGGCAAATACCCAGGCTAAAGAGATATAGCCCTGCCGCTCCGCTTCCAGAGCCAAATGCATCCGACCCAGGAGCTGACACTGCGCGCATGGCGGAACATACTCAGACTGCTCTACCCCAAGGTGGCCGCCCGCATAGTGTTGCCGCCACCTTACCACCGATTGAAGCCCCCAACGTGCCAGTGAATCATATTGTCAGGTCTGAACCAATGTCACCACCCTTTGTTACCAGCACGGTACCACGTGCGGATGCCATCTATAGCCCACTGATTAATAATGCATTGTTTTCCCTATTCTGTCACAGTATGTACCTATGGATGCTCCAAACATACCACTGATGCTTAATGTCGATTCTGAACCAATGCTGCCACTTATTGTTTCCACCACCACAGTGATTCCCCCTGTTGATGCACACAGTGTGCCACTGAGGGATAATGTGCTGTCTGCCCCTGTGGGGCCACCTGGTATTAACACCACTGTGCTACCTGTTGGTGCTGCATCCTGTGTGCCATTGAGTCATAATGCATTGTTGCCACGTGGGGGTTGTCGCTACCTTCCCACCTGTTGATGCTCCGATATGCCACTGATTTCTAATGCCATATCTGAACCATTGCCGCCACTTATTGTTTCCGCCACCACGGTGATACCCCTTGTTGATGCACAGAGTGTACCACCAAAAGATAATGTTTTGTTTACCCCTCTGTTGCCACCTAATGTTGCTCCCATTTGTTGCCTGTGGACAACTTCAGGGTACCCATGAGTTAAAATGCTGCTAATACAAAATCATCTTCACCAACCCCGCCTCGGTCACTTAGTTGTGCCCTAATTAACGCCCAACCACCTCCAGCTCATGCACTGGACATCCACGACCTCATCACAAGTGGACATCTAGATCTTCTGGTCATCACTGAGACCTGGCTCCATGAAGCTTCAGGACCAGCCCTAGCTCTAGCCCTCCCCCAGGGCTACACCATCTTTAGGCAAGACCGCCCCATTTTAAAAGGTGGTGGGGTAGCCTTAATTGCCAAAGAGTCAATTGCAATCAGAAACATCTAAGGTGAACTAGGCTTTAACGGTGACTATCTGCTTGTGAAAATGACCCATCACCCTCCACATTCTGTACCGTCCTCCAGGACCCGTTCCAGACTTTCAGGAATCCCTCCTACATTCCATTTCGGACAACCTAAAAAAATCTACCAAATCAATCCTCCTGGGAGACCTTAACTTAGGCCTGGATGATCCCTCTGACTCCCACGCAGTCACCCTCAACAAAGCACTCACTAGACCTACCCACATAAAAGGTCGCACCCTTGATTGGCTTGCTCACCACAATTGCAATCCTTCCATCACCCCTATTCCTTGGTCTGATCACCACGCCATCCACTTTGAACTTAAACTTACCATGGGACATGCAACACATCTGCCCCCTCTCCCACTTACTTTCGCTATGAGCTCCCGCCAGCTTACTAGGGAGAGGCCCCTACCTCACCTACTTGTGCCGGCCCTTCAGCCACCCTTCTCAAACAACCCAGATACCTTGGCTGCCAACTACATCTCCACCATCTCCCAAGCAGTAGAAGCCATAGCACCGCTCACCCTCAGGAAGGCCAAACGCACCCAACATACCAATGCGTGGTTCTCCCCTGAACTCCTTGAACTACGAGTCAAGAAAAGAATCGCTCTCTCATCCTGGCTAGCCAAACCTAATGACGCCACTAAACGTACGTTCAAAACTTTATCAAAAGAATACAAAAATGCCATTACTAAAGCAAAATCAAACTCATTCAACTCCAGGATCACAAACGCCAAGTCAGGATCTAAAGAGATATTTGCCATCTTTAGGGAACTAGAATCGCCCGCTACCACCCCACCTTCCCTCTCTAAAGACAAGGAATGGTGTAACAGTGTACAGGAAGCCATGATGGATAAGCTGAACTCGCTTCAGAATAAAATCATTAATCACCAGCAAGCCCTAGGGAAACATATCTCAACCGTCCATTGTAAGCCCCCCACTGACGTTCCTCTCTTCTCCTTCAAGGAAATGAGCGAGCTAGAAGTGCCAGCATTCCTCAAATCCAGCTGATTAAAGAGAGCGCAACCACCCTGACACCTTTCATCACGGCCTTTATCAATGCCTCTTTCACATCTGGCCATGTCCCTGCCTGCCTTAAAAAAGCTTGGGTACGACCACTTTTTTTAAAAACCAGCACTTGACCCAACTATCCCAGCAAATCACCGGCCTATCACAACGGTCCCCTTTTCACTCAAAATCCTGGACAAAGCAGCTTACCAGCAGATACATAAATTCCTAGAGTCCAACAACTTACTGGGTCTTAGGAAGTCAGGCTTCAAGCCCGGCCATGGAACAGAAACCGCATTACTGGACTTAGAAAACCAGATTGATGACCTCAGGGACGCAGGCAAACCAGCTCTCCTCCTGCTCCTCGACCTATCCGCAGCATTTGACCTGGTGAACCACGATCCTCTTTGCCACCACCTCTCATCTGCTGCCAATTTCTCACCTATAGCTACAGCTTAGGTCACATCATTTCTCCGAGAAAGCGTGATGAAAGTTTTCCCGGATCAAGCATGTGCTGATCCTAATTTCATTAACTTCCTGGATGCGCTTGACATCACATATACTAACTATGCTGATGACACGCAGATCCTTCTCCCCCTTACGGGCGACTACGAAGCTGACAGCAAAACTCTTAATTCCATCGACTCAGAGATTCAAACCTGGATGGCGGAAAATTGGCTGTGCCTCAACGGCGATAAAACTGAGATCTTACTTATAGGCTCACCAGGTACTCTTAAGAAACTTGATTTAAAGTACAACTCATACTGAGTAGATAACACTCCCATCATGGTCTCTCATGCTGTGAAAACCTTGAGGGTCTATGAAGAATCGAACCTCTCAATGAACAGACAGGTTAACGCCATCTCTTCTGCTGCGGCCTACCATTCTAAACTGATCACAGCAGCTAGGCTGTTCCTAACAAAACAGAACTGCCTTACCATAGCCAGAGCAATAATCGGGTCTCGGCTGGACTATTGTAATGCTCTTCTGGCTAGCACTTCCTCCAAAAATATCAGAAAGCTTCAGACGGTCCAAAACAACGCACTTAGAGCAACCACAGGCATTTCCAAACGTGACCACATTTCAGCAACCAGAAAACGTGTCCACTGGCTCCCCATCAGGGAACGCATCATGTTCAAAACCCTCACACTCACCCACAAATGTCTGCATGACACCGCTCCCCTTTACCTCTCACAAAGAATTGCCAAACCCTCCTCAGATAGACCCACCAGAACGGCCTACTTAAATAGGATCACCATCCCCAAGACCCCCAGGGTAAGGCCAGGTCATTGCGGCATCCAACTGGAACTCCCTCCACACGTAAGAAATATTGACTCGTACACAGCATTTAGGAAAGCTGTCAAAACTGTATTGTTTGTTTAAACTGCAACACTGAACGTTTGCTGCAACAAATGTCCTGTATATACGTGACTGTTCAAGGCCTACGCTCACTGTAACCACGAGCTAAGCCTAAATTCTGTAACTAAGACATATGCCTGCAACAGTGCCTCGATGTCCTTGGCTGTAGCGCGCTTTACAAATTCAAATAAATAAAATATTTGGGAAGGTTGTGACTGTTGCAATACACATATCCCATAGAAATGGATATGCTCATTGTTTGAGGATATTGAGGACCCTCTGCTTTCTTTTACCCTGTTTCCCTTGCACTTAATATTCTCCAAGGGCAGGATTCACATGTGCCCTGCAGAGGCGTGGGCAGGAGTCACCTGTGCCCTGCAGAAGCGGGGCGAGAGTCACCTGTGCCCTGCAGAAGCGGGGCGAGAGTCACCTGTGCCCTGCAGAAGCGGGGGGTGAGAGTTACCTGTGCCCTGCAGAAGCAGGGGTGGGAGTCACCTGTGCCCTGCAGAAGCAGGGGCAGGAGTCACATGTGCCCTGCAGAAGCGGGGCGAGAGTCACCTGTGCCCTGCAGAAGCGGGGGTGGGAGTCACCTGTGCCCTGCAGAAGCTCTAAACACAATCACGTCAGTGGTATTTGTCCGTAGCGTTAATCATTTTAACCGATTGTGGCTTGTTGGGAGTATTTCTCTGATTTGAGAAATATTAGTGTGCATGCAGTGCAACTATGCGCTAACAACATATTATGCATGTGTGACCCATGAGTAAAGTATGCTACATGGCCGTAGTGTCCAGGCGCTTCCTTTCCATTAGCTCTGTGTATCCCATTACATCCTATGACCCTTCAGTAAACTATGTTACATGGCCCTGGTGTCCAGGCCGCTTCCTTTCCATTAGCTCTGTGTAGCCCATTACATCCTATGACCCATGAGTAAGCTATGCTACATGGCCCTGGTGTCCAGGCCGCTTCCTTTCCATTAGCTCTGTGTATCCAATTACAGAGCTAATGAGTAAACTATGCTACATGTGCCTGGTGTCCAGGCCGCTTCCTTTCCATTAGCTCTGTATAGCCCATTACATCCTATGACCCATGAGTAAACTTTGCTACATGGCCCTTGTGTCCAGGCCGCTTCCTTTCCATTAGCTCTGTATAGCCCATTGCATCCTATGACCCATGAGTAAACTTTGCTACATGGCCCTTGTGTCCAGGCCGCTTCCTTTCCATTAGCTCTGTGTAGCCCATTACATCCTATGACCCATGAGTAAACTATGCTACATGGCCCTGGTGTCCGGGCCGCTTCCTTTCCATTAGCTCTGTGTATCCCATTACATCCTATGACCCATGAGTAAACTATGCTACATGGCCCTGGTGTCCAGGCCGCTTCCTTTCCATTAGCTCTGTATAGCCCAATACATCCTATGACACATGAGTAAACTATGCTACATGGCCCCGGTGTCCAGGCCACTTCCTTTCCATTAGCTCTGTGTATCCCATTACATCCTATGACCCATAAGTAAACTATGCTAAATGACCCTGGTGTCCAGGCCACTACCACTCCATTAGCTCTGTATAGCCCATTGCATCCTATGACCTATGAGTAAACTATGCTACATGGCCCTGGTGCCCAGGCCGCTTCCTTTCCATTAGCTCTGTGTAGCCGATTACATCCTATAACCCATGAGTAAACTATGCTACATGGTCCTGGTGTCCAGCCGCTTCCTTTCCATTAGCTCTGCATAGCCCATTACATCCTATGACCCATGAGTAAACTATTCTACATGGCCCTGGTGTCCAGCCGCTTCCTTTTCATTAGCTCTGTATAGCCCATTACATCCTATGACCCATGAGTAAACTATGCTACATGGCCCTGGTGTCCAGGCCGCTTCCTTTCCATTAGCTCTGTGTAGCCCTTTACATCCTATGACCCATGAGTAAACTATGCTACATGGCCCTGGTGTCCGGGCCGCTTCCTTTCCATTAGCTCTGTGTATCCCATGACATCCTATGACCCATGAGTAAACTATGTTACATGGCCCTTGTGTCCAGGCCGCTTCCTTTCCATTAGCTCTGTATAGCCCATTGCATCCTATGACCTATGAGTAAACTATGCTACATGGCCCTGGTGTCCAGCCGCTTCCTTTCCATTAGCTCTTCATAGCCCATTACATCCTATGACCCTTGAGTAAACTATGCTACATGGCCCTGGTGCCCAGGCCGCTTCCTTTCCATTAGCTCTGTGTAGCCGATTACATCCTATAACCCATGAGTAAACTATGCTACATGGTCCTGGTGTCCAGCCGCTTCCTTTCCATTAGCTCTGCATAGCCCATTACATCCTATGACCCATGAGTAAACTATGCTACATGGCCCTGGTGTCCAGCCGCTTCCTTTTCATTAGCTCTGTATAGCCCATTACATCCTATGACCCATGAGTAAACTATGCTACATGGCCCTGGTGTCCAGGCCGCTTCCTTTCCATTAGCTCTGTGTAGCCCTTTACATCCTATGACCCATGAGTAAACTATGCTACATGGCCCTGGTGTCCGGGCCGCTTCCTTTCCATTAGCTCTGTGTATCCCATGACATCCTATGACCCATGAGTAAACTATGTTACATGGCCCTTGTGTCCAGGCCTATTCCTTTCCATTAGCTCTGCATAGCCTATTACATCCTATGACCCATGAGTAAACTATGCTACATGGCCCTTGTGTCCAGGCCGCTTCCTTTCCATTAGCTCTGCATAGCCCATTACATCCCATGACCCATGAGTAAACTATGCTGCATGGCCCTGGTGTCCAGGCCGCTTCCTTTCCATTAGCTCTGTATAGCCCGTTACATCCTATGACCCATGAGTAAACTATGCTACATGGCCATGGTATCCAGGTCGCTTCGCTATGCTACATGGCCCTGATGTCCAGGCCGCTTCCATTCCATTGGCTCTGTATATCCCATTACATCCTATGACCCATGAGTAAACTATGCTACATGGCCCTGGTGTCCAGGTTGTTTCCTTTCCATTAGCTCTGTATAGCCCATTACATCCTATGACCCATGATTAAACTATGCTACATGGCCCTGGTGCCCAGGCCGCTTCCTTTCCGTTAGCTCTGTGTAGCCCATTACATCCTATGACCCATGAGTAAACTATGCTACATGGCCCTGGTGCCCAGGCCGCTTCCTTTCCATTAGCTCTGTGTAGCCCATTACATCCTATGACCCATGAGTAAACTATGCTACATGGCCCTGGTGTCCAGGCTGCTTCCTTTTCATTAGCTCTGTGTATCCCATGACATCCTATGACCCATGAGTAAACTATGCTACATGGCCCTGGTGTCCAGGCCGCTTCCTTCCCATTGGCTCTGTGTAGCCCATTACATCCTATGACCCATGAGTAAACTATGCTACATGGCCGTGGTGTCCAGGCCGCTTCCTTTCCATTAGCTCTGTGTATCCCATTACATCCTATGACTCATGAGTAAACTATGCTACATGGCCCCGGTGTCCAGGCGCTTCCTTTCCATTAGCTCTGTGTATCCTATTACATTCTATTACCAATGAGTAAGCTATGCTACATGGCCCTGCTGTCCAGGTCGCTTCCATTCCACTAGCTCCGTATAGTCCATTACATCCTATGACCCATGAGTAAAATATGCTACATGGCCCCGGTGTCCAGGCAGCTTCCCTTCCATTAGCTCTGTGTATATCTAATGACATCCTATGACCCATGAGTAAACAATGCTACATGGCCCTGGTGACCAGGCTGCTTCCTTTCCATTATCTCTGTGTATCCCATTACATCCAATGACCCATGAGTAAACTATGCTGCATGGGCCTGGTGTCCAGGCCACTTCTTTTCCATTAGCTCTGTGTATCCCATTACATCCTATGGCTCATGGGTAAACTATGCAACATGGCCCTGGTGTCCAGGCCGCGTCCTTTCCATTATCTCTGTATAACCCATTACATCCTATGACCAATGAGTAAACTATGCTACATGGCCCTGGTGTCCAGGTCGTTTCCTTTCCATTAGCTCTCTATAGCCCATTACATCCTATGACCCATGAGTAAACTATGCTACATGGCCCTGGTGTCCAGGCCACTTCTGTTCCATTGGCTCTGTATATCCCATTACATCCTATGACCCATGAGTAAACTATGCTACATGGCCCTGGTGTCCAGGTCGTTTCCTTTCCATTAGCTCTGTATAGCCCATTACATCCTATGACCCATGATTAAACTATGCTACATGGCCCTGGTGTCCAGGTCGCTTCGATTCCATTGGCTCTGTGTATCCCATTACATCCTATGACCCACGAGTAAACTATGCTACATGGCCCTGGTGTCCAGGTCGCTTCCATTCCATTAGCTCTGTATAGCCCATTACATCCTATGACCCATGAGTAAACTATGCTACATGGCCCTGGTGTCCAGGCCGCTTCCTTTCCATTAGCTCTGTGTATCCCATGATATGATACGGCATTTATAACGCGCCTATACACAAGTGTTTCAAGGCGCGACGAGGCAAAGGGGGGGGAGGGTAACAGAGTGAGGACAGACAACAATCCTACTAGGCCAGGTGTAATTCAGATTGCGCAGGTGCATGGGAAGGGGGAAAGGAAAGTGCGCAGGGGGAAGGGAGAGGGGAAAAGTGCAGTACATGGGAAGTGGGATAAATAAGACACAAAAGACATGCAGCTAGTGGCAGTGCAAGGAAGTGCAGACGTAAGTGCTGGTAGGGGGACTGAAGGGATACATAAAACGGTCCCCAAGTGCAAGGGTTGCCAGGGAGGCAGTGCAAGTGGGTAATTGACGGGGCCTGAGCAAGAGATCGAAAAGGGTGGCCAGGTAGCCAGTGCAATTTCAGTCAGGAATTCAGCAAGGGAGGGGAGCAGAGAAAGCAGAAGCAAAGAGGAGGGTTTTGAGGTGTTTCTGGAACCGGAGATGGTTCTCCTCGAGTTTCAGGGAGGCAGGAAGGCTGTTCCAGAGAGAGGCACCTGCTGAAGAGAGTGATCTGCCACAAACTCGTTTCTTGGAGAAGCGACTGACCCTAAGGGAGTTGGAGGTAGATGAGCGAAGAGCTCGAGAAGGAAGATATTTAGGAAGAGAGAGTTGAAGGTATTGCGGCCCCAGGCCCCAGAAGGCCTTGTGTACAATGCAGAGGGTTTTGAACTTAATCCTCGCAGCCACTGGGAGCCAGTGCAGAGATTTCAGTCCTGGAGAGATACGATCCCTGGGCTTGAGGCCAAGGACAAGTCTCGCAGTCCTGTTCTGGATAAGTTGCAGAGGGCGGAGAGTGGAGGCAGGCAGATTTAGATAGAGGCTGTTACAGTAGTCCAGCTTGGAGAGGACCAGGGCTCTGGAGACAGTGAGCTTCTGGGGGAAGGAGAGGAAAGGAAGAATACCTCTAAGGAGGTGCAGCTGGTAGTGTGACTTCTTAGAGATGTGAGGGGAGAAGGAGAGTGCAGAGTCGAAGATGACCCCAAGGTTTTTAGCCTTGCAGGTGGGAGTGGGAGGAGGGCCAAGAGAGGCCGGCCAGAGAGCTGCAGGGAAGGAGGGAGTGGGTGTGCCGATGAGTAGAATCTCAGTCTTACTGGCATTAAGGCAGAGGTTGTTGGCGGCACACCATTCCTGGATGGCAGACAGACAGTCAGAGATGAGGGAAGGAGAGGAGGAGGTGGAGGGTAGCCTGAAAATGAGCTGGGTATCATCCGCATAGCATTGAAAGTTGGGACACAGAGCGGCGATGCGGTGGGCGAGGAGTGCCAGGTATTGGCTGAAAAGCCAGGGAGAGAGGTTAGATCCCTGGGGGACACCACAGGTAGAGAAAAAGATGTCGGAGAGGAAGGACCCAAGTTGGACCTGGGAGGGTCGGTCGGAGTGGAAAGAAGTCAGCCACGCCAGAGCCCGACCAGTGATACCCAGGTTATCACGGAGACGGTTGAGCAGGATGGCATGGTTGACAGTGTCAAAGGCAGAAGAGAGATCAAGCAAGATAAGAACGCAAGGGGTGTTAGAGTCGAGGTTAGTGATCAGGTCTTCACGGATGTTCAGGAGAGCAGTTTCCGTGCTTCTGGCAGCTCTGAAGCCAGACTGATGGTCATGGAGACAACCAACAGATTCAGTGTGGAGATTGAGCTGGGAGATGGCCAGTTTCTCCAGGAGCTTGCCCAGGAAGGGAGTGATGGAGATTGGGCGATAGTTAGCCGGGCAGGAGGGGTCGGCAGAGTGTTTCTTAAGAAGAGGGTGCACAAGGGAGTGCTTCAGGGGGGAAGGGAACACTCCATTGGCGAAGGAGTGATTGCAGAAATCCGCCAGGGCAGGAGCCAGGGAGTCGATGTGATCCTTGATAGTTTTGGAGGAACAGGGGTGAACCTGTTTCGACGAGACTTTCATAGATCGAACTTGTCTAGAAACCTCGTCTGGAGAGAAAAGGGGAAAGGCCGAGAAGGAGGGAGGAGGGGTGGCTTCAGAAGGGCTAGAGGAAGAGCAGGGAATAGCGGGAGGGGGGTGAGAGGAGGAGAGTGAGGACAGGATGTCCTGAGTTTTTGAAATGAAGTGAGAAGCCAGTACCGTGCAGAGGGCCTGGGAAGGGACAGGAGAGGTAGAGACTGCGGCAGTATTGGCCAGTTTCTTGCAGATTTTAAAGAGTTCAGCCGAGTTGTTAGATGGCACAGAGACGCAGGCTTGGATATGAGCTCTCTTCTTGGTGAGGACAGAGAGCCGGTATTGCCTTTGCAGCAGGCGGCAGGCCAGTTTGTCAGAGGATGAACTTGAAGCACGCCATTTCCTCTCGGCAGCCCTACACTTGCGTTTTAGGGTGACAAGGTCTTGGTCATACCAGGAGTTACACTTGGCTTTGGGCTTCAGGTGGATTCTCATGACAGGGGCAAGGATATCGAGAGTATCAGATATAGAAGAGTGGAGCATGGAGAGGGCTGTGTCAGGGTGAGAGTCAGCCTGGGGAGGGGGAGAGGGAGAAAAGGTGGCGGCGAAAGCCTCAGCTGACACGCGCTTCATGGGTCGGGTGACCGAGAAGGTGGGTGGCAGTGACAGAGGTGGCTTGGCCTGCGGGGTGGGGAGGGTGAGATGGGAGGATAGGAGAAAGTGGTCACTCCAGGAGAGAGGAGTGGAGAGAGGGACAGAGAGGGGAAGGTCTGAGGAGATCAGAACATCGAGAGTGTGCCCTGCAGAATGAGTCAGGCCAGAGGGGAGAATGGTGAGTGAGAGAGAGTTGCAGAGGTCGCGAAAGAGTTCAGAGGGGGGACAGGAGGCATCCAGGTGGATGTTGAAGTCTCCAAGAAGGAGGAGTTGAGTGGTTGAGGCCAGGAGTGAGGAGGAGAGGTCCGCCCACTCAGAGAGGAAGGAAGAAATCTGACCAGGTAGTCGATAGATAGTAGCCACAGTTAGGGAATGGCTAGGCGAGAGAGAGAGCCTGTAGACGAGGCATTCAAAAGAGGAGTAGGCATGCGTAGGGATGACAGAGGCAGGAATCCACTCAGGGAAGATAAGGGCTACGCCACCACCAGAGCGGTTGTGCCTGGGTGCAGAGAGGATCTTGTAGCCATCAGGTAGAAGTGTGTCAAAGCTGGTGACAGAGCTGGCCGTAAACCATGTCTCAGTGAGACCGAGGACATCGTAGTCAAGTTGACATCCTATGACCCATGAGTAAACTATGCTACATGGCCCTGGTGTCCAGGCCGCTTCCTTTCCATTAGCTCTGTGTATCCCATTACATTCTATGACCCATGAGTGAACTATGCAACATGGCCCTGGTGTCCAGGCCGCTTCCTTTCCATTAGCTCTGTGTATCCCATTACATCCTATGGCCCATGAGTAAACTATGCTGCATGGCCCTGGTGTCCAGGCCACTTCCTTTCCATTAGCTCTGTGTATCCCATTACATCCTATGACCCATGAGTATACTATGCTACATGGCCCTGGTTTCCAGGCTGCTTCATTTCCATTAGCTCTGTATATCCCATTACAGCCTGCTATTGTGATCAACCCAATACTGAATGACCCTATATCATTTATCTGCATACTGTGAACATCCTAATGTTGCCACTACCGACTGTCTCGCTCAACTTCAATTGCTGCAGCTTCATTGACTCTCAAAGCGACTCTAGTCTAAGTTGGCCTTAAACCGACCATCACATTACCTCTACCTCCTATCCGCCGTCTCCAGCTTAATTCATGACGTTTAGGCCATCACATGTTGAGTGTTTAAAATGTCTCAATCTGCCAATGAAGGCCTCTAACTCATGCGTCCCCAGTCAGATAGTTTTACCTTACTCCACCACCGCATAGAGAAGTGTTGATACCTATGATCTGATTTTGCCTAATTTTGAACTTGACGGTTACTGTAGCGGTTACTACTATTGCCAGTGTGATTTTAGACTCTGCCTTAACTTAGGTAACTGACAGTTACTGTTGCCTCACTGTATTTTCAACTTGCTTCAAACTTGAAAACTTGACATCTGCCATTTATTGCTATCTGCACCCCAAACAAGTATAACTGAGTAAGCTAACACCTACGATTCGTGCTATCTAAGTGAAGAAAGTTGATTTATTTGTTGCTACTCCGTAAACCACTGGCATCAATCAAACCAACCACGACCAATAATGTTAACACTCCTAACCACTATAATGTTCCCGTTTTGCATAATGCCCCACTCCGTGCCTTGCATAGGAGGACACTTCATCTCGTTCAATGAAGGCCTTGCGAGACTAGGCTTCCAGCGCCACCACCCCATTCCCTACCCCATCCCATTTCTTCCACCCCTCCCCCATTCCCTCTTATAAGTGCACACAATATCGCCAGCACCAATGACACCAATCCAGATGCTCCAACCACTCCCAGCCGAAACTCAACACTACCCACCCCCTGTAGCAAAACCAACCATCAAACTATACCCTCCATGGGGCTCACCAGACATAATAGACTTAGAGCCAGAACCAGTTCCAACCACCAAGCACCCAGACCCACTGCAACCAAAGACACCGGCACCAAAACAGCAACCGCACCTACTAATAGACCACTCAAAGACTCCTCCAAAAAACAAACCAAACCATTTACAGAGACCAAAAACTTGACTCAACCTCCAAACCTAGTAATCACACCCCCCCTCGAGCCCTCCCCCACGATCAGAGGCGCTCTCATCAATGCTCGATCTCTCGGTGCTCATGCCATAGAAATCCATGACCTCATCGTGGATCAACAACTTGACATACTAGCAGTCACGGAAACCTGGCTACACCCTGCCGCAGGCCCCCTTCTAGCCATTGCCATCCCCCCAGGGTACAATATCCTTAAAGCAGATAGGAACAACCTCCAAGGAGGCGGAGTTGCCTTAATAGCCAGAACCACACTGCAATTCAGAGCCTGCCCACTGGAACAAGTACAGGGCTATGAACTCTTACTAGTCAAATTCTCCCCCAACCCCAAAACCACCACCAATTTCCTAGTAGTATACAGATCACCCAACAAAACCAGCCACCCGATCTTAGACATCCCCCTACTGCTTATGCCCTTCATCAAACCCAATACTAATGTTATGGCCACTAGACTAGGGGCCAGTCCTGCCTCATCCCCAGGGTCCAATTGGACCCAGTCCTGGCGCCTCTGGCGCCAAGCTCATGTAAAAGTGTGCCTTGCACACTCTGTGCTAAGGGCATGTGCAGCTGGGCCGGGCGTGGCCATAGAACAGAACTGGAAGGCACGTGCCAAAGTCCCAGTGAAGTGCAAGGTGGAGTCAGTAGGCGGGGCTAAAGGGAGGGGCCTGAGCCAGCCTATATAAGGCCAGCCCATCCACATGCCTTCGCTTCGCGGTATTCTGCTTTCAAGCAGTGTAACGCTCTCCGCTGTGCTTACCTGTGCATCACTGGATTCCTGCAGCTCCATCCTGAAGACATCTCTGAGAGCACTCCTTACCTGCTGCCTGCTGCTACATCGCTGTGCGCGCCACTCACCTGAACCCAGCTACTCCATCGCTGAGGGCGCTCCTTTACCTGCTGCCAGCAACTCCATCGCTGAAGGCACTCCTTACCTGCTACCAGCCGCTACATCGCTGAGGGTGCTCCTTACCTGCTGCCAGCCGTTACATCGCTGAGCGTGCATCTTACCTGCATTCCATCACGGCCGGAGTCGGAGTCTTCATCTTACCTGCATTCCATCACGGCCGGAGTCGGAGTCTTCATCTTACCTAATTCGGGCATCCAGTTACTCGGAACTCCTCTTCGCTCCATTACCTCCGCCGTAACTTCATCCAGCAACCGCGAATCTTCATCGAGCATCCGGAAGCCATTCTTCATCGTCGGCCTGCACCTACGAGGAAATAAAGAACACAACAGGTTAGAATTCATGTGCATACTGAACACTTGGCCATACCATACAAGAGACTAGAGTTTCCTTATAAAGACCAACTTACCTGTCAGTGTTGAAACTCAGTCTGCTTCTAGAGACTTCCAGACACTCTTCAGTCCCGATTTACTTCTCCGTACCTATGGGGATGGAATGAGACATTGCAAGAATTATTATTAGACGAAGTACAGACAGTCTAATCGAACAATAGTCATAACAAAAGACTTACCCTCTAAGTGGAGTGGTCGCAGCTGGTCTGGATCAACACTCCCACAGACCAGTGAAGCAACTTGGTCTGTTCTACGCGCCCCTGCTAGGATAAGCAGGACGGATAGCTCAACATTACTAAACTACAGGTGAGCTTGTATGGGAAAGCGCTTGCACACTGTATTTTGGCACGAGAGGGTTGGGGGAAGTCACAATACCCCCACTCCATTTTCATTGCCTCTCATCTTCACTCAGGGGCAACACCCGTCTATCGAGCAGCAGGTCCTGCAACCATTTGGAGGGGAAGGCGATTCCGAGCATTCGAGTCAAGGGAGGGCCCCAACCGTGCCCCAATGCCCCCGCAGAGACCAGGTGAGCGTAACAACTAAATGCATCATTTTAGGGGATATTAACCTAGGCTACAGCGACCCCCTTGACACAGACGTTGCTGCCTTTCACACAGCTATGTCAGATATGAACTTTACCCAGCTGATCAATGAACCCACTCACTCCAAAGGCAGAACGCTGGACTAGATCCTATCCCTCAACTCTCAAGTCACCATAGATTCCATCCTCCCCGTAGAATGGTCAGACCACTTCATCATCACCTTCACCTTGGAATACAAAAATACTGACCCCACCAGCCCCAAGGCACCTGACACCTTTGAATCCAGAAATATTAAAAAACTCACAGCAGACAACCTTTCCCCCATTCTGCACTTGGCCCTAGCCAATGTCACCCTCAATACGAACAACCCTGACTATTTAGCAGACTGTTATCAACAAAGTCTCACCTGTACCATTGACTCACTCGCACCTGTCAGGACCAAAACTCAGAAACCAGACAAACGCTCCTGCTTCTGGTTTGACGAAGAACTAGTCTCCCTCAGACGTACTAAAAGATCACTCGAGCACCTACATAGGAAAACTAACACCAGTGAATCAGCAAAGGCTTTCAAAACAGCTAACAAAAAGTATAAATCAGCCATAATCTCTCACAAAGCCAACGCCCTTAACAAGTGTATAACCAATGCCAACTCTGACAGCAAAGAACTGTTCTCCATCCTCAGAGAGCTTGAGAACCCATGCCAAGTGACAGTACCCTATAATTCCAGTAAAACCTGGCGCACTACAATACAAGACGCATTAGCCTCTAAAATGATGCTACTACAAAAGAAAATCGACAGCAAAAAAACTCGCCTTGCCGAAAAAACGCTTCCTAATATACACTCCAACCCTCCCACCTGCACCCCTTTTCAATTCACCCCAGTCACTAATAAAGAAGTACTAGACACCATAATGAAACTCAAAGCCTCCAACTGCAAAGAATACCAATTCCCTTCCCATCTAGTCAAACTATGCACCCATACCTTATCACCAGTCATTACTGAATTTGTCAACGCACCCTTTAGCTCTAACCCAGTCCCCGCTAGCATTAAAAAAGCCTGGGTAACACCCCTCCTTAAAAAACCGACCCTGGACCCCTCAATCCCTACCAATTACCGACCCATAACCACTGTCCCATTTCTCCTGAAAATCATTGACAAAATAGCATACTCCCAAATTCAAAACCACTTAGAACACCATCAATTACTAGGGGACCGACAGTCAGGGTTCCGCCCTAACCATAGTACGGAAAAAGCCCTACTCAACCTGAAGATCCAAATGGATGCAACGAGAGAATC
Source organism: Ambystoma mexicanum (assembly GCF_040938575.1). NCBI lineage: Eukaryota > Metazoa > Chordata > Amphibia > Caudata > Ambystomatidae > Ambystoma > Ambystoma mexicanum. The sequence goes on along the minus strand of NC_090938.1, from coordinate 747,974,890 downwards.
AGGCAAACTCTGCCTGCTAATGCTCCTCGACCTCTCCGCGGCCTTTGATCTGGTCGACCACGACAAACTCTGTGCCACCCTAAACAACTTCAACCTACCTAACAATGCCACACATTGGATTAAATCCTTTCTTGCAGATAGGACTTCAAGAGTTGCCATTGGTAAAGAAGCAGCAGATGCCATACCAGTCCCATTAGGCGTCCCTCAAGGCTCCTGCCTCTCCCCCACCCTGTACAATGCCTACACCAAGCTGCTCTTCACAGCACTGGATGCCATGGTGTCATCTACACCAACTTCGCAGATGACACTGAGATCCTTATCCCACTAACAGGAAGCCATGAGCAAGACTCCCTGCTTATCAATAAAATCTACTCACTAATCCAAAACTGGATGGTCAACAACAGCCTATGTCTCAATGACGACAAAACAGAGCTGCTCATACTAGGATCATCATCCAAAATCGCCTCCCTACAGCCTGTTTACTCAGCATTCTGCATTGATGGCACCCAGGGGCGTTGCTAGGGGGGGGAGCTAAGGGGGTTATAGCCCCTGATCTTTTGGTTGTAGCCCCGGATAGAATCTCAGGAGCTACAGCCAAATGACTAGCTAGCCCCCAGTCCCAACAGTTCCGACATCAGCTTAGCCCCGGGTCTTTTCCAGACCTAGCAACTCCCCTGATGGCACCCCAATCCCAGTACTTAAACAAGTGAAGACACTCAGGGTTTACCTTGACGCGACACTTACCATGTCCAAGCAAGTAAACACCCTAGCATCCTCTACCTCCTTGTAGTGATACACAAAATTGCAAATTTGCCAATCAGGGCTTTAGATGACAGCATTAGCCGCTGAAAGCCAATAGTTTATTCAAAGTATGTGCCAAAAATGCTGACAGTAGTCTGTTGTAGCACTTCCATTAAGCAGTAGTGAGCTACAAGGAATATGCAGGCCTAGTAGGGGTCGTAGGTCACATTATGCATTGTAGATAGACAGGCAGGGCGAAGGCCCCAGCTCTGTAGCTAATAGACATTATTGGAGTGTTTGGAACATTATGGCACCTATATAGCGCTTAGATAGCCAGTCTTAAGCGCTATGAACACTAAGCTATGAGTGCATGCCTTTTAGAGCTTGCTCACATAGGCTTAATTTATCTCGACTTTCTAACTGTAGCCCTGCATGGTTTCGTAAACTAATCTTCTTTTCTCTGGGAAGGCACTGATAAGACATTCCTGAGCTTTCGCGCAGATGGGCTCCAAGTAGGGAGGGGCACAGGAAAGGAGCACAGATGTTACGCTCACCTGGTTCCCACGGGGGCGTCGACCGCAACTGGGCCGCTGTTATTTCCACCAGCGTGACGTGTAGCGCCGAGATGACTGACTGGACTGGCCCGCTCAGCCTAGTTTGTCTGGCTCGCAAGAATATTCTTCTGCAAAGGAGAAGAGGAATTAACCACCCGTGGAATAGAGTGTCAACCCACCTTCCCCACTCCCGTTGTCTTCCCACTGATCACTCTTGATGTCCCCTCCTTAGTCTCACCTGATGGTTTGGAAGGATGAGCTCTCCATCCTGCGTCGACCGCAGGGGCGCGTTGATGACCAGTTACTTCACTGGCATAGAGGAATTGGTGAGTTCCAGTATTGACTCTAAAGTCCAATTGTTCATAAGAGTTCAAATGTCTGCTCTTCACTCTGTCCGATTCCTTGCAGGTTGCCGATTAATCCACTCGTAGAGTTCCAAATGGCACTCGGTAAGATTCAGGTAAGTCTATTGTGTATTTCCCCTTAGGGGCCGGGGTACGGCGATGAAGCAGAGTTGACTGTGCCGACCCGAGATGAGGTGAGACCACCCTTGGTAAATCAGGTAAGTTTTGTGGGGGGGTAACTGGTATTGTCCTTGCTTTCTCCCCTTCGGGGCCGGGGTACGGCGGTGAAGCAGAGTTGACTGCGCCGACCCGAAATGAGGTGAGTACCTCCCGTGGTAATCAGGTAAGTCCTTGGGGGTAGCTTGTATGGCCGTAGAGAGTCCCCTTGCTCACCTTGCTGTCTTTGTCTCCTTAGGTGTCGGAGGGCGGCTGCGAGATGGAGAGAGCGTGATGGAATGCTGAAGTACCACCAAGCAGGTGAGTTCAGCGCGGCGCCGTAGAAATGCGAAGCGATGCTTCAAAGACTTCTGTCTTTCAATTCCGTGGCGAAATGGATCAGGATTCAGGTAAGGATTAAAGTTAAAACTCCTGTTCTAACCTTTATCCTTTTGTCTTCTTGTTTCAGGAGTCCCAGGACTGAAGCGGGCGTGGCTGAAGACTGGAGCTGCTGAAAACACGGTGAGCGTTACGCTGCAGCAAGCAGAATAATGCGAAGCACGTGTGGCTGTCTGGGCGTGGTTTAAATAGCCTTGGAAGAAGATCCAGGTAAGTATTCTTCCACAGCCCCACCCAAGTAACAAAATAGTCCCTTCAGTAAAATAGTCCCTCCTAAGCCTCATTTGGCTTGAGTCTTGATGCAGCATGGTCTGCCTCAGGTGAGTATGCAGCATGGTCTGCTTCAGGTAAGTTATCAATAATGAGCCTGGTGCCCATGGCGCCAGGACTGACTTTATCTTTATGAGCCTCGCGCCATAGGCGCCAGGACTGTACCCAAACAGCCCCTAACTGGGGCTTTTGGGCATGCTCCAAGTGGCATGATGCCTGCTTCCGGGGCTGCTGGGACTGGTCTGGTCTTCCGGGGGCAGGCGTCATGACAGCACTCCCCCTCAAGGCCCCTCCTAAAGTCGTTCTCCCCCTTGGCCGTGGTTTGTCTGGAAATTCCCGATGGAACCTCTTCACTAAACGAGGTGCATGCACGTGGTCACTAGGTTTCCAAGACCTTTCCTGTGGACCATAACCTTTCCAGTCAATTAGGTAAAAGAGTTTTGATCTCACTCTTTTTGAGTCCAAAATATTCCTGACTTCGAACTCGGGCTCCCCATCTATGAGGATAGGTTCAGGTGGAGTGGTTAGCCTTGTTCCTGGTTGCACTGGCTTCAAAAGAGACACGTGGAAAACGGGATGGATTTGCATATGAGCAGGTAGGTCCAACTTGACGGCCACTGGGTTAATAATTGCCTTGACAGAAAAAGGTCCCAAATACCTGGGGTTAAAGGTCCGAGTCCCCTTGAGTGGTAAGTGCTTAGTGGCTAACCATACTTGGTCCCCTATTTGGTATTGAGGAGCTTCACTTCTGTGCTGATCCGTATCCCTTTTGTATTTTTCCTTAGCCTTTTGCAAATGGATGGTTGCTTCTTTAAAGGCTTGTGTAATAACAGCGTGGAGATGGTCCACTGCGGGCATCTCTAAATGCTGGGGAGAGTCCAAATCCGAGGTTCGAAGATGGTGCCCATAATTGGTAAAAAAAGGACTTTGTCCAGTTCCTGAGTATACGGAATTATTGTACGCATACTCTGCGATCCACAGAATGTCTTTCCAATTCCCCTCAGACTGATGTAGCATACAACGGAGGTACTGTTCAAGAGTCTGGTTGGTCCTCTCCGTTTGACCGTCGGTCTGAGGGTGGTGACTGGTCGAAAGCCTAACATCAATTTGTGCCAGTTGGCAGCATTTCCTCCAAAAATGTGAAATGAATTGACTGCCCCGATCTGAAATTAACACTGAAGGAAAGCCATGCAGGCGGACAACATTTTCAAGGAATTCCTTGGCCAGGATTGAAGCTGAAGGTATCCCTTTTAAAGGAATGAAGTGGGCCATTTTAGAAAAAAGATCTACAATAACTAGAATGGTATTGTAACCTTGGTACGGGGGTAAATCCGTGATGAAGTCTAATGACAAGGTATGTCAAGGGGTAGGTGGTATGTCTAATGGTTGCAATAATCCAGCAGGTTTTTTCTTTTGCCCTTTTTTTTGTGCGCAAATGCCACAAGACATGACAAATGACTTGACATCCTTTCACCAGGTAGGCCACCAAAATTGCTTCCTAATTTTAGCTTCGGGTTTTTGCAATACCCGGATGCCCTTCTATTAAGGTGTCATGGTAATGGGAAATGACAAGTTCCTGTAGTTCCTTTTGCAGTAAAAATAGCCGGCCTTGGTAATAAGGTAAATCATCGATGACAGAGTACTCTGGACCTTTCTTTGCCCAGTCCTGTAGGGCAACGGAATCAAAGAGTTGGTGGATCTTGTTTTGAATGTTCTCCAGTGTCTGTATAGAAGTCAGGCCAAGGATTCTCTGCTCCGGAATTATGGGTACGGGTTCTAAAGTTATTTCTGCTTCTCCCATTCCAATCCGGGACAAGGCGTCTGCTTTAACATTCTTACAACCTGGTCGATAGGTTATTACAAAATCAAACTCGGCGAAGAACAATGCCCAACGGAGTTGGCGCGAAGATTGGGCTTTAGCTGTCTTTAGGTATTGTAAGTTGCGGTGATCGGTGATGACCGTGATGGTATGTCTGGCACCCAGTAGATAGTGCCGCCAAGCCTTGAAGGCGGACTTGATGGCCAGCAGCTCCTTGTCGGTTATGGCATAATTTAATTCGGGGGCTGAACATTTTCTTGACCAGAATGCCACTGGGTGAAGCTGGTTAGTTTCGGGATCCTTTTGGGAAAGGACTGCTCCCATGGCTGAACTGGATGCATCTGTTTCCACTATGTAGGGAAGCTCGGGGCGCGGGTGTCTTAATATAGGAGCACTCTTGGAAGGTGTTCTCGGCTTCCTCCGTCCACACAAAGCGTTTGTTTTTTCGCAATAGTGTTGTAATGGGATGTACAATGTGCGAGAAGTCCGGGATAAACCTGCGGTAGAAATTGGCAAAGCCAAGCATGCTTTGAACTCCTTTGATTGAACTTGGCGAAGGCCAATTAAGAATGGCATCCACTTTTCGTGTATCCATCCGGATTCCTCTCGGGGTCAGAATAAATCCAAGGAATTCCACTTCCGTAGTGTGGAAGATGCATTTTTCTAGTTTAGCATATAAGTTATGCTGGCGTAACTTTTCTAGGACTGCTCGGACGTGTTTTACATGCTCAGATTCTGATAAAGAGTATACTAAGATGTCGTTGATGTAAACGACCACCCAAACGTCGATAAGCTCTCGGAGGACATCGTTCATGAAGAACTGGAAGGCTGCTGGTGCATTGCATAGTCCGAAGGGCATCACCTGGTACTCAAATAGTCCGTACTTGGTGCGAAAAGCAGTCTTCCATTCGTCACCCTCTTTGACACGTACCAGATGATATGCCCCCCGAAGGTCTAGTTTCGTGTATATACAAGCGTCCTTCACCTGGTCTAGTAGTTCTGGGATCAAAGGCAGTGGGTATCGATTCTTGATGGTTATCTGATTCAGTGCGCTGTAGTCTATACATGTTCTAAGGTCGCCTTCCTTTTCCGGTACGAAGAACAAAGCTGAAGATGCAGGGGATTTGGACGGGCGAATGAAGCCATTAGCAAGGTACTGGTCTAAGTACTGGCGCAAATGAAGATTTTCGGGTTCCGTAAGGGCATAGATTCTGCTGCAAGGTGGTTGTGCTCCAGGTACAAGATCTATTTGACAATCATACGATCTGTGAGGTGGTAAGGTGTTTGCCTGTTCCTTTTGGAAGACATCCTGAAAGTCTTGGTATTCGACAGGTAATTGCATGGCTACTGGAATTACTGGGGCCAGGACTGAGTTTTGAGTTTTCCTTGGGTAGCAGATGTGAGCACATTCTGGGAAGGTTAGTCTCTTCTCTCGCCAATCAATACAGGGATTATGTTTTTCCAACCAAGGTATCCCCAGTACCAGCTGAAACTGTGGGGCCTTGATTAAGTCAAACATCATAGCCTCTCGATGCCCATCTTGACTCAGCAATGTCATCTCTGCAGTGGAATGAGTTACGGGTCCAGAGGCAATTTCCGTTCCATCTACAGTGGTGACAACATCGGCCGTGGTCTTGCAGGTAAGAGGTAGATTCATCCTGGTAGCCAATTCCCAGTCCAAGTAATTTCCTATGGCTCCACTGTCTACGTACGCCTTTACCGCGTGCATGCGTGATGGCTGCTCTGGATCTACAAGGACCATGGGTATGGTGTAATGCGAGGTCAGAGTGTCCTTCTTTAAGCTCGGCAAGCGGACCTCTACGCTTGCCGGGCGTGGTCGTTTCCCGAGTCAGATTTCACAAGGTTTTCGTCTGCTGCTCCTATAACTTTCTTGGGTGGTTTTACAGGGCAGTTCCGAAGAAAATGACCAGCAGTTCCGCAATATAAACATAATTGCAGTTGCCGTCTTCTATCTCTCTCCTTTTGGGTTAGGGGTCCTTTAACCCCCCCGATTTGCATTGGTTCTGAGACATCTACTCCCTTGGAGCTTACGTGGGTTTTAACCAACACCCTGTTCTCAAACTTGGTTCGGTCAGCCTTCCTGGTTTGAAGTCTGTGATCGAGCTGGACCACTAGATCTATATATTCAGCACAGTCTTGAGGCGGGTTCACGATTTGGGCCAAAACATTTTTGAGTTCTCCTCGAAGTCCTCGATGGAATAATGTGATTCGCTTGGCTTCAGGCCATTCGGTTTCCACTGCTAATCTATTGAAAGTTGCAATGTAAGATAAAAGATCCTGGTTACCTTGACGTAGGGATAAAAGTTCGTTGTCCAAAGCCTGTCCTCGGGAGTGTCGGGCGAATAGTCTTTCCATGCTTGTTCGAAAACCCTGGAAATCTCGAAGAATCGGGTCATCCTGGTTAACTAGTGGAATGGACCAATCCGCCGCACTGCCGCTGAGATATGACAGTACAAAAGGCTACCTTGGCCTGATCGTTTGGGAAAGCTCCAGGTCTACATAAAAAGTGCAGGCGGCATAGATTCATGAATGTTGCAAACCCTTTTGGGTCTCCGGCAAAGCGTTCAGGCGGAGCCAAAGGAACGGCTCCAGGTAAATTTATCTGCACCGGGTTACTCGATGGTACAGGAGCTGGACTTGCCCCAAGTCCTGGTAGAGGTGTTTGTCCAGCCCGGCTCTGTAATAGTTGTCTGGCTAACTCATCAGTTCGTTCTTTTGATACTATCAGTTCCCTCCTGAGGGCATTGGTTTCTTGGCGGGCGGAATGCACTTCGGCCCTTAATTCCCCTAATAATTGGGCCAACTGATCATTTTCCGAGGTCTCCATGACGCCCAGATGGGTATTTGTGGGTAGGCTTTGCGTTCTGTTACGCTCACCTGGTTCCCACAGGGGCGTCAACCGGAACTGGGCCCCTGTTATTTCCACCAGCGTGACGTTTAGCGCCGAGATGACTGAACCTAGTTTGTCTGGCTCGCAAGAATATTCTTCTGCAAAGGAGAAGAGGAATTAACCACCCGTGGAATAGAGTGTCAACCCACCTTCCCCACTCCTGTTGTCTTCCCACTGATCACTCTTGATGTCCCCTCCTTAGTCTCACCTGATGGTTTGGAAGGATGAGGTCTCCATCCTGCGTCGACCGCAGGGGCGCGTTGATGACCAGTTACTTCACTGGCGTAGAGGAATTGGTGAGTTCCAGTATTGACTCTAAAGTCCAATTGTTCATAAGAGTTCAAATGTCTGCTCTTCACTCTGTCCGATTCCTTGCAGGTTGCCGATTAATCCACTCGAAGAGTTCCAAATGGCACTCGGTAAGATTCAGGTAAGTCTATTGTGTTTTTCCCCTTAGGGGCCGCGGTACGGCGATGAAGCAGAGTTGACTGTGCCGACCCGAGATGAGGTGAGACCCCCGTGGTAAATCAGGTAAGTTTTGTGGGGGGGTAACTGGTATTGTCCTTGCTTTCTCCCCTTCGGGGCCGGGGTAGGGCGGTGAAGCAGAGTTGACTGCGCCGACCCGAAATGAGGTGACTACCTCCCGTGGTAATCAGGTAAGTCCTTGGGGGTAGCTTGTATGGCCTTAGAGAGTCCCCTTGCTCACCTTGCTGTCTTTGTCTCCTTAGGTGTCAGAGGGCGGCCGCGAGATGGAGAGAGCGTGATGGAATGCTGAAGTACCACCAAGCAGGTGAGTTCAGCGCGGCGCCGTAGAAATGCGAAGCGATGCTTCAAAGACTTCTGTCTTTCAATTCCGTGGCGAAATGGATCAGGATTCAGGTAAGGATTAAAGTTAAAACTCCTGTTCTAACCTTTATCCTTTTGTCTTCTTTTTTTTTTTTTTTTTTTTTTGGCTTAGGCCTTTACAAAAATAATACAAAATTGTTAGTATAAAACACCTAAAAATTACATTAAATTTCATTACCTTCCCCCAACCCTGCCAATTTTCTATTTTTCTGCTGTATCAATGTTTTGAAGACTTTTGTCCTTTATTTTATTAGATGATCAGTCCAATTTCTGCTAGCACCTGGATTGCTGCAAATGTCAAAACTGCATTGCTTCCTGAGATAATTCTATCCCAAAAGAGGTCTGAAATTATATCTTCCTCTCTCCACACAAAGTCTCTGAAAAGTCTTAATCGTTGAGGCCATGTGCCTTCACATTCCATTAGAACATGCCTTAATGTTTGTTTGGCAGGGTTGATGCAAATTGAACATAGTTTTTTTGCTACATCCCCTTGGTTGCGCTTTTCCAGAACCGCCCCGCACTGGACAAGGTTCAGTCTCATTCTAAGAAAGTCTGAGCGCAATTTCCTGTTTGGGGATTTTAGTAGATAGCTGGAGAGACACCCAAGCTTCTTTTCTCCCTTCAAGAATGGATTTTGGGTTGGTTTGTCTCTTACTCTCTCTACTGTTTTGATCCAATCCCATTGTTCTAGTTTTCTTTTCACTTTGAGTGGGTTTAGGATTAAGGTCTCTTTGTTTATGTCTAGAATCTTCAATTTCTCCAGTGTTCTCGCCTCTAGCAAGGTGAGGATAGTTGATTTTTTTTGCACTGTTTCATGTCTGAGGTCTCCGTACAGTGTCGAGTCCTTGCTTGTTGCTATTTCTCGAGACAATGTAATCAGCTTCCAGTCTGCCATACAGTTCAGCGATTTTAGACCAAGTTCAAATCTCAAGCTTTGTGAAGAGGCACAGTTTGGGAGACCCAGAGCTTTTTTCCATAGGCGGCTTTCAAATTTGTCCCAGTTTAAGAGCCAAAGATCGGGTTTGGCTTCTAAACCATGCAGGATGACTGGGACCACTTTGGCAAGGTAGAATTTTACCAATGGGAGAATAGAGAATTTACAGAGTTTATAGTTTAATTTGATCATTTGTGATGTGAATTGTGTTACTTTAGCCATGATTTCACTTTCTGCTTTGTGTATTGCTGGATGGGCGTAAATGTTATATCCTAAGTATTTTATAGTTTCTACCGTTCTTATTCGTTCTCCTCCCATATTCCAGTTTATGTGTTTTGTTTTTAGTAGCGGATGTTTGAAAATCAGGATATTTGATTTAGCCGGATTTACTGTCAGTTTGTTTACTCCCACATACTCATTCAGTTTGTCCAGTAAATGTTGTAAACCAATTGCTGTTCTGTCGAGGAGGACTATATCATCCGCGTACGCAAGCCAACATATTTTTCTCCCGTTTAATATTGGACTTAATAAAGCAGATGGTTGCAGAAAAAGGCCCATATCTGCTAAGAACGGGTTGAAGAACAGAGGCGCTCCCAAGCACCCCTGTCTGACCCCCCTATTTACTTCAACCAGTCTTGAAAGGTGTCCCATTGCATCGAGCCTTACTCTCAGATTAGTTTCTCTGTGTAATTCCACTAAGATGGACAATAGTGGCTCTGGCAGTCCCCATTTCCGGAGTTTCTCCCAAAGTAAGACTCGTTCTACTTGGCCGAAGGCTTTGGACAAGTCTATCCAGGCTCCGTACAATGTTTTTCTTCCCCCTCTTTTTTGTTCACTTAAGATGCTTAGAATCAGGCCATTTAGTGATGTTGAATGGCCTTTACGGAATCCTGTTTGAAAGCGTGATAGGATATTGAAGTCTTCCACCCATTTTGAGATGTAATTTAGTAGAAGCTTCATAAAAATGTTGCTTTCAATGTCCAGCAATGCTATTGGTCTATAGTTTATTGCTGCACGACGATCCCCATGTTTAAAGAAGGGTATTATAAGGGCCGTTTTCCAAGATGCTGGGAAAGTCTGTTTTTGTAGTATTTCATCAAAGAGAGCGAATAGTATTTTTGACCACAGGATAGGTTCGCTTTTCAAAGCCTGATAGGTCAAGCCATTTAGTCCCGAGGCTTTAGATGTTGATGAATTAATTATGATTTCGTATATGTCCTCTTCAATGAAATCAAGTTGCCAGCGGAGTTTTGGCTTGCTTGTAAATTCACGATTGTCGTCACTTTTATATATTTTTGTCAAATATCTCACCCAACCATCTTCTGGCACTAAATTACATAGTGATTGATTGTGATCCCCTTCAAATTGGTTCATTATTTCCCAGAAGTTTTTGCTGTTGCTTTCTCTAAGGGTAGTGAGTATATGCTCCCCATCTGTCTGCATCCGCAGTGCTTTGTGTGAGATTGACCATGATTTATAGTTTACTTTTTGATGTTTTATCGCGATTTGCATTTCTTCAAACGAGTATCCTGCTTTTCGAATATCTCTCAGAGCTTTCCTATGCTCTCTTTTTCTCCTTTGTGTGGGTTCGTCAAAGGCATGTAGATGTTTCTGTTTTATTTCTCCCGCTAAATATTTGGGTTGCAGAGTTGACCATAAAAATTTGGTGAATTGGTCTGGATTACATTGTATTTTCCAGATATGTTCAGGGATCCTTTTAAGTTTTCCATTTAGTTTTTCTCCCCCATCTTTGTATTTGACGACTCTGAGTTTTCCTTTTTTTTCCTCTAACAACTGTAATTCTCTTTCAGCTTCTGTTATAAAAATGTTTTCAAATGACAGCTCCAATCTGCTGTGATCACTACCAGTTTCTTGTTTTATTGTTAAAGTGGAGGGCAGAGCCTGCAAGGTTTTTGAAACAAAAATAAAATCCAATGCAGAGGATGAATTCCCTCTCCGCCATGTTATATACGGTTCATCATCCTGTGTGCCAGCTACCATGTGAAGATCCCATTGTTCCATGAAATCCCGCCATTTTTTTCCCCTGCTCCCTTTTCCATGTGCCCTTCGATCTGAATCTCCTTTCTGTGGATATGAACAGTTCGAATTAAAGTCTCCTGCTACCACAATTTTACTGGTTGTTAAGGTTGTTTTTAATAGTTCAAAAAGTGATGCTAGATCTTCCAAAAAACAACTTAGTTTTGATGTTGCTGGGTTCCAATAAATATTTACAAAGATCCAGGTTTTGGTGGTTTCTTGTAAGTTTACTTCAGCTCTACATGCCTGGATACCTTGGGGATTTTTCCATATTTCTATTACGTTTTTAAAGACTTGATTTTTCAGTGCTATCAATAAGCCTCCTGAGGGACGCCCTAATGGTTTTTGTGCAGCTGATAAGCAGTTCACTGTATATCCTTCTATATTTAAAGGATTTACCAGCCAGGTTTCTTGTAACAGGACTGCATCTCCCTGGTTGAATAGATGTATCCGTGTTTCTTTGCCTCTGATGACGCTAGAGCCTCTTGTGTTCCAACTAAAGATGTTTATATTTTTCCTTCTAAAGTCGCTGAGTGCCCAATCCCAGTTTCTGTAATACTTCTGTCAGTATTTCTGGAAGGAGCATAAGAGTGTTGTCTTTTGTCTTGGTATCTTTTTCTGCGCTTCTTTTCTCTGTAACAATCGCCTCATTTTGGAATGATCTACCTTTATTTGGGCATGCAGGATTGCGATGTTCAGTCATGAGGGTTGTTTTTTTTTCATTGCATGAGACCTCTAAACCATAGGATTCCATTTCAATTGAGTTTTGTAGGATAGCATTTTTTATTTTTTCACACGTCAGAATAAGTTCTACCAGAAATGGATCGTTTGACATTGGAAATTTCATGCTCTCAATGTCCTCAGATTTAAAGGAATGAAGATTTTTAATTTTGTGTATTATGCCTAAAATCATTCCCCGATTCAAGGATTTATGGTGCCCAAAGTTTGATCGCAGCCTCAGCCAAACCCTTTGGATAATGTTTTCCCTTGGTATGCTTTGGATTGGGTGATTGGATATTATAGAGGGGGTTTGGTTGCCTGCAGTGATCTCCTCATGCTTTGTAGGGATGTCAAGTCTTACAAATTTCCCTTCTCCATTTTGAATTTTAATTTCGCTTGTTTGAGATATATTTTTTTCCACCCCGTTTGCTAAGATAATTGAATTGGAGGGAGTTAGGCTTGAGTCCTTGATAGCCACCTGTTTCTTTGATAGGAAGATAGGGGCAATTTTCCTGCTCTCATGTTGATTTAGAGCGATGGCTTTCCCTTTGGATTTATTTTCTTCGAGCTGGAGGTTTTTTTTTAGAAAGATAGGGGCCCATTTTACTGTTTTTACTGTGGGCTCCTTTTGGAGTTGATCATTTGAGTTGTTTTTTTCTAGTAATTTTTCTGTATTTGGCTGCCCTTTCGGATCCTTATCAGCCTCTTTATTATTTTTTTTTAGATTATCCTTTTGCTCTGTCTCCTCCTCTGTTTGCAGACCGATGCTTGCTTTTGTTACCAAAGCTATATCATCTAATTTGTTCCCTTCCCTTGATTTGATCTTCTTACGGGTGGCAGTTTTACACTTCTGGTTTCCCTTTCCTGCGACGGGTTTATTTCTTTTTGTGTGGTTTTGAGGTGTTTTAAAATCGCCCGTAATACTCTCTTGTTCCTCATTGTACCCATTTGGTTGTATTTTATGGTGTATTTTTCCAATCTCATTTCCGGTTTTGTTGCATTTCCGCCCTTTATTTTGTTTTCTTTTTCCTTCAGGGTGTATAGATTTGGATTTTTCTCTCTTTGCGAGACGATTCCTTCTTTTTCTTCTACCTCTTGATGTTTGTTCCCCTTGTTCTTGCCATTCTTGTGATTCACCCGCTTGTATATTTTTCTGTTGATCACTATCTGTTTCTTGTGTGTTATTTCCAGTCTCTGCATCTTCCTCCATTACGATAGCGAGTCTTAGAAATTCTTCCATAATCGAGTCTGACAGCGGTGTATCATCAAGTGAGTACTCCCGATTTTTTCTGGGGTTTTCTCTGCTTGGGCTGAAGACGGATGTCCTTTCAAGGTTAGGAGAGCCTCTTGTAACAATCTGTTGTTAAGGTTTCCAATTTCATTTTTTTCCTTTAATGATTGCTGAATGGAGGAAATATCAAGTCCTTGTTTTACAATCTTGAGGTTTAGAGCCTGAATTGAAGTGCTCAGTTTTGTATTAAAGATGCTTGCCAAGCCTACTAAGGTAGAGTCACATGATGCGATTTCCTTTGTCATTTCTAGTAATGTCCCGCTTTGCGATTGGACCTCTCCTTTTAACATCTCAAAGACTGTGACCAAAGAGCTAAGAACGAAATTGAAGGCCTTCAATGTGTCTGTATTTAACTTTGTTTTTGTCTTCTCATCATCTTTGAGATCTGCTTCACTTTGTTCCTGAAAGAAATGTGTAGCATTTTTTGTTACTTGTAGATTTTGTAGCAGTGGAGGAGTCATATTATCCTCCTCCATTTGAATGGGGGCTTCTTTTTCCACATTTGTTAATGTGGGATGCATTTCTGTGTTAGAAGCCAGAGTATGCGATTGTCTTGGATCTTCCCAGAGGATGAGTGAATCTCCTTCGATGTCGCTATGACTTTTGTGTCTTTTTCTTCCAAAATGACTTTCTATTTTACTTTGTATCTTTTTTGTTGTAACAGTATATTCCAAACCCCGTTTCCAGTTATTCACTATTGCAATGTTTGGGCTTTTCTCCATGGAGCTTTTTACTGGAGTGGTGTGAGATTCTTCGGCATGTATCAGTACTTGGATTTGCTGCGGAGTATTTGGATTTACATTCTCCTGCACATGTTGAACAGTTGATGTATTTGCTTCCTGATTTTTACTTAAATATGATCCTTCCCCTGCTCCTTCCATTTCTTTTGTGCTACGTAGTTTCATTCAGCTCTTTTTGGGTTGCAAAACACTCTATAAAAATTGCAAAATAATGTGTATATAGTAGTTTGGGACCTGAATGGAATGAAGCTTTCTGTGTCAGAGATGCTTGCAACCTGGGATGTGTGTGTCACGATAGTCTATCGATGAGCCCTTTCCAAAGGCCAGAGAGGTAAGTATATCCCAGATTTTATTGGGCAAAACCAGCGCGATCAAAGGAAATAATATCCCGCAGTCTCGCGTGGTAGCCAATCTCAGGTACGATACTATACAAATATAATGAGGCCCCTTACCTCAGTTCCACTTGATTTGTTGTTAGATAGTGCAGACTCTGTTTGGTTTCCGATGCAGGTATGGCGGGTGATCCTTTATGGGGCCATATGCGCCACCCGCGCCAAACAGCCGCAAAACAGTCAGCGCCCTTGACACCGTCCGGCTTAACGCCGCGAGGGTGGTTTGTGCTTCGTTTTGTCTGGGCAGAAGGTCACGTGATCCAACAGCTGATCTGGCCAAGCTCCGCCTCCTCCAGGAAGCGAGCGTTTTCGTAACGAAGTCTTTTGCTGCTTCTAAATGCGTGTTTCGCTAGCAACAGGCACAACAGGCAGGAAAGAAAAATGCTCTCTTCTCAGCGCGCTCCTCCTCTGGAATAAGAGCACACGCCGCTCAGCTGGTTTGTGCTTCGTTTTGTCTGGGCAGAAGGTCACGTGATCCAACAGCTGATCTGGCCAAGCTCCGCCTCCTCCAGGAAGCGAGCGTTTTCGTAACAAAGTCTTTTGCTGCTTCTAAATGCGTGTTTCGCTAGCAACACGCACAACAGGCAGGAAAGAAAAATGCTCTCTTCTCAGCGCGCTCCTCCTCTGGAATAAGAGCACACGCCGCTCAGCTGGTTTGTGCTTCGTTTTGTCTGGGCAGAAGGTCACGTGATCCAACAGCTGATCTAGCCAAGCTCCGCCTCCTCCAGGAAGCGAGCGTTTTCGTAACAAAGTCTTTTGCTGCTTCTAAATGCGTGTTTCGCTAGCAACAGGCACAACAGGCAGGAAAGAAAAATGCTCTCTTCTCAGCGCGCTCCTCCTCTGGAATAAGAGCACACTGTTTCAGGAGTCCCAGGACTGAAGCGGGAGTGGCTGAAGGCTGGAGCTGCTGAAAACACGGTGAGCGTTACGCTGCAGCAAGCAGAATAACGCGAAGCACGTGTGGCTGTCCGGGCGTGGTTTAAATAGCCTTGGAAGAAGATCCAGGTAAGTATTCTTCCACAGCCCCACCCAAGTAACAAAATAGTCCCTTCAGTAAAATAGTCCCTCCTAAGCCTCATTTGGCTTGAGTCTTGATGCAGCATGGTCTGCCTCAGGTGAGTATGCAGCATGGTCTGCTTCAGGTAAGTTATCAATAATGAGCCTGGCGCCCATGGCGCCAGGACTGACTTTATCTTTATGAGCCTGGCGCCATAGGCACCAGGACTGTACCCAAACAGCCCCTAACTGGGGCTTTTGGGCATGCTCCAAGTGGCATGATGCCTGCTTCCGGGGCTGCTGGGCCTGGTCTGGTCTTCCGGGGGCAGGCATCATGACAACAGTGGAAATTCACAGAGTTGGGTTTTTCCATGAGCAAGCCTATATTTTGCACAGGGAAGCTTCTAGAACTGTGCGTCATGGACTGACAGCACGAGATTATAAAAATGCATGCCCACATGACTCAAGTGGGAGATCGATCTGTGGACTTGGTTCGAGCAAGATCAATTGTCCGGAACCTGTTGCTCTGTCGGCACCCTGCAGCGCTGTCCTCTGAGCGGGGCTTGTTACAGCTAGCTTATGAGGGCCAGGGTCTCCCAGTGCTGATTGAAGGGGCGAAAGACTGTGTTTCTCTATGTTTCTCTAAGTTCTATGTTTCTCTATGATTTGTATTTCTCTAAGTTTGTGTTTTGTAATCTTCTCTAACTTGAATCCCAAAATGTTGCTGAAATTCACTGTTTAGAATAAATACTAAAACTGATTGAAGGTGTCATTTGTCACTAGCATGAGTTCACTGCTCCGCACAATAGAACCTGTATTTTGGGCTGAATTGGGTAATTTTTGCTCTAAGGGCTGGTCCCGAGGAAGATTTTCCCAATATCAAGACATTTGGTGGCAGCTTGGGGATTTGTGCAGAGCAGTGCCTTGCTGTGAAATGACAAATTGTGTGAGAGAACACAGTGCAGAGTGATGAGCAGGCTGTCGCATTTCCTTGGTGGTCTCACTGCAGCTCTGAGACACAAAAGACAGCAACGTTGTGTCGGCTTGTCGTGGCCGATAGCTTGTGTGGTTAAGACTTTCCCCTTCAGTAAATCAGTCGTGGCTGACTTATTGCTTGGGAATGAAGCCAGGGAGCACAAGGCAATAAACAAGCGGGAAATGGCTATGTTTAAAGCGCTCCGATGAATGGTCAAGAAAGATTTATGTTCAATTAGGAAAGAATTTTATCATGCGGTTTCCCCAGTTTAAAGTTGTAATTTGAAATGCAAAGTGAGACGGAGTTCTCAACTCTATTCTGTCATGAGGGCAGGAAAATAGTTGCGAGGATTTGATATGCAAATTGTGAATAGTAATTCTAACCATTGTGATTCAGCCCCAATGTGCTAGCGAGTGGGGGGGCTGTAATGTAAGGAGGCGAAGGTTCGCTTTTTAAATGTATGCTTTTGAAGTGTTGACATTCCTGAAGATAACGTGGGAATGATCCGTGTTTAGGAGAAAGAGTAACATCTGTGTTGAGAGTCTAAAGGGTTTGGTTTTTTTTTGACAACTGTAAATTCCATGTGCTGGTGGTGCATTCTGTTTAAGGAAACACACTAAAATGGCTACATTGCACTTTAGCTGTGCCATGCTTACAATGGGTGAGAGACTCAAAAAAGAAAGTGAGTGAATGGTATTTGGATTTTCGATTTTTGTGTATTGATTTGGAATTGCAGAATCAGTTTGCAATGGGTTGGGGGGAAAATACAATTTATCTTTTCTAAATTGCCCCTAGAGTATTTTTTGACTGTTCCCACGCTATGCCATGGATTTGTACTGTTGCGTTATAAGTGATGTATGTTTTGGAAATAGTGACCTGTTGACTGTGGTACATGGTGAAAAATGTTGTTGACACATTAACAGCCCACAAGCAATATAGAGTGTGGGTTGCTCTTGTAGGAAAAACGTGCAGGGAGCTGCACTACACATGGCATGTTTTAAATGCACTGAAATAATTGCTTTTAATTTGGCAATGGTACAACAGAATGAAAAATCTGTGTGTGATAAGACAGCACAAAGATTTAGTGGGTTGCGGGTTCTTTTTAAAGATCGCACATTGCATTGGAGTGAGTTTGTGAAGCCAAACTAGAGGTTATGAGGAAAAAGAAAAATGTATGCCTTTAAATGGAACATTGATCAGTTCAAAACAGGCTAAAAGACGCTTAGACATTTTGGCAAAATTACATGGAGTAGAATCTGATGACAAGAAAAAGTGCCTCTTTGAAAATAAGAGTCTTGCTGTGCAGAGCTTGTGCCTTGAAGATAACTTGCACTGTCTTGGGCGAGGTGCGGGAAAGAAAAAAAAACTGTTGGAGGAAGGTAGGAAACAGTTAATCTGGATGAACTGTCTGAAACGAGTGCCTTCCATTGAAGCCGCCACAGTTTAAGAGTTATAGGCAAAGAGATAAGCTTGCTGCGTGTGTATGGCGCTGCCATGTGCACATGAAAGATAAACAATGACATTCCTGCATTCCATCCCCTGTGAGAGACACCGTCAGTGTGAGCAAAAACTGAGGAGGGGGGTGCAAAGACAGAATGCTGAAAAAGAACTGAAGGCAATAATTGCTGTGAGTGAGAAAATGAAAAAGAGCGCAATCTACCTTACACATGCTGATGTACGCATGCTTTCTGACACTGGCATGCAATAACAGAGCTGATCAGAAGTAAAGAATTTGCCCAGTATTAACACTGGAAGGAAAACAAATGCTGCATGCAGAATGGCAGACGGGCACATCGCATCTGAACATTTGGGGAACCTGTGCATCTGTGAATGGGCTAAGAAAAGACAGCTGCCCATTTCAAGAGACATTGCCGTGCAAGCTGCATCCCCATGCGCCATGTGATGTGATGTGAAGTAAAGCGACATTGCCGTGCAAGCTGCATCCAAGTGCTCCATGTGATGTGAACTGAAGTAAAGCGCTGTGCACTGGAGAAGAAACCTCTAGGCGCTTTGAGAAGTGAAAAGACACAGCTGGCAAAAATGCAAGCTACATTGCCAGGGCTGGAGTAACTGACAAAGACATTATGGTGTTCCAGATAGAAGCAAACTGACAAAGGTAGCCGTTTTGCAAGAGACAACAGGCAGAGCGGGGCTTTGGAGTATAACATGAACACTGCACATTAGCCATGATCCAGAAGCCTCACGGCTTAGTGCAAGAATGAATGATTTGTTGAAGCAAATAAAAGAACTGATTCAGACTATCGCGCTCAAAGGGGTGGCCCAAGAAATCAGCAGACAACCTGTGGGAAAATGACAAGTGGAAAACCAGAGGCTTGAAAGACACTAGCTGTATGGAGAAAAATAAACAAAGCTGCTTGTGCAACTGCAGGCGGTATTGGACTGAAGGACTTTACCTTTGAAATATGGAGTGATGCCAGCAGGGCAACCTAAATCAAGATCATGAAACACTGGAAGCAAGTTGGCACCTGGCATTCGTGATCGCTCTGGTGACAAAGAAAAGCATTGATCCATTGAGAAGTGCGACCTGGGTACTTATTATATGGTTTTTGTAAAATCACAGATCTGTCTGAAGTACCATTGACCAACTATGATCGCATTGCACAAATGAGTTTGTGATTAGGCAATTACACCCCGTATGGTTGAGTGCAAATAAGCCCCCAGTAACATGCAGAAGGGTGACAAATAATTGTGGTAGCAATGATAAAGTGTGTAGTTACCTGATGAGACTTCTGAAGGTGGGGGGTGGTGTTAAGGGAAGGGGTGGATAACGCTGATATTGTAGTTTTGATGACATCCTAATGTGAAGAACAATGACATTGTACTTTTGATGAAATCCTAACATTTCTGTTTGTATTTTGCCTAGGCAAAAAACCAAGACAGTTGCGTGCCATGATTGGGGTAGATGTGTGCAATTTGCGGGTGACACTGATCAGTCAAGCAGACACATTCTCAGAGAAAGCGAGTCACTGCGAGATGATATGTGAACTTTGAACCTGTCCTGCACCGCACTCAATGCTACTAACATGCATGACGTATGAGGACATTTGTTCTTCAACCTGTGAGAAGTGTCCAACAAAGTAATAACTTTTGCTGAACTGGCACGGTGCAGTCTTGGCTAGTTATCAAATATTTGATGCTGCACATTCAAATGATTCAGTTGCTGGAAATAACCTGGTTGATATGTTTTGCCTTTCTTGTTTAAAGGACTGTGGACAATGAGTTGTGGACTGTGACATCATGCACCACAAACAGCTGTGTGACACAGCACTTGAATGCCAACACATTGAAAAATGGTTTTTAAATGCACTTTTTGAGATGAATCTGAAAAAACGAAATGTTTTGCTCTTCCAACTGAATTGCTTTAACTAGAGATGCTTTGCTTTTTTGAAGAAAAAAAAAACTTCTACGTTGTACGTAGCCAGGAAAATGATTTATGAATTGTTGGGGCAGCAGGATTATGCAAGCAGGAGCGTAATATATTTTGAGATAAAATGAGTGCGCACACCAAAGTCAGCTGTGCGTAGGTTAAGGTTCTTAATTGGAAGTAATGCTGCCAAGTGTGTGAGCTCTAATTTGAGATGGTAATCTTTGAAACACTGGATACTTTTACAGCCAGCCTTAAGGCGGGTAAATGAAACCATGACTGACTTGATACTTGATTTTATGACACAGTGTGTGACACGGTTTTTGTTAAACCAACCAGTTTCATGTTTTTGTGGGGACAGTTGTCTCCAGCACACTAATGCAAAGAGTCACCTTTTGATTGTATACATGTAGAATAATTCCTTGGAAAAGCGCTCCAAATTAGTATCCACATGGAATTGCTAGCGTACTGGCCTGGCACATTGTCGGGCATCTTTTGTCACTGACTCATATGACTGGTGCTCATGAAATCCTAGGCCCAAATGTTTCAGTGAATGGATCCAACGATTTGTTTTTCTGACCAAGAACTGCAGCGAGTGTTCTCGCCAAGATTTTATGGACTATTACTTGACTATATGCATTTCACACAATGGTGTGATGAAACAGCCACTGCCGGATGGTAGTATGGTGTTTGTAGCTAAAACTAATATTGTATATGGTAGGCATCCCACTTGGAGAAGGGTATTTTCCAAGTCACACAAGGGAGAAACTGTGAACATGTTAGATTTTCCAGTAGTAAGGCAACATTTAAATTGTAGGCTGGTAATGCACACCTCTATTATTACAGTGATACCCTTAGACATAGATTTATCACGAGGCAATGTTTTCTTAGTACTACCAAGCTGCTACAAATGGAGTCCATTTCTATGGCCCATCACTAGAGTGCGCGTAGCTAGGGAGCTAGATTAATTATTTGCGGGAGCAGCGGGGGGTAACAGGAGCTTTAAACGATTTTGACATAGAAACTGTGCACAATAAGCTAGCCACTATGGGTTCTGATGCCAGCTCTGCTATAAAACTTCTGGCCTAGTGGGGCCCATTGATTCGCCCAACACTGCTACAAGTATTGGCAATCACTGGAGATGGCAGAATTTTAGGTATGAAGACATTTTTTCTGCCATAGGGCAGGTCAACAAGACTGCTAAATACACATGATGCATTTTATGGCAAACATTGTTTAATCAGCAGGTGTTGGCTTTTTACTATGAGTGGGGGCGACCATCCTCAACACACTGGCACACAGAGCTACAGTTACCAGCAAACATATGTATCAAACCGCTTGCTTTTGATTGCATGAATAACACATGCCATGCTTTAATGTAAATTAGTAGAATTGTTTTCATTTAGATAACCTGGTGCCCATGGGTTCACCTTGCTCATGAAATTAGATGGTTTTTTGTTGGGTTCCACATACATGGGGGAAGTGTCTAATCACACAGCCCATAGTCACGTTTAAATGCCCTGGCATCAGGGGGAGGGTAGCACCTTAGAGTGAAAGGCTGCCAGGTTTTAGAATTGGTAACCATACATAAATGCAATAGTGCATTGTAGATTCGACTACACCGGATTGCCTTGACATTCTAACTGCATGCTGCTTTTTAACTGACAATCAGTTATACAATAATTATTTAGGTATTTTTGTGTAGGCCAGGTTTTGGCTAGAGTAAATGTCCATGTTCACTTTGTGTAGGTATTTTTTTTGTGTAGGCCAGGTTTTGGCAAGGGTATATGTCACTGTTCACTTTGTGTACATTTTTGTTTAGGTAGTGTTTTTACTAACCTTGCATGCCACGCTGACTAACCGCTAGAAGATAGTTTGCTTAAACCTCTTGCAAAGCCCCAAGGTCTTTATCACTGCACTACATACTATGTTGATGGGTATTAGTCAGCATTGTCGCACACACTTTGAATAGGGGTGGAGTGTAGTGATACACAAAATTGCAAATTTGCCAATCAGGGCTTTAGATGACAGCATTAGCCGCTGAAAGCCAATAGTTTATTCAAAGTATGTGCCAAAAATGCTGACAGTAGTCTGTTGTAGCACTTCCATTACGCAGTAGTGAGCTACAAGGAATATGCAGGCCTAGTAGGGGTGGTAGGTCACATTATGCATTGTAGATAAACAGGCAGGGCGAAGGCCCCAGCTCTGTAGCTAATAGACATTATTGGAGTGTTTGGAACAATATGGCACCTATATAGCGCTTAGATAGCCAGTCTTAAGCGCTATGAACACTAAGCTATGAGTGCATGCCTTTTAGAGCTTGCTCACATGGGGTTAATTCATCTCGGCTTCTCTTAGAATATTCTGCCTTTCTAACGGTAGCCCTGCATGGCTTCGTAAACAAATCCTCTTTCTCTGAGAAGGCACTGATAAGACATTCCTGAGCTTTCGCGCAGATGGGCTCCAAGTAGGGAGGGGCACAGAAAAGGAGCACAGTGGAAATTCACAGAGTTGGGTTTTTCCATGAGCAAGCCTATATTTTGCACAGGGAAAGTTCTGGAACTGTGCGTCATGGACTGACAGCACGAGATTATAAAAATGCATGCCCACATGACTCAGGTGGGAGATCGATCTGTGGACTTGGTTCGAGCAAGATCAAGTGTCCGTAATTTGTGGCTCTGTCGGCACCCTACAGCGCTGTCCTCTGAGCGGGGCTTGTTACAGCTAGCTTATGAGGGCCAGGGTCTCCCAGTGCTGATTGAAGGGGCGTAAGACTGTGTTTCTCTATGTTTCTCTAAGTTCTATGTTTCTCTATATTTTGCATTTCTCTAAGTTTTGTGCTTTGTAATCTTCTCTAACTTGAATCCCAAGATGTTGCTGAAATTCACTGTTTAGAATAAATACTAAAACTTTTTGAAGGTGTCATTTGTCACTAGCATGAGTTCACTGCTTGGCACAATAGAACCTGTATTTTGGGCTGAATTGGGTATTTTTTTCTCCCAAGGGCTGGTCCCCAGGAAGATTTGCCCAATATCAAGACAAGTTTGTCCTTAGACTTGGTGACGTTCGATTTGGTAATCTTAGTGGGGGTTCGAATGGTTCTATGGCTAAGGTAGTAGTTTCTTTTGCTCGTTGTAGGGGTGACGGTTAGGGACGTGGTCTTGCTGAACCTGGTTCGCAGTGCTAGTTTCTCATGTCTAGTGGTGAGTTGGCATGGCCGGCTAGGTGCTTGGAGGGATGTCAGTGTCGTGCATGGGTTGGTAGTTGTCTCCTTATGGGAGCGATGGGCTGTGATGTTCCTAGGTTGTAGTTGGTGCGAGTGGATGAGAGGTGGAAGGAAGCAGGTGGGTGTGATTGAGTTGAAGTCCGGGAGTATGTGAGGCATAGATGGAAGGGCCAAGCGAGTAGTGGAGATTTTAATATGAGTGGGCATGTTGGTGGCGTAGAACTGACCTGCACGGTGGTGAAGGTATAAGGTCACCTGTGGAGGGCCACAATCGTCTATAGCAGGGTCTATTACGTATCGGGCATAAAGTTAGTTGCTGTGGAGATATCCACAGGGCAGTAAGATAAGTGGTGTTGGAACCTTTAGGTTAGTCAACAAGGTGCTCACTATCACATTTGAGCCGTGGAGATGGTGCTGTTGTCTATTTTGCCATTGGGCATTCAGTGTATTGGCCGAGGGGTGGTGCTGAGTCAGGTTCAGAAATCACTGGCTCGAGGAGGTATGCGGGCAGTTAATGTGGGCTAGTAGTAGTAGTAGCAGATCACAGGTGAGTCTGCAAGAGGTAACGTGGCGAAATCAGTGCGGACTCAGTGTAGGTGCTCAGGCAATGGGCCAGACAATAAAATGACATTGGTCATGTGTTGAGACACAGTGCAAAAGATTGCAAGGACATTCAGTAATAGGTAGGGCAGCAGGTAGGCAGTGTTAGCATGAAACAGTTCAATGGGATCAAGTAATAAAGTGGTCACTGAGGCAATAAAGGGAGATGGATGTTCAAGCAACACATTAGAAAAGCCAAATAGCGAGGATTGCGTAGCACAGACAATCTAATGTAATGCCATCTAATCGCAGTGAATGCCTTGTATGACAAAGTCACTACAGGTAAGTGCAACCTCAAATACCCCAGTAATGTCAGGCTCTGTACTGCTTGTAAGAGCCAAGTATTCCTCCCCCACGCCTTTAGTTCACAGTGGCTCCAGTTCCCTCTGCAAGCAATGCAGTTATGGCTCTGGCACCAACAATGTGATTGCCAGGTCTGGATGCCCCGCGCTTTCGTTGCAGGCTACTACTCTGCTTCACGGACACCATGTCTGCGACGTCAAGGTGATATGTGGCAAGGTGGAGCCTTGTGCCGTCTCTAGAACTTCAGCAACCATTAGAAACAGGGCAAACAGCATGACTCCTTGTGCATCTCTATGA
The DNA here is from genome assembly GCF_040938575.1 of Ambystoma mexicanum. Lineage (NCBI taxonomy): Eukaryota > Metazoa > Chordata > Amphibia > Caudata > Ambystomatidae > Ambystoma > Ambystoma mexicanum. Next base: position 747,950,953 of record NC_090938.1, on the reverse strand, counting down.
GCTACTCACACACACACGCAGACACACACACAAACATGCACACACACGCATTGAGCATCTACCTTCCTACACATGTACACTTGCGAACCTGCAATGCACACTACACTGAGTACAGGCAACCATGTCCAAGCTGGCAGAGTGTGTCAACAAAACCAGCAGCTCAGAAGAAACTATTTAGAAACCCCAGGATATGGCTTTAAAGCGCGAGGACTGTCGTCACCTTCAAGGTGTTGGTGACATTTTGCTTCTATTACTCAGAAACATCGGATATGGGTGGGTCAGTGTCTGATTTTGTGACACGCAGCTTGGCATTGTCTGACCAGAAACTTTCCAGAAGTCTCAACTGATTCCTAGACTAGATAATGCAGCAACCTAACTCTTTCCTTGAATCACAGCTCAGGGTCTCTGTAAAATGGAAATCAACATTTAGAACAATGTGGGATGACTATTTATCTTGTCCTCTTTGTCTCTCTAGGATGTGAAGAGTGTCTTGAGCAGGTATGTCTCCTCTTGCCTTGATGTGCCCTCAATGTGGACTCAATTTTATCCCGGTGGATGTCCTCTGTTCCTCACATTTATTACACACTACAGACCCTGGCTCCACCTTAACTTCTGGGAGATTTAGCATTTCTATGTGTGATTTAAAAATAGAGACTCTGGGTTTTACATAACCCCTTGCAAGCCTCTCACTCTCTCTCTAAGCTCACAGTGCAGGGCCCGCCTTCTGTATAACCCTATATACCCCCTGTATGTTTGCTTCCCTGACTTGCATTAGCACTTAGCTAATCCCATCAGCAGTGATCCAAGGGAACTAGCAAAGATGGCTGACGTGTGGGTCTCTCTGATTTGATTTTCACTGTTTCTTTCTGTAAAAGATGGGACAAGGCCCATTAATATCCCTGTTCCCCCAGCCTGCCAACCCATTCCCTACCAACCCCCCACCTCAGTGAAAAATAGGCAGTAAACAAATACAATAAAAAATATATGGCAAAAAGTGATCTGTCTTTTAATCACCTACTAAAATCTCACCTGTCCTAAAAGTCGTGTTGAAATTATCACTAACCTAAATCTCGACCTCATATACTTACACTTAATTTATGAAAAAGTTGACCCCCGCCATTAGTATTTAAACATAAAGATATGAAAGTGAAGCAATACAAATGTGGGAAATCCTCCCTTTACCCCCCAATTTTATCAGAATGTAGATATCCCCGAGCCCTCCCTCTCCTCTTGGGCATCTTCCATTCAGAATGTATCATGTAGAGATTCCTGGGCCCAACCTCTCCCTTCTAGGGGTCTCTCCTTCAAAATGTATCATGTGGAGATTCCTGAGCCCACCCTCTCATCTGCGGGGGTATTTCATTCAAAATGTATCAGAATGTAGAGATCCCTGTACCCACCTTAAGAAAGGCATGGTATCAAAGAACGACAGACACAAGTGATCACAGGTGTTTATTAAACTGTAAAATGGGTGCAATAAATGCCTAATCTAAACCTAAATCTAAGATGGGAGCAAACTACGACAATCAAATAATAATAATACTGTCCAAGTGGAGTCTAGTCAAATCAAAAAGGACTATACTAAGAAACCTATTGCCAATCCTTACTGCTATGTTACAAATTATGTGTGGGATAATGTTCATAAGAAAGAAAGAAGTGTTCACAAAATGAAAAGTCAGGATGTTATTGCCGGGTTCTCTCTTCCCCACGTTTTCTAGCACGGGGCAAGATGGGACTTGTGAGCACAGCACACTCCTGCGCTTCTCCAGCACAAGGTTACAGTTCCTTTTCTTTTTATCTCAGGACCGTCTGTGTCCAAGACACTTTCATGCAAAGTCTCTAGCTTTAGAGTGCCTGATGTATCACAAAACGACAAAACAAAAGTTCCTTCTATTTCTCTTTACGTCAGGCGATTACTCTTCACCTGTGGATCCCCCCCAGCAGGGCTCCGATCCTTCTCACAACATTAGCCTCTCTCAGTCGGGCTCAGATCAACCACTCACTGTGGACATCCCTCAGTCGGGTTCACGTTTGCCAACACAATCTGCTGCATTTATAATCACAATTTCTTTACCTGTAATATCAGAGAGTCTCAATGTGTTTTTAAACATCCAGCTAGTTTAGGTCCCCCTCATCTGGGCTCAGACCTTCCAAAGCACTTGCAAACTTCACTCACAGAGACTTCTGAAAGACGATCACGCCTCACTGGGTCGCTCTAAGTGTCTGTGATAAGTGCGGGTTTCACACACCCACGGGTTGCCACAGCATTTCCCTCAGTCGGGTGCAAACGCCTGTTTCACAATTCCACTTAAACATTTAACAACGTGTCAAGGACTTTCGATTGTACAAGGGATTTGGCTGGACCCTTGTATGACCACCTTGACACCTCACGTCGGCCAACCCTATGGCCTCTTGGTACTTGTTGTTTCTATACTTTTTCCGTTCAACACAGTATCTTTGTTCAGGACAGGTGGTCACAGCCAGAGGCCTCCGAATTACTGCCCATGTGACGCTAGACCATTCTATCTCTGGTACCAAGTTTGATCACAAAAGAGCTTTGTAGCTTTAATCTTCTTAATGTTGCCACTGCAACCTTGAGCCTAACACAGTCTGGCCCCCTATCAGGTTCTACCGACTCACCGGCTGTGCTGAACTCAGTGTTTCTTTTGCCGCTGGAGTCAAGGACGATACCACGATGGCAACCTCGTCTCCCCACCCTGGCAATTAGTGCGGGAGGGTTCCATGTACCGCTGACATCCATCACAACATTCGGCAGCTGCGATTCCTGGCTTTATATTTCTTTTGTTGGAGGCTTCGCAGGTCTGGGTTGAAAAGGGCAACTGCAACTCCCTCCTTGACGTACTTTCAGGTTTTACCGCCTTTCCCCTTCTTTTGAACTGCTGTCCTGGAATCGCTGCTTCTCATGCGTTTGGCCTTGCTCTGAGTGTGTTCTCGTGCTCCGCCTTTTATCCCTGTGGGGAAGGGAAAAGGCAGTCAGGTATGTGTAATTAGCGCCAATTGCTTGACTCTGCCTGACCCTTGTGTTGGGACATGTCAGGTATACGGCTCTGATGTTAGTCCGTTGTCTTTCATGGTAATCGGTCTGTGAGAACGTGTTTGGTCAAAAAAGGGGGGGGTTGAGTTTCTAGATATCCTACAGAGTAGAATGGGGAAAAGGTGTTATAAGAAAGGGGATACTGCATCTCACCCTTCAGTGTCCCATTTCCACTCCCCGAAGACTCCTCACCCAGGTGATCCTCCCGCACTGGCCCACCCCCAGGAACTGTATCCCATATCAATGGCTGTGTCCTGGACACCTGGATGACAGATCCCTGGGGACTAATAAGTGAGACACCTTTAGGTTGCTCACATACCCTTCCCCTATGCGAGGTGGATATACCTGTTCTTTGTCCATGTTCCAGGTGTTTAAGACCTGGGAGAGAACAGGGGCGAGAGATGTCCAAGAACTCTCGCATATTCCATTGATTTGTTGTGGCCGGTGTCGGTAGAGGTGTAGTGTTTTTACGGGTCTCTCTACAGTAGCCTATGAATTGGTTTTTAAGGGGTGTTTCAGATTTGCTAGGCTCAGAGTTTTCCCAGTCCCATATTGGAGAGTTCTTGGAGTATTAGTCTGCTTGCCAACAACTCTGGGGTAGAAAATCTCCAAATGGGGGTGACGTTTCCTGTAAGAGAGTAGAGAAGGTAGGGAAATCCTGCCCTAGAATAACTTCTTCGGGGAGCCCAGGAATTATGGCTGATGATATTTCACAGGATTTGCCCCGGATATTAATGTGTACAGGTATTTTGGGGTACACTTCATTGTCCTCATGTACACATGTAACCCTAACTAGGGCTGCATTTCGGTTCTTCTGATTTCTACTTTTTATTGTGGCGTCCTTTCTTTAATTTTATATGACCCCTTGTTTATCTTTTCCCTGAGGTTGAGGTTGGTTGATAGGTCTATGATCCTTCCGTTCTTCCGAATGAGGGGCTGAGTGGGCTGAGTGGAATTGTTTAGCTGCATCTGAGTGATTTTGTGCTGTCTCAATGGCCGTGGCTAGTGTAGGTCGATTTAACTGTAGAATGGCTTTCTGCAAAAAAGGGGTTAAGGAATTAGGGAATTGTTCTATGGTTAACATCTCCGTCAGTTCTTCTAAGGATTTTCTATTGATCCACAGGGCCACAGTGTTTTTGACACGCTCACCCATTTCTAAGGGGGTTTCTCCTGGATTTAATCTAATGCCCTCAACTTCTGCTGATAAAACAATGCACGTTTGCTCCACTCTTTTTAACAGCCCTTCTTTGATGGATGGAAAGGTGGCAACCTGTGCAAGATTAAGGAGTTGACAGGAGATTTGTAGTTCGCCTTTGAGTGTGAGAAACTCATGGTGACCAAAAGTAAGACAGACACAAGTGATCACAGTTCAAGGGTGTTTATTGAACAATGAAAATGGTATACGGTTTGGAAAAATACCTAATCTAAACTTAATTCTAAGATGGGGACAGGCATCGACCATCAAATTAAAATAAGGCAGTCCTAGTGATGTCAAGTCAAATAAAAAAGGCCTATACTAAAAGAAAATATTGTCAATTCCTTACGCTAAATACAAAGGGAGTTGGGTTAAGTTTTAAGAAAGAAAGAGGTGTTCTCTAAAAATAAGTCGGGATGCAGTGGCTTGGGTCTCCCTTCCCCATGTTTTTAGCAGCGGGTAGGATGGTAGCTTGGAGAACAGTATGAACTCGGGCTTCTCCAGCACGAGACGCCAGTTCCAATGGCAATTCTCAGGGCTGTCTATGGCCAAGTCTCGTTCCTCGGAATGTCTCTTGCCTTCGGGCCTGATGCGCTTCAATAACAAAAAGAAAAGTTCCTTTAACAAATTAAAGTTTACTAGGGTGATAACAAGTCACCCCTGGTTCCCCATCTTCCGGGCGGACCCTTCTCAATTGTAAATCACAAATCGTTATGTTTTAAACAGTTCCAAAACACAGTGTTTCTTGGGACTCTAGACTCGGTCCCTCCCAGGGATTAGTTTCCAGGTTTTTTTCTCACTGCGTGATTTACTTCCCTTTCTCTCAGCCAACTTTCGGATCAAAGTCTTTCGATAATACGGGGCTTTTGCTCGACTCTCATGTATGACCACTTTGCTTCCTTTCGCGGCCTTCCAATTGCCTTTTGGCTTCTGTAGTTTCTCAATATGGTGTTCGACCAGAGTCTCTTGAATCAGCACCCACGTGGTGCCGCTTTCCCTCTGCAACTGGTATTTCCTTCACACTTTTAACAGTTCATTATAAGTTCATTACTTCTGCTTCAAAATGTGCCCCCTTTGCGATTCTCACTCAACAAAACCCTGCTTTTATCGGTTCTTCCCTCGTCTCACCAATTGTGCTTAACCGCTGGGCTTTTGTCTTCTTTGGAGTGAAGGCCGGTACCACAGGCGCAGGACTTTCCTTCACTCTGCCTTATCAACATAGGCCGGCCCTGCATACCGTTGACATCTTCAGCATGACACTGGGGCTATTGTCCACGGTCTTAGATTCTCCTCGTTGAAGGTTCAGCGGGTCTGGGATGAAAAGGGCAAGGTCCCCTCTCTCCTCGCCATCCTCTCGATTCACGCCGCCTTTTGTCCTTCTCTTGAACTGCTGTGTTATAGCCGTCTCGATGTGCTGTCTGCCGTGTTCGCCTTTCTTGTACTTTGCTCTCTGGCTCCGCCCTTTATCCCTGTGGGGAAGGGAAAGGGCTGTCAGGTATGTGTGATTCTGATAAATTGACTGACTTTGCCTGACCCTGGTATTGGGACATGTCAGGTAAACAGCTCTTGTGTATCAGAATGTATCAGAATGTAGAGATTCCTGAGCCCACCCTCTCCTCTCTGGGGGTCTCTCATTCAAAATGGATCAGAATGTAAAGATTCCCGAGCCCACACTCTCCTCCCAGGGGGTCTCTCATTCAAAATGTATCAGAATGTAGAGATTCCCGAGCCAACCCTCTCCTCTCTGGGGGACTTTCTTTGAATGAATCAGAATGAAGAGATTCCCGAGCCCACACTCTCCTCCCAGGGGATCTCTCATTCAAAATGTATCAGAATGTAGAGATTCCCGAGCCAACCCTCTCCTCTCTGGGGGACTTTCTTTGAATGAATCAGAATGCAGAGATTCCTGAGCCCTCCCTCTCCTCTCTGGGGGTCTCTCATTCAAAATGGATCTGAATGTAAAGATTCCCGAGCCCACACTCTCCTCCCAGGGGGTCTCTCATTCAAAATGTATCAGAATGTAGAGATTCCTTAGCCAACCCTCTCCTCTCTGGGGGACTTTCTTTGAATGAATCAGAATGAAGAGATTCCCGAGCCCACACTCTCCTCCCAGGGGGTCTCTCATTCAAAATGTATCAGAGTGTAGAGATTCCCGAGCCCACCCTCTCCTCTCTGGGGGACTTTCTTTGAATGAATCAGAATGCAGAGATTCCTGAGCCCACCCTCTCCTCCCCAGGGGTCTCTCATTCAAAATCTATCAGAACTTAGAGATTCCTGAGCCCACCTTCACCTCTGCTGGGGTCTCCCATTCAAAATGTATCAGAATGTAGAGATTCTTGAGCCCCACTTTCCTCCCAGGGGGTCTCTCATTCAAAATGTATCAGAATGTAGAGATTCCTGGGGCCACCCTCTCCTCTGCAGGGGTCTCTTATTCAGAATGTAGAGATTCCCAAGTCCACCCTCTCCTCCCGGGGGGTCTCCATTCAGAATGTAGAGATTCCCTAGCCCACCCTCTCCTCTCATTCAGAATGTATTAGAATTAGAATGTAGAGATTACTGAGCCCACCCTCTTCTCTCTGGGGGTCTCTCATTCAAAATGTATCAGAATGTAGAGATTCCCGAGCCAACCCTTTCCTCTCTGGGGGACTTTCTTTGAATGAATCAGAATGAAGAGATTCCCGAGCCCACACTCTCCTCCCAGGGGATCTCTCATTCAAAATGTATCAGAATGTAGAGATTCCCGAGCCCACCCTCTCCTCTATGGGGGACTTTCTTTGAATGTATCAGAATGTAGAGATTCCTGAGCCCACCCTCTCCTCTCTGGGGGTCTCTCATTCAAAATGGATCAGAATGTAAAGATTCCCGAGCCCACACTCTCCTCCCAGGGGGTCTCTCATTCAAAATGTATCAGAATGTAGAGATTCCCGAGCCAACCCTCTCCTCTCTGGGAGACTTTCTTTGAATGAATCAGAATGAAGAGATTCCCGAGCCCACACTCTCCTCCCAGGGGATCTCTCATTCAAAATGTATCAGAATGTAGAGATTCCCGAGCCCACCCTCTCCTCTATGGGGGACTTTCTTTGAATGAATCAGAATGCAGAGATTCCTGAGCCCACCCTCTCCTCTCTGGGGGTCTCTCATTCAAAATGGATCCGAATGTAAAGATTCCCGAGCCCACACTCTCCTCCCAGGGGGTCTCTCATTCAAAATGTATCAGAATGTAGAGATTCCTGAGCCAACCCTCTCCTCTCTGGGGGACTTTCTTTGAATGAATCAGAATGAAGAGATTCCCGAGCCCACACTCTCCTCCCAGGGGGTCTCTCATTCAAAATGTATCAGAGTGTAGAGATTCCCGAGCCCACCCTCTCCTCTCTGGGGGACTTTCTTTGAATGAATCAGAATGCAGAGATTCCTGAGCCCACCCTCTCCTCCCTAGGGGTCTCTCATTCAATATCTATCAGAATGTAGAGATTCCTGAGCCCACCTTCACCTCTGCTGGGGTCTCCCATTCAAAATGTATCCGAATGTAGAAATTCTTGAGCCCCACTCTCCTCCCAGGGGGTCTCTCATTCAAAATGTATCAGAATGTAGAGATTCCCAAGCCCACCCTCTCATCCCAGGGGGTCTCTCATTCAAAATGTATCAGAATGTAGAGATTCCTGGGGCCACCCTCTCCGCTGCGGGGGTCTCTTATTCAGAATGTAGAGATTCCCAAGTCCACCCTGTCCTCCCGGGGGGTCTCCATTCAAAATGGATCAGAATGTAAAGATTCCCGAGCCCACACTCTCCTCCCAGGGGGTCTCTCATTCAAAATGTATCAGAATGTAGAGATTCCCGAGCCAACCCTCTCCTCTCTGGGGGACTTTCTTTGAATGAATCAGAATGAAGAGATTCCCGAGCCCACACTCTCCTCCCAGGGGATCTCTCATTCAAAATGTATCAGAATGTAGAGATTCCCGAGCCCACCCTCTCCTCTATGGGGGACTTTCTTTGAATGAATCAGAATGCAGAGATTCCTGAGCCCTCCCTCTCCTCTCTGGGGGTTTCTCATTCAAAATGGATCCGAATGTAAAGATTCCCGAGCCCACACTCTCCTCCCAGGGGGTCTCTCATTCAAAATGTATCAGAATGTAGAGATTCCTGAGCCAACCCTCTTCTCTCTGGGGGACTTTCTTTGAATGAATCAGAATGAAGAGATTCCCGAGCCCACACTCTCCTCCCAGGGGGTCTCTCATTCAAAATGTATCAGAGTGTAGAGATTCCCGAGCCCACCCTCTCCTCTCTGGGGGACTTTCTTTGAATGAATTAGAATGCAGAGATTCCTGAGCCCACCCTCTCCTCCCCAGGGGTCTCTCATTCAAAATCTATCAGAACGTAGAGATTCCTGAGCCCACCTTCACCTCTGCTGGGGTCTCCCATTCAAAATGTATCAGAATGTAGAGATTCTTGAGCCCCACTCTCCTCCCAGGGGGTCTCTCATTCAAAATGTATCAGAATGTAGAGATTCCTGGGGCCACCCTCTCCTCTGCGGGGGTCTCTTATTCAGAATGTAGAGATTCCCAAGTCCACCCTCTCCTCCCGGGGGGTCTCCATTCAGAATGTAGAGATTCCCTAGCCCACCCTCTCCTCTCATTCAGAATGTATTAGAATTAGAATGTAGAGATTACTGAGCCCACCCTCTTCTCTCTGGGGGTCTCTCATTCAAAATGTATCAGAATGTAGAGATTCCCGAGCCAACCCTTTCCTCTCTGGGGGACTTTCTTTGAATGAATCAGAATGAAGAGATTCCCGAGCCCACACTCTCCTCCCAGGGGATCTCTCATTCAAAATGTATCAGAATGTAGAGATTCCCGAGCCCACCCTCTCCTCTATGGGGGACTTTCTTTGAATGTATCAGAATGTAGAGATTCCTGAGCCCACCCTCTCCTCTCTGGGGGTCTCTCATTCAAAATGGATCAGAATGTAAAGATTCCCGAGCCCACACTCTCCTCCCAGGGGGTCTCTCATTCAAAATGTATCAGAATGTAGAAATTCCCGAGCCAACCCTCTCCTCTCTGGGAGACTTTCTTTGAATGAATCAGAATGAAGATATTCCCGAGCCCACACTCTCCTCCCAGGGGATCTCTCATTCAAAATGTATCAGAATGTAGAGATTCCCGAGCCCACCCTCTCCTCTATGGGGGACTTTCTTTGAATGTATCAGAATGTAGAGATTCCTGAGCCCACCCTCTCCTCTCTGGGGGTCTCTCATTCAAAATGGATCCGAATGTAAAGATTCCCGAGCCCACACTCTCCTCCCAGGGGGTCTCTCATTCAAAATGTATCAGAATGTAGAGATTCCTGAGCCAACCCTCTCCTCTCTGGGGGACTTTCTTTGAATGAATCAGAATGAAGAGATTCCCGAACCCACACTCTCCTCCCAGGGGGTCTCTCATTCAAAATGTATCAGAGTGTAGAGATTCCCGAGCCCACCCTCTCCTCTCTGGGGGACTTTCTTTGAATGAATCAGAATGCAGAGATTCCTGAGCCCACCCTCTCCTCCCTAGGGGTCTCTCATTCAATATCTATCAGAATGTAGAGATTCCTGAGCCCACCTTCACCTCTGCTGGGGTCTCCCATTCAAAATGTATCAGAATGTAGAGATTCTTGAGCACCACTCTCCTCCCAGGGGGTCTCTCATTCAAAATGTATCAGAGTGTAGAGATTACCAAGCCCACCCTCTCATCCCAGGGGGTCTCTCATTCAAAATGTATCAGAATGTAGAGATTCCTGGGGCCACCCTCTCCGCTGCGGGGGTCTCTTATTCAGAATGTAGAGATTCCCAAGTCCACCCTGTCCTCCCGGGGGGTCTCCATTCAAAATGGATCAGAATGTAAAGATTCCCGAGCCCACACTCTCCTCCCAGGGGGTCTCTCATTCAAAATGTATCAGAATGTAGAGATTCCCGAGCCAACCCTCTCCTCTCTGGGGGACTTTCTTTGAATGAATCAGAATGAAGAGATTCCCGAGCCCACACTCTCCTCCCAGGGGATCTCTCATTCAAAATGTATCAGAATGTAGAGATTCCCGAGCCCACCCTCTCCTCTATGGGGGACTTTCTTTGAATGAATCAGAATGCAGAGATTCCTGAGCCCTCCCTCTCCTCTCTGGGGGTCTCTCATTCAAAATGGATCCGAATGTAAAGATTCCTGAGCCCACACTCTCCTCCCAGGGGGTCTCTCATTCAAAATGTATCAGAATGTAGAGATTCCTGAGCCAACCCTCTCCTCTCTGGGGGACTTTCTTTGAATGAATCAGAATGAAGAGATTCCCGAGCCCACACTCTCCTCCCAGGGGGTCTCTCATTCAAAATGTATCAGAGTGTAGAGATTCCCGAGCCCACCCTCTCCTCTCTGGGGGACTTTCTTTGAATGAATCAGAATGCAGAGATTCCTGAGCCCACCCTCTCCTCCCTAGGGGTCTCTCATTCAATATCTATCAGAATGTAGAGATTCCTGAGCCCACCTTCACCTCTGCTGGGGTCTCCCATTCAAAATGTATCCGAATGTAGAAATTCTTGAGCCCCACTCTCCTCCCAGGGGGTCTCTCATTCAAAATGTATCAGAATGTAGAGATTCCCAAGCCCACCCTCTCATCCCAGGGGGTCTCTCATTCAAAATGTATCAGAATGTAGAGATTCCTGGGGCCACCCTCTCCGCTGCGGGGGTCTCTTATTCAGAATGTAGAGATTCCCAAGTCCACCCTGTCCTCCCGGGGGGTCTCCATTCAAAATGGATCAGAATGTAAAGATTCCCGAGCCCACACTCTCCTCCCAGGGGGTCTCTCATTCAAAATGTATCAGAATGTAGAGATTCCCGAGCCAACCCTCTCCTCTCTGGGGGACTTTCTTTGAATGAATCAGAATGAAGAGATTCCCGAGCCCACACTCTCCTCCCAGGGGATCTCTCATTCAAAATGTATCAGAATGTAGAGATTCCCGAGCCCACCCTCTCCTCTATGGGGGACTTTCTTTGAATGAATCAGAATGCAGAGATTCCTGAGCCCTCCCTCTCCTCTCTGGGGGTCTCTCATTCAAAATGGATCCGAATGTAAAGATTCCCGAGCCCACACTCTCCTCCCAGGGGGTCTCTCATTCAAAATGTATCAGAATGTAGAGATTCCTGAGCCAACCCTCTTCTCTCTGGGGGACTTTCTTTGAATGAATCAGAATGAAGAGATTCCCGAGCCCACACTCTCCTCCCAGGGGGTCTCTCATTCAAAATGTATCAGAGTGTAGAGATTCCCGAGCCCACCCTCTCCTCTCTGGGGGACTTTCTTTGAATGAATCAGAATGCAGAGATTCCTGAGCCCACCCTCTCCTCCCCAGGGGTCTCTCATTCAAAATCTATCAGAACGTAGAGATTCCTGAGCCCACCTTCACCTCTGCTGGGGTCTCCCATTCAAAATGTATCAGAATGTAGAGATTCTTGAGCCCCACTCTCCTCCCAGGGGGTCTCTCATTCAAAATGTATCAGAATGTAGAGATTCCTGGGGCCACCCTCTCCTCTGCGGGGGTCTCTTATTCAGAATGTAGAGATTCCCAAGTCCACCCTCTCCTCCCGGGGGGTCTCCATTCAGAATGTAGAGATTCCCTAGCCCACCCTCTCCTCTCATTCAGAATGTATTAGAATTAGAATGTAGAGATTACTGAGCCCACCCTCTTCTCTCTGGGGGTCTCTCATTCAAAATGTATCAGAATGTAGAGATTCCCGAGCCAACCCTTTCCTCTCTGGGGGACTTTCTTTGAATGAATCAGAATGAAGAGATTCCCGAGCCCACACTCTCCTCCCAGGGGATCTCTCATTCAAAATGTATCAGAATGTAGAGATTCCTGAGCCCACCCTCTCCTCTATGGGGGACTTTCTTTGAATGTATCAGAATGTAGAGATTCCTGAGCCCACCCTCTCCTCTCTGGGGGTCTCTCATTCAAAATGGATCAGAATGTAAAGATTCCCGAGCCCACACTCTCCTCCCAGGGGGTCTCTCATTCAAAATGTATCAGAATGTAGAAATTCCCGAGCCAACCCTCTCCTCTCTGGGAGACTTTCTTTGAATGAATCAGAATGAAGAGATTCCCGAGCCCACACTCTCCTCCCAGGGGATCTCTCATTCAAAATGTATCAGAATGTAGAGATTCCCGAGCCCACCCTCTCCTCTATGGGGGACTTTCTTTGAATGAATCAGAATGCAGAGATTCCTGAGCCCACCCTCTCCTCTCTGGGGGTCTCTCATTCAAAATGGATCCGAATGTAAAGATTCCCGAGCCCACACTCTCCTCCCAGGGGGTCTCTCATTCAAAATGTATCAGAATGTAGAGATTCCTGAGCCAACCCTCTCCTCTCTGGGGGACTTTCTTTGAATGAATCAGAATGAAGAGATTCCCGAACCCACACTCTCCTCCCAGGGGGTCTCTCATTCAAAATGTATCAGAGTGTAGAGATTCCCGAGCCCACCCTCTCCTCTCTGGGGGACTTTCTTTGAATGAATCAGAATGCAGAGATTCCTGAGCCCACCCTCTCCTCCCTAGGGGTCTCTCATTCAATATCTATCAGAATGTAGAGATTCCTGAGCCCACCTTCACCTCTGCTGGGGTCTCCCATTCAAAATGTATCAGAATGTAGAGATTCTTGAGCACCACTCTCCTCCCAGGGGGTCTCTCATTCAAAATGTATCAGAGTGTAGAGATTACCAAGCCCACCCTCTCATCCCAGGGGGTCTCTCATTCAAAATGTATCAGAATGTAGAGATTCCTGGGGCCACCCTCTCCGCTGCGGGGGTCTCTTATTCAGAATGTAGAGATTCCCAAGTCCACCCTGTCCTCCTGGGGGGTCTCCATTCAAAATGGATCAGAATGTAAAGATTCCCGAGCCCACACTCTCCTCCCAGGGGGTCTCTCATTCAAAATGTATCAGAATGTAGAGATTCCCGAGCCAACCCTCTCCTCTCTGGGGGACTTTCTTTGAATGAATCAGAATGAAGAGATTCCCGAGCCCACACTCTCCTCCCAGGGGATCTCTCATTCAAAATGTATCAGAATGTAGAGATTCCCGAGCCCACCCTCTCCTCTATGGGGGACTTTCTTTGAATGAATCAGAATGCAGAGATTCCTGAGCCCTCCCTCTCCTCTCTGGGGGTCTCTCATTCAAAATGGATCCGAATGTAAAGATTCCCGAGCCCACACTCTCCTCCCAGGGGGTCTCTCATTCAAAATGTATCAGAATGTAGAGATTCCTGAGCCAACCCTCTTCTCTCTGGGGGACTTTCTTTGAATGAATCAGAATGAAGAGATTCCCGAGCCCACACTCTCCTCCCAGGGGGTCTCTCATTCAAAATGTATCAGAGTGTAGAGATTCCCGAGCCCACCCTCTCCTCTCTGGGGGACTTTCTTTGAATGAATCAGAATGCAGAGATTCCTGAGCCCACCCTCTCCTCCCCCGGGGTCTCTCATTCAAAATCTATCAGAACGTAGAGATTCCTGAGCCCACCTTCACCTCTGCTGGGGTCTCCCATTCAAAATGTATCAGAATGTAGAGATTCTTGAGCCCCACTCTCCTCCCAGGGGGTCTCTCATTCAAAATGTATCAGAATGTAGAGATTCCTGGGGCCACCCTCTCCTCTGCGGGGGTCTCTTATTCAGAATGTAGAGATTCCCAAGTCCACCCTCTCCTCCTGGGGGGTCTCCATTCAGAATGTAGAGATTCCCTAGCCCACCCTCTCCTCTCATTCAGAATGTATTAGAATTAGAATGTAGAGATTACTGAGCCCACCCTCTTCTCTCTGGGGGTCTCTCATTCAAAATGTATCAGAATGTAGAGATTCCCGAGCCAACCCTTTCCTCTCTGGGGGACTTTCTTTGAATGAATCAGAATGAAGAGATTCCCGAGCCCACACTCTCCTCCCAGGGGATCTCTCATTCCAAATGTATCAGAATGTAGAGATTCCCGAGCCCACCCTCTCCTCTATGGGGGACTTTCTTTGAATGTATCAGAATGTAGAGATTCCTGAGCCCACCCTCGCCTCTCTGGGGGTCTCTCATTCAAAATGGATCAGAATGTAAAGATTCCCGAGCCCACACTCTCCTCCCAGGGGGTCTCTCATTCAAAATGTATCAGAATGTAGAGATTCCCGAGCCAACCTTCTCCTCTCTGGGAGACTTTCTTTGAATGAATCAGAATGAAGAGATTCCCGAGCCCACACTCTCCTCCCAGGGGATCTCTCATTCAAAATGTATCAGAATGTAGAGATTCCCGAGCCCACCCTCTCCTCTATGGGGGACTTTCTTTGAATGAATCAGAATGCAGAGATTCCTGAGCCCACCCTCTCCTCTCTGGGGGTCTCTCATTCAAAATGGATCCAAATGTAAAGATTCCCGAGCCCACACTCTCCTCCCAGGGGGTCTCTCATTCAAAATGTATCAGAATGTAGAGATTCCTGAGCCAACCCTCTCCTCTCTGGGGGACTTTCTTTGAATGAATCAGAATGAAGAGATTCCCGAGCCCACACTCTCCTCCCAGGGGGTCTCTCATTCAAAATGTATCAGAGTGTAGAGATTCCCGAGCCCACCCTCTCCTCTCTGGGGGACTTTCTTTGAATGAATCAGAATGCAGAGATTCCTGAGCCCACCCTCTCCTCCCTAGGGGTCTCTCATTCAATATCTATCAGAATGTAGAGATTCCTGAGCCCACCTTCACCTCTGCTGGGGTCTCCCATTCAAAATGTATCAGAATGTAGAGATTCTTGAGCCCCACTCTCCTCCCAGGGGGTCTCTCATTCAAAATGTATCAGAATGTAGAGATTACCAAGCCCACCCTCTCATCCCAGGGGGTCTCTCATTCAAAATGTATCAGAATGTAGAGATTCCTGGGGCCACCCTCTCCGCTGCGGGGGTCTCTTATTCAGAATGTAGAGATTCCCAAGTCCACCCTGTCCTCCCGGGGGGTCTCCATTCAGAATGTAGAGATTCCCAAGCCCACCCTCTCCTCTCATTCAGAATGTATTAGAATTAGAATGTAGAGATTACCGAGCCCACTCTCTCCTCTGCTGGCGTCTCTCATTCATAATGTATCAGAATGCAGAGATTCCCAAGCCCACCCTCTCCTCCCGATAGTCTCTCATTCAGAATGTATTAGAATGAGAATGTACAGCTTCCCAAGCCCACCCTCTCCTCTGCGGGTGTCTCTCATTCACAATGTATCAGAATGTAGAGATTCCTGAGCCCACCCTCAGCTCCATGGGTGTCTCCCATTCAAAATGTATCAGAATGTAGATTGTCCCGAGCCCACCCTCTCCTCTCCAGGGGTCTCTCATTTAGAATGCATCAGAATGTAGGGATTCCCAAGCCCACCTTCTCCCCCTCCCCTGGGACTCTCATTCATAATGTAGAGATTCCTGAGCCCAGCCGCTCTCCCCAGGGGTCTCCATTTCAAATTGTATCAGAATGTAGAGATTCCCGAGCCAACCTCTTCTCCCTGGGGGTCTCTCATTCAAAATGTATCAGAATGTTGAGATTCCCGAGCCCACCCTCTCCTACCTAGAGGTCTCTTCTTATTCAGAATGTAGGGATTCCTGAGCCCAACCTCTCCTCTCCGGGTGTCTCTCATTCACAATGTATCAGAATGTAGAGATTCCTGAGCCCACCCTCACCGTCCTGATGGTCTCCCATTCAAAATGTATCAAAATGTTGAGATTTCTGAGCCCACCCTTTCCTCCCTCCCTGGGGTCTCTCATTCAGAATGTATCAGAATGTAGAGATTCCTGAGCCCACCCTCTTCTCCCTGGGGGTCTGTCATTTAAAATGTACCAGAATGTAGAGATTCCATAGCCCACCCTCTCAGGCCTGGGGATTTCTCATTCAGAATGTAGACATTCCCGAGCCCACCCTCTCCTCCTTGGGGTCTCTCATTGAGAATGTATCAGAATGTAGAGATTCCCGAGGCAACCTCTCTTCCCCGGGGGGGGAGGGTCTCTCATTCAAAATGTATCCAAATGTAGAGATTCCCGAGCCCACCCTCTCCTCCCCAGGGGTCTCTCATTCAGAATGTATTAGAATGAGAATGTAGAGATTCCCGGGCCCAACTTCTCCTCTCCAGGGGTCTCTCATTCAAAATGTATCTGAATGAAGAGATTCCTGAGCCCTCCTGCTCCTAGCCAGGAGTCTCTCATTCAGAGTGTAGAGATTCCCAAGCCCACCCTCTCCTCCCCGGGGTGTTATTCCTAAATCAAATCCTACCATGGTCTAACCCCGCGTGGGCGACCATGCATCAGTCTTAGACAATCTTAGACAATCTCCTAGGGGGTTGTGGATCACTACGCCCGCCCCGCTTTCCTATCTCAGGACCTTTGTGCACTGTTACTTCTAGATTACTCCTAACAACATTCTCCTATCTTACACCTATGGACACAATAACATAAAACACAAAGAAAACACATGAATCGATTCAATTATAACAATAGAATACATTTATTCATACATAACAATGCATGATGCAAACACTCCTAAAACTATGCAAATCTCGAATTTGCACCCTTATACTTTTGGTGCAAATCTACCATGCAGTGTAATAACTGTAAGCATGACAGGCTTCTAATGCACATATCTAATAGCTGGATCTATAAGGCTAATGCAGCCTAATGCAAGCGTCAGCATTCAGCATTCCACACCAATCCACACCATGCTATCCACTTTCTCTCTTAGACAAACACTGTCTGATTACCCAAACTATCTCTCTGTGAGTGTCTGTTCTAATCAATCAGTTTAGGCCATAAACCATACTTCCCATTTGCATGTGCATCTCTCCCCTCTCCAGCTCTCTCTCTTTGCCAAGTCTCTCCTCTCCCGCTAACTCTGCAACCAGCCAGTGAGTGTCAGGACCTCCCTCTCTCAAGATCTGGTCACTCAAACTGCCTCAATGCCTCTGCCAAGCTCTGCCAAGCTCTCAAACTCTCCCAAGCTGGTCTGCCAAAGCTGCATCAATCCCACACCAAACGCCTCTCCATCTCATCGAACTCAAACTCCATCTACATCTAAAAACTCCAATCTCCTCACCTCTGGTTATACTGTGCTATGACGTAAACAAAACCCTTTGGTTACATTCATTCTCTAAGCTAGATGCCTCTTTCTGTTCTGTCAGCGTTTTTAAATATGAGCAATGCCTGAAAGTCTGTGTTTGCATGTACTTTCACTCCGTGTTCTGGTCTTGTTCTTTGTCAATGTGACATTGGTCATCATATCTACTAGCATGGCCTTCTTCTGTCTCTCCATTCACTGTCATGAAATCCCTCTCTCCTCCTGCATGCAAAGCTCTCCCTCCATGTGGCTCTGCCTGGCCTCCACCTTTTCTGTCTCTGCGAAGCTCACAGCCAGCCATGCTCATTAGGCCTCCCTTCTCCGTGTCCCTACTAAGGTAAAGGCGACCTCTTATCAACCAAACTGTTCAAGAATTCCTTCTTCACACTTTACCGTAACAACTTTGCACAGAACCAAGTGGCGCTTCTGTGTGTCTCGATTGAGAAATGGCTTTATAATACCATAGGCCTCATGCTTTCTAGCGTTTACTCTTTCTCTCGCAAATCCAAGCGCTATCTATAATGCCAACGTCATGCATATTCTAAGTGCACACTCAATGCGTGTCACTCTAAATGCATACATAATACATTCTACATGTGTCTTGTGTCTCTACATGGCTCTACATGTCTCTGCGAATATACCAGGCCTCATTCATTCATTATAGTGCCTAGCACGTTTCTCTCAGCCTAAGCGCCACATAAATGGCATGATACTTAATTCTAAAAGCATCTCTTTCAACATATATGGCAATACACATAACTAAGCAAACCCTTCATATAACAGGGCCTATTTCTCTCTTCAAATGCATGGTCCAAGTGGCAGAATAATGTGGATAGTCTAATTTCAATACTTCAATACTAATCAAAATATATGATGGATAACTAAACAGATAACTGGATTCCGAAAGGGTTAATGGTTCTGTAATGATTCTGTAATAACAAACCAGGCCTCTCCATTCTATCAGGTTCTACAGGGGCTCTCCCATTCAGAATGTAGCAGTTCCTCTGCCCACCCTCTCCTCTCTGGGGGTCTCTCATTCAAGATGTAACAGAATGTACAGATTCCCAAGCCCAACTTCTCTCCAGGGGTCTCTCATTCAAAACATATCAGAAAGTAGATATCCCTGAGCCCACCCACTCCTCCCTGGGGTTCTCTCATTCAAAATGTATCGACTCCTGAGTCCACCCTCTTTTCCTCGGGGTCTCTCATACAGAATCTGTCATCTAAATATAGAGATTTCTGTGCCCACCCTCTGCTCCCCCAGGGTCTTTCATTCAAAATGTATCAGAATGTAGAGATTCCTGAGCCCACCCTCTCCTCCCTAGGGGTCTCTCATTTAAAATGTATCAGAATGTAGAGATTCCCGAGCCCACCCTATCCTCTGCAGGGGTCTCCCATTCAAAATGTATCAGAATGTAGAGATTCCTGAGCCCACCCTCTGCTCCCCCAATATCTTTCATTCACAATGTATCAGAATGCCCACTCTCAACTCCCAGGAGTCTCTCATTCAAAATGAATCAGAATGTAGAGATTCCTGAGCCCACCCTCTCCTCCCTGGGGGTCTCTTCTTATTCAGAATGTATCAGAAAGTAGGGATTCCCGAGCCCAACCTCTCCTCGCCGGGGTCTCTCATTCAGAATGTATCAGAATGTAGAGATTCCCGAGGCAACCTCTCCTCTCCCGGGGTCCCTCATTCAAAATGTATCAGAATGTGGAGATTCCCGAGCCCACCCTCTCCTCCCCAGGGGTCTCTCATTCAGAATGTATTAGAATGAGAATGTAGAGCTCGCCGAGCCCATCCTCTCCTCTGCAGGCGTCTCCCATTCACAATGTATCAGAATGTAGAGATTCCCGAGCCCACCCGCTCCTCCCCGGGGTCTCTCATTCAGAATGTATCAAAATGTAGAGATTCCTGAGCCGACCCTCTTCTCCCCGGGGGTCTGTCATTCAAAATGTACCAGAATGTAGGGATTCCAGAGCCCACCCTTTCATGCCCGAGGGTTTCTCATTCAGAATGTAGAGATTCCCGAGCCCAACCTCTCCCTTTCAGGGGTCTCTCATTCAAAAGGTATCCGAATGAAGAGATTCCTGAGCCCACCCGCTCCTAACCCGGGGTCTCTCATTCAGAGTGTAGAGATTCCCAAACCCACCCTCTCCTCCCTGGGGCTCTCCCATTCAGAATGTAGCAGTTCCTCTGGCCACCCTCTCCTCTCTGGGGGTCTCTCTGTCAAAATATAACAGAATGTATAGATTCCCAAGCCCACTCTATCCTCCTGCCACTCGTCCCTGGGGTTCTTTCATTCAAAATGTATCCATTCCTGATTCCACCCTCTCCTCCTCGGGGGTCTCTCATACAGAATCTGTCATCTAAAGGTAGAGATTCTTGAGCCCACCCTTTCCTCTTCGGGGGTCTCTCTTTCAAAATATTTCAGAATGTAGAGATTCCCAAGCCCACCATCTGCTCCACCAGGGTCTTTCATTTAAAATGTATTAGAATGTAGAGATTCCCAAGCCCATCCTCTCCTCCCTGGGGGTCCCATTCAGAATGTAGAGATTCCTGACCCCACCCTCTCCTCCGTAGGGGTCTATCATTTAAAATGTATCAGAATGTAGAGATTCTTGAGCCCACCCTCACCTCTGCAGGGGTCTCCCATACAAAAAGTATCTGAATGTAGAGATTCCTGAGCCCACCCTCACCTCTGCAGGGGTCTCCCATTCAAAAGTATCAGAATGTAGAGATTCCTGCACCCACCCTCTCCCCAGGAGTCTCATATTCAAAGGTTATCAGAAGGTAGAGATTCCTGAGCCCCGCCTCTCTCCTCCCCAGGGATCTCTCATTCATAATTTATCAGAATGTACAGATTCCCAAGCCCACCCTCTCCTGCCCGGGGGTCTGTCATTCAAAATGTACCAGAATGTAGAGAATCTAGAGCCCACCCTCTCATACCCGGGGATATCTCATTCAGAATGTAGAGATTCCCGAGCCCACCCTCTCCTCCCAGGGGTCTCCCATTCAGAATGTATTAGAATGAGAATGTAGAGCTTCCCGAACCCACCCTCTCTTCTGCGGGCGTCTCTCATTCACAATGTAGAGATTCCTGAGCCCACCCTCACCTCCGAGATGGTCTCCCATTCAGAATGTACCAGAATGTAGGGATTCCAGAGCCCACCCTTTCTGCCTGAGGGTTTCTCATTCAGAATGTATCAGAATGTAGAGATTCCAGAGGCAACCTCTCCTCCCCGGGGGTCTCTCAATCAAAAATGTATCAGAATGTAGAGATTCCAGAGCCCACCCTCTCCTCCCTGGGGTTCTCTCATTCAGAATGCATTTGAATGAGAATGTAGAGCTTCCCGAGCCCACCCTCTCCTCTGCGGGCGTCTCTCGTTCACAATGTATCAGAATGTAGAGATTCCCGGGCCCATCCTCGCCTCCCCGGGGGTCTCTCATTAAAAATGTATCACAACGTAGAGATTCCTGAGCTCACCCTCACCTCCATCGGGGTCTCCCATTCAAAATGTATCAGAATGTAGAGATTTCCGAGCCCCACCGATACTCCCTGCGGTCTCTCATTCAGAATGTATCAGAGTGTAGAGTGTCACGACCCACCCTCTCCTCCACAGGTGTCTCCCATTTACAATGTATCAGAATATAGAGATTCCTGAGCCCACCCTCAGCTCCATGGGGGTCTCCCATTCAAAATGTATCAGAAAGTAGAGTGTCCCGAGCCCACCTTCTCCTCCCTGGGGGTCTCTCATTCAGAATGTAGAGATTTCTGAGCTCACCCTCTCCTCCCCGGGGGTCTTTCATTCAAAATGTATCAGAATGTAGAGATTCCCAATCCCACCCTATCCTCCCCGGGGGTCTCTCATTCAGAATGTATTGGAATGACAATGCAGAGATCCCCAAGCCCACCCTCTCCTGCCCGGGGTCTTCAGAATGTTTCATAATGTAGGGATTCCCAAGCTCCCCCTCTCCCCCTGCGGTCTCTCATTCAGAATGTATCAGAATGTAGAGATTCCTGAGCTCACCCTTTTATCCCCGGGGGTCTGTCATTCAAAATGTACCAGAATGTAGGGATTCCAGAGCCCACCCTTTCATGCCCGAGGGTTTCTCATTCAGAATGTAGAAATTCCCGAGCCCAACTTCTCTCCAGGGGTCTCTCATTCATCAGAAAGTAGATATCCCTGAGCCCACCCACTCCTCCCTGGGGTTCTCTCATTCAAACTGTATCGATTCCTGAGTCCACCCTCTCCTCCTGGGGGGTCTCTCACACAGAATCTGTCATCTAAAGGTAGAGATTCCTGAGCCCACCCTTTCCTCCCTGGGGGTCTCTCTTTCAAAATATTTCAGAATGTAGAGATTCCCGAGCCCACCCAATGCTCCCCCAGGGTCTTTCATTCAAAATGTATCAGAATGTAGAGATACCCGAGCACACCCTCTCCTCCCTGGGGGTTCCATTAAGAATGTAGAGATTGCCGAGCCCACCCTCTCCTCCCCAGGGGTCTCTCATTCAGAATGTATTAGAATGAGAATGTAGAGCTTCCCAAGCACACCCTCTCCTCTGCAGGCATCTCTCATTCACAATGTATCAGAATGTAGAGATTCCTGAGCCCACCCTCTCCTCCCCGGGGGTCTTTCATTCAGAATGTATCAGAATATAGAGATCCCTGAGCCCACTCTCTCCTCCCCAGGGGTCTGTCATTCAAAATGTACCAGAATGTAGGGATTCTAGAACCCACCCTCACCTCTGCAGGGGTCTCCCATTCAAAATGTATCCGAATGTAGAGATTCCCAGGCCCACCCTCGGCTCCCCCAGGGTCTTTCATTCAAAATGTATCAGAATGTAGACATTCCTGAGCCCACCCTCTCCTCCATAGGTGTCTCTTATTCAAAATGTATCAGAATGTAGAGATTCCCGAGCCCACCCTCACCTCTGCAGGGGTCTCCCATTCACAATGTATCAGAATGTTGAGATTCCTGAGCCCACCCACACCTCCCCAGGGGTCTCTCATTCACAATGTATCAGAATGTTGAGATTCCTGAGCCCACCCTCTCCTCCCCAGAGGTCTCTCATTCACAATGTATCAGAATGTAGGGATTCCCGAGCCCACCCTCTCCTCCCCGGGGTCTCTCATTTAGAATGTATTGGAATGACAATGCATAGATTCCCGAGCCCACCCTCTCCTACCCGGGGTCTTCAGAATGTTTCATAATGTAGGGATTCCCAAGCCCACCCTCTCCCCCCAGGGTCTCTCATTCAGAATGTATCATAATGTAGAGATTCCCGAGCCTAACTTCTCCTCTCCAGTGGTCTCTCATTCATCAGAAAGTAGATATCCCTGAGCCCACCCACTCCTCCCTGGGGTTCTCTCATTCAAAATGTATCGATTCCTGAGTCCACCCTCTCCTCCTGGGGGGTCTCTCACACAGAATCTGTCATCTAGGTAGAGATTCCTGAGCCCACCCTTTCCTCCCTGGGGGTCTCTCTTTCAAAATATTTCAGAATGTACAGATTCCTGAGCCCACCCACTGCTCCCCCGGGGTCTTTCATTCAAAATGTATCAGAATGTACAGATACCCGACCCCACCCTCTCCTCCCTGGTGGTCCCATTAAGAATGTAGAGATTCCTGAGCCCACCCTCTCCTCTGCGGGTGTCTCCCATTCACAATGTATCAGAATCTTGAGATTCCTGACCCCACCCTCACCTCCCCAGGGGTCTCTCATTCACAATGTATCAGAATTTTGAGATTCCTGAGCCCACTCTCTCCTCCCCAGGGGTCTCTCATTCAGAATGTTTCAGAAAGTAGGGATTCCTGAGCACACCCTCTCCTTCCCGGGGTCTCTCATTCAGAATGTATCAGAATGTAGAGATTCCTGAGGCAACCTCTCCTCCCCGGGGGTCTCTCATTCAAAATGTATCAGAATGTAGAGATTCCCGGGCCCACCCTCTCCGCCTCGGTGGTCTCTCATTCAGAATGTATTAGAATGAGAATGTAGAGCTTCACGAGCCCCCCCCCCCTCTGCGGGCGTCTCTCATTCACAATGTTTGAGAATGTAGAGATTCCTGAGCCCACCCTCGCCTCCCCGGGGGTCTCTCATTCAAAATTTATCAGAATGTAGAGATTTCCGAGCCCCACCGATCCTGCCTGCGGTCTCTCATTCAGAATGTATCAGAATGTCGAGATTCCCGAGCCCACCCTCGCCTCCCCGGGGGTCTCTCATTCAGAATGTATCAGAATGTCGAGATTCCTGAGCCCACCCTCACCCCCCGGGGGTCTCTCATTCAGAATGTATTAGAATGAGAATGTAGAGCTTCCAGAGCCCACCTTTCCTTTGAGGGCGTCTCTCATTCACAATGTAGCAGAATGTAGAGATTCCTGAACCCACCCTCTCCTCCCCAGGGGTCTCTCATTCAAAATGCATCAGACTGTAGCGATCCCCGAGCCCACCCTCTCCTCCCTGGGGGTCTCTCATTCAGAATGTATCCGAATGTAGAGGTCCCAGAGCCCACCCTCTCCACCCTGGCGGTCTCTAATTCCAAATATATCGGAATGTAGAGATTCCCGAGCCCACCATGTCCTCCCCCGGGGCGTCTCTCATTCAGAATGTATCAGAATGTCAAGATTCCCCAGCCCACCTCTCCTCCCTGTGCATCTCTCATACAGAGTGTGCCCTCAGTAGTGGCTCCTTTGCCCTTCCTCACTCCCCTGCCGGTCTCTTGTTTCTCATTTATCACACGTGTGGTGCTGTCTACCCCTCTGTTTTACGGGGGATGTGCCCCCCCTGCCTTTCGTGCATGTTGATTCAGAGCCTTCCTTTCCCATCTTTAGGAATGGCGTCCGGCGTCTCTTCCCCCCCCCCCCGCCCTTTATCTCACCGTTTAGACCCCCTTACTCTCACTTGTCACTGGAGGCTGAGGGTTATATACAGCATCTTTCTATAATTCTCAGATGCAGTGAAGTGAAGGCTCTGAAGCCCCAGGAGGATGCCGCTGGAATGGAGACGATGCTGCAGAGCACCACGCGACATGCCCACCTGCAGGAAAAGCTCACGGAATTAAAAGGTAGATATGAGTCCAGGCCCACCCAAGAGGTGATGTTGATCGGGAAGGCTTTTCCAACCATCTCAACGCACTTATTTAATTGAAATGCATGTTAATATGCACAGCTAAATGAAAAACAAATATGTCGGTATTCTTGTACTTGTTTAGCGCACAGGTAGATAGCAAGCAATGGGGAGCGTCACAATGGTTGAGTCCAGGTGCCGAGAGCCGCATACCCTGAATGCTATTACCTGGTGCACTGAGTTTTTAGAGAAATTCCTTATATAGCAAGGTCTTCTGTTTTTTCGTAAACTGCAGGGATAATGGTGCTGTGCGATTGTGGGTTAGGATCGTGTGCCACAGTGCTGGCGCATAATGGGAGATTTCCTGTTTCTTTGCTTTTGGGCATTTATTTATTTCCTGTCTTGCAACAAGGTGGCATCTGGAATTGCTCTGGCTTCCTAATGTGACCAGTTCCTTGGCTAGGTACAGGTGTGGCTGGGTTACCACAGCCTTGTATGTAATAAAGGCGATTTCAAAGATTATTCGGGCTGTTAGAAAGGTTGGGGGGAATGCAGTCAAACTGTTTGATGCCGATGATTCGTGTGGCGCGAGGGTTGAGGGGAAAGGTCAGAGCGGAGTAGGTTTCCACTTCCGGTGGGCTAGAACTGGGGACTACTGCAACCCTGAATCCCGAGGCTGGCTAGAAAGATTTGATTGTGTGCAGTCCAACTGGTTGCCACCAAGCCGTCTGGGCATTTTTGTCACTTGGGGATAGCTTCGGCATTAACTCTTCGAGGTCCATGTTAGCTAGCCATGATTGAATGAGTGTTTGATTGGATGAACCATGATTGGATGAGTGTTTGATTGGATGAGTATTTGATTGGCGGGGTTCCCGAGAAGCAAAAACCATGTTTTTTGTGGGGTCGATTATAAGAAATGAACCGTCATCCATGACTGGATAAACGCATATACATGTCACTGATAATGCACTTGTTGAGTTGTACATACAATTCATCAAATCTAGCAAATTATATAGTGGCGTGAAAAAAGATGAATTGGAAAATTAAATTATAAATAGTTAAAATAACTCCTAAAAAAGGATAAATGGAAGGACTGACACAAATCATCATTAAAGAAGGGGAGGGGGAGAAGTTAGAAGGGGACAATAAAAGGCTAACCAGTCTTTTACCATTTTACTTTAGAGAAGGGAGGAATACAACTTTAAAATAAATTATAATGCAGAAAAAATAAACCAAAAGGTTGTTGATATTAAAAGGAGACATGCCAAAAGCCTTTTTTCATTAAGAAAAATGTGTTACAAAAATAAAGAGTTTGTATTTCGGTCAGAAGTATTGTGGTGAAAAGATCGATCCAGTAGAATATGTGTGACTTGGACCCTCCCCTTCCTGCAGTGGAAACTGAACGGTTCTGCAGTCGTGGCTGCAAGGGCTGTTGTCGCCCTATACCAAATGTTGGAGGTCGTAGTGACGCATGTACATATGTTAATTATGTACAATTAGTAGTTTTGCTTACCTGTTATTTTCATTGATAAGAGTTGGTTCAAGACCTAATAATTAGTAGTGCATTTGTATAGATTCTGCCTAACTTGAGTTATTAGAGTGCTCTGTGCGTGCTTAATTGAACCCACCACCACCCTCACACTCTCCCAAGTCTAAGCCTTACTGCCCAGTCACACTACCTTGATAGAGTTTGGCTAGACATTAGTGTCGTCCTGTTCACCAGAATAGGGTGGCCTCTGAGAATCTATCCATAGGGCTGATTCTGAATATTGTATCTTTACCACCTCAGTAGACCATGTTTCCTGATTAGAGAACTCCAAAAGGCCAATAAAGACATTATTTATATCCTGAGAGCGCTGCATCAGGGACCCCTTGGCCTCTGAATAGTTTGAATACAGGTCTGACCGTACTCGCGACACAACAGTCTGGCCAACATTGTTTCAGGCATATCGGCTTCCCCAGACTTCTGGACTTGGACCGGCTCAGATAATAATTTAGCTTCACGGTCGGCCAGAGCCTGAAACTTGGCATTAACGCCTTTAGGGCTTGTGGTGTTGGGGTACTAGGGTATGTTTGTTCCAATGCATGAAGTTACTCTCCCAATGCAGTCAATTGCAATCGTTCGGATTTGAGAGATGCACAGGTAGGGGGTAATGCAATACCTCGGGGGTCACATTTAAACCCCCCCCCCGAAGTATTGCTTGCAAGGACACTGAGCCAGTATTGGGTTCAAAATAGGAGGTCCTTTTATCAGATATAGTGGCATGATATGCCTGCTCCAATAAAGAGGCTACATTATCTGTGATCTTAATGCCCTTTTCCCTGGTCTTTTACTGTGTGCTGAGAATGTTAAGCTCTGAAAAGTGAGATCTGTGGGTGTGTGACCTCCCCTATGGGGTGCCGGGGAGGAAAAGCCGAAACATGACAATGGACACCCAAGGTGGGGGGGGTGCAGTGGTGGGAGCTGGAGGGGAGGCATTAGGGGAAGGGCAGGGAGTGGGGGTGCAGTGGTGGGAGCTGGAGGGGAGGCATTGGGGAAGGGCAGGGAGTGGGGGTGCAGCGGTGGGAGCTGGAGGGGAGGCGTTAGGGGAAGGGCAGGGAGTGGGGGTGCAGTGGTGGGAGCTGGGGGAGGCATTAGAGGAAGGGCATGGAGTGGGGGTGCAGTGGTGGGAGCTGGAGGGGAGGCATTGGGGGAAGGGCAGGGAGTGGGGGTGCAGTGGTGGGAGCTGGAGGGAAGGCATCGGGGAAGGGCAGGGAGTGGGGGTGCAGTGGTGGGAGCTGGAGGGGAGGCATTGGGGGAAGGGCAGGGAGTGGGTGTGCAGTGGCGGGAGCTGGAGGGGAGGCATTAGGGGAAGGGCAGGGAGTGGGGGTGCAGTGGTGGGAGGTGGAGGGAAGGCACTGGGGGAAGGGCAGGGAGTGGGGGTGGAGTGGTGGGAGCTGGAGGGGAGGCATTGGGGGAAGGGCAGGGAGTGGGGGTGCAGCGGTGGGAGCTGGAGGGGAGGCGTTAGGGGAAGGGCAGGGAGTGGGGGTACAGTGGTGGGAGCTGGAGGGAGGCATTAGAGGATGGGCAGGGAGTGGGGGTGCAGTGGTGGGAGCTGGGGGAGGCATTAGAGGAAGGGCAGGGAGTGGGGGTGCAGTGGTGGGAGCTGGAGGGGAGGCATTAGGGGAAGGGCACGGAGTGGGGGTACAGTGGTGGGAGCTGGAGGGGAGACATTGGGGAAGGGCAGGAATTGGGGGTGCAGTGGTGGGAGCTTGAGGGGAGAGATTAGGGGAAAGGCAGGGAGTGGCGGTTGCAGCGGTGGGAGCTGGAGGGGAGGCCTTAGGGGAAGGGCACGGAGTGGGGGTACAGTGGTGGGAGCTGGAGGGGAGACATTGGGGAAGGGCAGGAATTGGGGGTGCAGTGGTGGGAGCTTGAGGGGAGAGATTAAGGGAAGGGCAGGGAGTGGGGGTGCAGTGGTGGGAGCTGGAGGGGAAGCATTAGGGGAAGGGCAGGGAGTGGGGGTGCAATGGTGGGAGCTGGAGGGGTGGCATTAGGGGAAGGGCAGGGAGTGGGGTGCAGTGGTGAGAGCTGGAGGGGAAGCATTGGGGGAAGGGCAGGGAGTGGGGTTGCAGTGGTTGGAGCTGGAGGGGAGGCATTGGGGGAAGGGCAGGGAGTTGGGGTGAGTGGTGGGAGCTGGAGGGGAGGTATTAGGGGAAGGGCAGGGAATGCTGGGTTGTTTTACAGTACAAATGTTTGGGATCTAATTCATCACTTGTTTTTCTTTTACTACAGAAACATTTCCTGCAGAAATTGGTAAGTTTCATTAATGGTAATAAATATATTATATTTAACATACTTTAATGTCTCACTGGTTTGTCTGATTTCACAAACTCTTAATTTTCTTCTTGCTTTTAGATTGGAGATACATGAAATCCTGTGAACGTGAGTACTTGTGATTTACAAATTCCAAACTCTAACCCTCCACGGGGCCTCCTGGATCCCATAAGTCACTGTGAGGTGAGGCAGCTTGAGTCCCCTGCAGTGACACTTGGTCATAGGAAAGGAACATGAGTCACAGATAGTCACCAGTAAGTGAGGCGGCATGAGTCCCCTGCAGCGACACTCGGTCATAGGAATAGAACATGAGTCACAGAGAGTCACCAGTAGGTGAGGCAGCATGAGTTCCTTTGCATCGACACTTGGTCATAGGAAAGGAATATGAGTCACAGAGAGTCACCAGTAGGTGATGTGGCATGAGTCCCCTGCAGAGACACTCAGTCATAGGAAAGGAACATGAGTCACAGAGAGTCACCAGTAGGTTAGGTGGCATGAGTCCCCTGCAGTGACACTTGGTCATAGGAAAGGAACATGAGTCGCAGAGAGTCACCAGTAGGTGAGGCAGCTTGAGTCCCCTGCAGCAACACTCGATGATAGGTTATAATTCTTGCCGCTGTAACTAAGTTTCGCAATCTCTAGTAAATGCTGCGCACTGTTACCCGAGCGTATGACAGCGCATTACAAATAATAAACAAACAAACAAGCAAACAAAATAGGAAAGGAACATGAGTCACAGAGAGTCACTAGTAGGTGAGGTGGCATGAGTCCCCTGCAGCGACACTCGGTCATAGGAAAGGAACATGAGTCACCATTAGGTGAGGCGGCATGAGTTCCCTGCAGCGACACTGTCATAGGAAAGGAACATGAGTCACAGAGAGTCACCAGTAGGGCAGGTGGCATGAGTCCCCTGCAGCGACACTCGGTCATAGGAAAGGAACATGAGTCACAGATAGTCACCAGTAAGTGAGGCGGCATGAGTCCCCTGCAGCGACACTTGGTCATAGGAAAGGAACATGAGTCACAGATAGTCACCAGTAGGTGAGGCAGCATGAGTTCCTTTGCATCGACACTTGGTCATAGGAAAGGAATATGAGTCACAGAGAGTCACCAGTAGGTGATGTGGCATGAGTCCCCTGCAGAGACACTCAGTCATAGGAAAGGAACATGAGTCACAGAGAGTCACCAGTAGGTTAGGTGGCATGAGTCCCCTGCAGTGACACTTGGTCATAGGAAAGGAACATGAGTCGCAGAGAGTCACCAGTAGGTGAGGCAGCTTGAGTCCCCTGCAGCAACACTCGATGATAGGTTATAATTCTTGCCGCTGTAACTAAGTTTCGCAATCTCTAGTAAATGCTGCGCACTGTTACCCGAGCGTATGACAGCGCATTACAAATAATAAACAAACAAACAAGCAAACAAAATAGGAAAGGAACATGAGTCACAGAGAGTCACTAGTAGGTGAGGTGGCATGAGTCCCCTGCAGCGACACTCGGTCATAGGAAAGGAACATGAGTCACCATTAGGTGAGGCGGCATGAGTTCCCTGCAGCGACACTGTCATAGGAAAGGAACATGAGTCACAGAGAGTCACCAGTAGGGCAGGTGGCATGAGTCCCCTGCAGCGACACTCGGTCATAGGAAAGGAACATGAGTCACAGATAGTCACCAGTAAGTGAGGCGGCATGAGTCCCCTGCAGCGACACTTGGTCATAGGAAAGGAACATGAGTCACAGATAGTCACCAGTAGGTGAGGCAGCATGAGTTCCTTTGCATCGACACTTGGTCATAGGAAAGGAATATGAGTCACAGAGAGTCACCAGTAGGTGATGTGGCATGAGTCCCCTGCAGAGACACTCAGTCATAGGAAAGGAACATGAGTCACAGAGAGTCACCAGTAGGTTAGGTGGCATGAGTCCCCTGCAGTGACACTTGGTCATAGGAAAGGAACATGAGTCGCAGAGAGTCACCAGTAGGTGAGGCAGCTTGAGTCCCCTGCAGCAACACTCGATGATAGGTTATAATTCTTGCCGCTGTAACTAAGTTTCGCAATCTCTAGTAAATGCTGCGCACTGTTACCCGAGCGTATGACAGCGCATTACAAATAATAAACAAACAAACAAGCAAACAAAATAGGAAAGGAACATGAGTCACAGAGAGTCACTAGTAGGTGAGGTGGCATGAGTCCCCTGCAGCGACACTCGGTCATAGGAAAGGAACATGAGTCACCATTAGGTGAGGCGGCATGAGTTCCCTGCAGCGACACTGTCATAGGAAAGGAACATGAGTCACAGAGAGTCACCAGTAGGGCAGGTGGCATGAGTCCCCTGCAGCGACACTCGGTCATAGGAAAGGAATATGAGTCACCAGTAGGTGAGGCGGCATGAGTTCCCTGCAGCGACACTGTCATAGGAAAGGAACATGAGTCACAGAGAGTCACCAGTAGGTGAGGCAGCATGAGCCCCATGCAGCAACAATGGGGCCTGATTCTGAGCCTGCGCTAAATGCCACGTAGTAACACAACATTCCCTCCTCCAAATCCTCCCACCTGCATTCTGAGGGTGATGGGAAGAGTGGAGGAGAGAGGTCGTGCAGCAAGCAAGAAAAAACATGTAAGATATGCACAGATGGAGCGCTGCAGGGTTACCGTGCGCAGAGCACCTCTGGCCAAAATGCAAAAAGACACATTTCTACGGTACAGAAAGTGTCGGCGAGCTTGAAGAGTCTTGGCAGCACATTCTGTAACACAGAAAATGTGGCACTGACAGCTTGAAAATAAAACTTATTTGAGACAGTCCTAGAATTCTTTTACTGAAAAGCTAACACTTTGTAAGGAATGTTGCCTCGTTTCATAACTAATTAAAGCCTCTTTAGGCTGGTGCAGAAAGGGTGCTCTAAACTTCAGAATACAGTCCTTGCCAGCCCCTTAAACGCGAGGTGCTTGGCAAGGCTGTTGCTATGCCGTAAATCACGGCTTTGCATGAGTGGCAGACTTGATATATTGCTGCCACTCTCTGATTACATCAGAATCAATTTCTTCATGGAAAAGTGCCTGGAACACAGCACCTTTCCATTTTAACATGCACCTCTGAATCAGGCCTAGAGACACAGCACTTTTCCATTTTAACATGCACCTCTGAATCAGGCCTAGAGACACATCACTTTTCCATTTTAACATGCACCTCTGAATCAGGCCTAGAGACACATCACTTTTCCATTTTAACATGCACCTCTGAATCAGGCCCACGTCTGCAGTGCAACTAGCAGGGAAGTGATGCTGCGGTTGATTAAGGCCTCTGCACTGCAAGTGACTTGTGAATCTAATTCGAGATCGCTGATGAAGCAAACGGCCTTATCGATATTACCTGGATTCCAACTCGCCCTTGGTTTATAGTTATGTTGCTAATAGGGTCACTAACATGGACCGTCTCAGTGTCATTTATATAGGACAGGAGGGGAAAGTGGTCACTTTCTGTTCTTGTTAAGACCTTCATATCTGGGTACATGTTGATGTTTACAAAGACATACTCGATAGTCGATGCACTATTGTCAGTCACTCTGGTATATTACTCCGGCGAAACGCCTGGGCAAAGACCGTCTAGCATGATAAAGCCTCGGGAGTAAATCATAAATGTTGACGATTAATAGAGAGGTTGTATGGCCACACTGCAGATCCCAATTAATAATAGCAGCAAGCACTGAGTCGCCTGAAGTGCTGATCTTGGTGACTTGGTAAGTGTTATCAACACTAATGATCAGTCCTCCTTTTGGTCGCCCTTGAGTCCCCTTGTGGCCATAGTTTGAATGGAATGGCGGCTGCCGATTTCCACGTTATCCTGGAGCCAGTGTTCCTGTAATGCCTCTACACAAAAATTGGGGATGTTTTCTAATAATCCATCAGGTTCAGTGAAGTGGGAGAAGCCTCTTCATTTACCATTTTGTTCCATGACAAAATGGTAAAAGTGCGGCTAGGATCTTCGTGGATTTTGTGGTTGTAGAATTGAAGGTAACCACTGCCAGCTGGTAGCTCCCAACCCTTCTTTCTCTTCCAAGGGAGAGTGAACATCAACATGGCTTAACCCAAGAGCATCAATGGAGACAGTAATAGCGTTGCCTTGTGAGCTTGGAGATAGTGTTGATCGATTAAGGTTGACTCCCATAGGGTGGATGTAGAGGGTCTAGTTGAAAGTAAAGGAACAGGTCTACTAGATTTCAGTACCCTCCCCCCCTATCTAGATTCAGCCCAAACTTTCTAGATGGAGCTTTAACAATAGAACAGTCATAACCTAATTTTCCCAAATTTGCATCATGTGACGTGACAAAATCTAGTCCAGCGGGATTGTGAAAATAAACTATCGAGCTAGCATAGTATGAGTCTTCTAGGAGGTCAACAATTGCGATGTCCTCCGTTTGTGGACACCCCAGAGGAATGATGTCATGGACTAAATGGAAGATGGTTGTTCAATTTGGATAATAGTCCAGACTAACATAAAAACGGCTCTGTACTTTGAGGGCCAAGCAGTCAGCATCCGAATTAGAATGAGGTTGGTAGAGGCCCCTCTTCCCATTTACTGATTCAGCAACACCATTTTCCTTCATGGATGGATAGTAGGTGGAGCCGTTAGGGTGCGTGTCCGAAGCAATGGCGTTAGATGTTATCCCTTAATTGTCCTCTCGAAAAGGCTTTTCCAAATCTTCCAGAATGCGGGGATCTTCTGGTAATGGATGGCACTTAATAGTTTCTGTAGTCTGTATAAATGAGCCAGTGCTTTTAGGGGGAACAGGAGTTCTTGCTGATGCCGTCTTTATTTCTGGAGGCACCTCTAGTAGAAAGAGTATTAGACTCAGCAGCTGGAAGCCTTTTGATGTAGTTTTGTTTTTTTGTAGGATGTTAAGCAGAGACTTTGGTCTTATTTCCTTCTAATGGTAGAGTGTCATATGAACCCTTATCATTGATCACAAGGGTAGTAACTCTGGAGCTGGAATTAATCAAGCCAGGCTTGTTGCTCAGGCTGGATTGCTCCTAAAATCAGCCTGTTTAGTGTGAGCCTTTTCTTGTGTGCCTTCTTTTTGCTCTTTTTACCCTTCTTTTATTTGTTAGCAGGTTCATTAGTGATTGATTTGTGATTGATCACTCCTTTGACTCGTTGTCGATGATCACACAGTTATCCAAGCTTAAGGACCGAGCGTAGTCGCCTCCCACATTAAACGATTGCAGGAGTCCTTGACAATGAGCTTCTGTGGAATCCGCCGGCATTTACCAGGTGTAAATAGCAGGCGGAGTCCTTAGGAATCCATTGGTTTAATGCCAGCATGGGATTGTGTGCTGGTGTTAAACCATGTGCTGTTTTGGGGATGGAGCAAGGATATAGGATGGACAGTGTTATTCTGTTCAGTGCCCCAGTCTACTCAAAACTAAAAGAAAATCCCACACATTGGAAAAAAGTCAGGATTTAATGTGTAATGCCTGTCTTTACACTTTTTCCCCATCCAGGGTTTTGCAAAATGACCGGCTGTCTTTCTTCCTTACTCACAAAATATATAAGGGCACCTGGCTATGCCCTGAAAAACCCAGGTGGGCGTAGGTTTTAATAATCATAGAAATCAGGGTGAGAGGTCACATATTTCATATCTGTTTCATGAAAAAGTATCTTGTATGTTGAAAAAGGGAATCAATCACAAAAAGTGTTTCAACCTTATGTGTTTAATTTGCGTCTTTTTAAAAAAACAAATGTGGGGACAGAGTACCCAGAGACATTCAAAATTGGTTTTACAGAGCATACAATACAGGTGAGTACAACCCAGTCTGATGGACTGGATTTGGATGAAGGAACAACATGTTTTGCTTACATTCAACGACATATTGTGTTTTACAAATACATTGTGGACACAGAATAACTTTCAGTGAACATAACAAAGGTGTGTCAGTGTGTGGTATCAACATTGAAGCGGTAATGGAATCGTTGACGCTATGGTGTTTCGGCCTAGAGTCAAGCTGTTCAATGAAGCACATGTGTGCAGGCCTTCATCAGGACGTGTGGAAAGATGGTGGGTCCAAATCCTGGGTTCTCTATCTACAAATATTAATGGGAAAGTTGTTGAACAGAAGTGGTGTGACCTCGAGGAAATTGAGTAAATAATTTAAATAACTCTTAAAGATGCTCAAAATTGAAAAAAGGGGGTACGCTATGTTAGAGAAGCATAGCGTGAGTGTTACCGTAGACTATACTGTACTATGGAAAGTCCGGTGGTCCACTCTGACCTGGGTGGAATCGGGTGTAGGAGTCACCAAAAAAGGAAAATTGGTTGTGGCAGGGAGATTGCTACCTAAAACGACACAAGAAACCATAGAATGGTTTATAAAATACATGGCTTAAAAAAGCTCTAGTATGGATGACTGGTATGGAACATGTGTAGGACCGTACCTCCTGAAAGACCTTGTTTCTGTGAGTCTTGAGCGGGTGTCTTGTTCCCGAAATGGTGGAAGAAACAGCTGTACTCTGTATCAGCCGTTAGCTCATGAAATCTCTGGAGCGAGTAGTGTGATACAGCGGGTCACAGAACAGATAGAACTGACCAGTGTAAATGCTCATAGTGACAGTGCACCCCCAAAGGCTACACATTGGTAGGTGTTAATGGTAAAGTCTATGGGGTGTGATTTGTATAAAAGTACAATACCCATAGTGCGATCATCATCTTGTGAAAACACCCTCAAATTGGTATTGCAATGGGGGATCGATTCTAAAGTGCCCAACGATACCATGTGACAAAGTTTCGCTTGGGCCAGGAAAAACGTACATGGTAGAGGCAGGGAGCGCGAGTCCTGTGGTCTGCCGTGTCTGCGCTGAGTGCAGTAAAGGAGCCGTTGCCAAGGACACTGCTGTGTATAAACCAGCACGCGGCCATGTCGTGGCCGGTATAGGCCCACCTACAAGGGCGCATCAGCGTGCCGCTGTCCAATGGTGTTAAGCCAAGTGGAAGGGTGCGTGCTAGGTACAGCCCAAAGTGGGAGAGATGATGTTTGTGTCATGCCATATCCTGACCACGCCTGCTCATGCTTGTCTGAGCTGGTGTGTGTCTAGTGGGTGGTGACGTACAGACTTGAGTGGGCGGATTGTATTAGCAGCGTCCGCTCTATTGAATGCCTGATAACATCTTAGTTAGTGGGATTAGTGGTTCCTGCTTTAAGTCGCAGGGGATACACTTACATGGTTTGATGACATCATAACTGTGGATTACACAATCTGTATTCCGCACAGGTGTGGGCACGCCACTGGGGTTACACAAAGATTTTTGCTCCCTGTGGGTATGCAATGGTTGCGGACCATTAGTGATAGTTAATAGTTGCTGGTGATAATGAAAAACACATGCTATGATTGTACAATGTGTAAAAGCAAGGGAGCTGGTCTTTGGATGCCGGCGGAAGGTACAACTCACAACTTAATGGTCTATGATGTATCATAAAGGGAAAATGCGTGACTAAATTAGAACCGACATAGATTCTGCAAATGAATAAGAGATGGACAACATGTATAACTGAAAAGCACATGACAGTTGTTATGGCAATTAAGACATTATTAAGGCATTTAAGACATGGTGCAGTATTCTTGTAAAAGCATCATCGATTGTACATAAGAACAAAACACGAAAAACAAGTATAAAACTTGACACATTAGTGACATATACAGCATGTGTAGTGGTAACAAGAGGTCACTGTGGTTCATGAAGTCTAAGGATTTGTGATGCACCTAATTTTTGTAAAAAAGAGGCCATGGTCAGGCACTGTCTAAATGCGGGAACTAGTGGAAGAAATGCTTCCACTCTACCGTTATATTGAGACCCTTTCCCGACGGTATTGAGTTTATGCACCCATTGTTGCTCTAACCTCGTTAGTGTCTTGTCAAAGTCTCCCCCTCTTTTTTGTGGGGTCAGTTGTTGGATGACTGTCCAAGTAATATCTTCGTTGGAATTCCCCAGCTGGCTGTAGTGTTCCACCAAAGATTTATCTGGTGTTTTACTTTTAATGCATGATCTGTGTTCCGAAATCCGCTGTTTAATGGGTCTGATGGTCTTCTCTATATGCGGCAGATCAGACAGGCATTTGATGCCATATATAACAAACTTGCTGTTGCAATTGGTGTGGCTTTGCAGAGTCATGTGGTAATCGTGGTGGTCAAAGGTTTTGGTGGGAATGGTGAAATGACATGCCATACAGTTCCCTCACCTGTAGTGTCCCACTACGCATGGTATATTCCATAGTGTGTTGAGTTTCTTGGTGGGTTCTACATATGTGTGAACCAGGGCGTCTCTGAGATTCCTGTTTTAAAAAAAAGCAAAAATAGGTTTCCTTTCAAGGGTGCCTTTATCTTTGATTAAGTGGCAGTGTTTATTGATGGTTAAAAGTGTCTCTTTTCCATGCTTGTTTTCTAGATTTTTTAGGGTAGCCTCTGTTGGTCAGTCTGTGCTGTAGGCTGTTGGCATGTAATTCGTATTTGTCTTTGTCCTAGCAGTTTCTTCTTATCCTGAGGAATTGGCTGTATGGTAAATTGTACTTGAGGCCTTGGGGATGGTAACTGGTGAAGTGCAATACTTGTGCAATGCACAGGTCCTTCGAGGAAGACCCCCCCCTGGTGTTTTTGTTCCTCCCTCTGGTTTCCGTGGACCTGCGAGGGATGATAGCATGTAAAGATTCTCCCTTGTCAGTCATGACTCTCACACTTTTCTTGGATTCTTCAATGGCATGAGCTATCTGAAGGACCTTATCTAGAGGTGGATCTTTCTCTATCCACAGTCTCTCTCTGACACGCACATCACTCGTCCGCATCATCACTTGATCACGGATGTATTCGTCAATGGTGCTTGTGAATTTGCAGGTTGCTATCAAAGTACGTAGAGCAGTGACATAGGCATCAATACCCTCACCGGAACCTTGAGCCCTCGAGAAAAAATGATATCTCTCAAGTACCACATTGGCTTTCTTGCCAAACCTCACTTCCAACTTGCCTAAGGCGATTTCATAGGCTAGTACTACCCCTGGTAGGGCATCACCCCCTTCAGCTCCTTCCGCGGGGGCAGCGGGGGCAGCATACACATTGGGACCAGGAAGGTGCCAGAAAAGCCTGAGTCCTTCGGTGCCCAAACAGTTAAGTAATGCAGCATCTTTCTCATCATCTGTGAATTTTGCGCCACCTGCCGCCCTTAAGTAAACCTTGAACGTGTCAACCCATAAGTCCCATATAATTGGAGGTTCACCGGGACTGGCCAGAAAGGCTGGGGGTGGACGGGCATTGTTATGCTGCATGTCAAGGCCGCTGCAAACCAGAGCCGGCCTGTGGCGTAGAGACGGCGCAGGAAGGATCTCTTCTGCGCCTCAGCAAGTCGTTGGACGTGGACAACGTCGGTTGGCACCTCTGCTCGTACAGAGCTCAGGGACGGCCTGCAGATCACGTAAGTAACTGCTGGGCCAGAAGTGGCTGCGTGGGTTGGGAGGCCGGTTGCCCTCGTCGCCAGTGTAGTAAAAAAGCAACACAGTAGGTAAGTGAACTCCTTTATTGGCAACCAGCCTCAGCCCAGCAGTGCTGAGCCTACAGTACAGCTCTTCAGATAACCACCAACTGTATTATTGGAATGTAGAACAATAACCAACAGTAAACACATGCAACATGACATCATAGCATGGGTGGAATTCTACAAAGTAGAATTCCACCCAAGAACCATTATAACATACTCCGCAGGAAATTTGGATGGGGTCGGCGCACGCAGAGTTAGAGAAAACTCTCATCGTCCGATTGGCTAAAAAGGATTGAACCCAGGCAATGGCTTCTCCTGTGAAGTTGGCAGCGAGTCTCAAGTGGCTGCATAAAACTGCGTGGTCCACCAAGTCAAAGGCTGCTGACAAGTCCAGCAGTAGTAGCAGGGTAGTTTTGCCATTGTCCTTTAGTTCCTCAATTTTAGTCTTGAGGTCTAGCAAGGCTGTTTCAGTGCCATGGAGGGGGCGGAATCCTGATTGTCGTGAACCTAGCAGGTGATTAGTTTCAAGGTAGTCTTGAATTTATAGATAAGCTACTCTGTCAATAATTTTGAGTAAGAAGGGTACGGTTGTAATGGGTCTATAGTTGGTAGGTATTGAAGGGTCGAGGGTTTGTTTTTTCAGTAGTGGGAGGACCCAGTATTCTTTCAGGTTAGCCGGTACCGTATTTGATTTGAAGGAGGAATTGATTAGCTTTGAGATGAATGGGGCTAGGTCTCTGGCCACATCCTTGATTATTTGCGCTGGGCAACTGTCACCTTTGCAGTTGGAGGGTTTCAAGGAGAGAATGACCTATTCAGTGTCAATGATTGAGATAGTCTTAAAGCTAAATGGTGGAATAGTGTTGTGCTCAGTGGGCAGTGATGGTAGTTGGTTATCGATGGCCAGGGAGTCTTTTTTTATTATTTGTAGTTGGAGGGAGGAGATTTTGTTGGATAGGGCGCTCTGTATATTGGTACACCATGTCTTGTCCTTTGGGACAGTGTCAATTGGATGTATTGGGTTTTCCGTTTCACAGAGGATGGAGAAGAGTTCCTTTGTACTAGATTGGGCCTTCGTAATTCTGTCATTGAATAGGTTTTTCTTTGTGTTTATAATTTCTTTCTTATAGTGTTTAGATAGTTTGGCTAATTTAGCTTTATTGCTGTCGGTGGGCGATTTACGCCAAGTAGCTTGTAGTTTCCTTTTCTGTTTTCTGAGTTCATTTAGTTCAGGGGTGAACCAAGCATTCAGATGCCCTTCTTGCTTACGTTTACGCAATTTTATGGGGGCAATGGTGTCTAGTGCCTTGGTCATGGCTTGGTTAAAGGTGTCCACTAATGTGTCTGGATCAGTGTTATTCCCCAAGCCATTAATGGCGGGGAGGAGAAGTGGGATGAGTTTTTCAGCAGAGATGTCTTTTTTACTTCTAGTGGGCAGGGGGGGTATCATGTTGATAGTTTTAGGAGTGAGGAGATCAAGTGAGGCAGTGAAGTTGATTAAATAATGGTCTGTCCAGGGTTGAGGGACAATGTCGGTGATAGTAATGTTGCAATTGAGTTCAGATACCCAGTTGAGGATTCTGCCCTTAATGTGGGTAGGTGAAAGGATTTTTTGGGTAAGCCCGTGATTGTTGAGTAGAGCAGCTATGGAGTGGGCATTCGTGTTGTCTGGGTCCTTAAATCCAATGTTAAAGTCACCCATCAGTAGGGTTTGGGAGTGATTTTGCGTGTTATTCGCCATAAGGCTGGTGAGGTCCTCCTCGAAAGTTCCTAATGGTCCTGGAGGCTTATAAATCAGGTGGATGGTCAGTGTACGGTTATTGGAGAGCTGCAGTTTGGCTGTGAGTATTTCACAAGATGAGTAGGGTGGTGATTTAGCCAGTCTGATAGGTAAGGTATTTTTGGAGATGATGGCTAGGCCACCACCTTTGGTTTTCGGTCTATTTGCTCTGAGTATATGGTAGCTGTCAGGTACAGCTAACATCAGAGTAGGGCCTGCCGCCTCATGGAGCCAGGTCTCAGTGGTGGCGAGTAGGTCCAGACTGCCATTGCTTAAAATGTCAGAAATTTCCGAGGCGTGGGCTACCATGGATCTCGCGTTAATCAGGGACCCTGTTAGTGTCAAGGAGCTTTTTAGGTCTCTCTGTCTCTCATCTCTACTTGGTTCTCCCGGTCTCTCTGTCTCTCATCTCTGCTTGTTTCTCACGGTCTCTCTGTCTCTCATTTCTTCTTGTTCCTCCCGGTTTCTCAGTGTCTCTCATCTCTAATTGTTTCTCAGTGTCTCTCATCTCTGCTTGCTTCTCTTGGTCTCTCATCTCTGCTTGTTTCTCCCTGTCTCTCTCTCTCATATCTACTTTTTTCTCCCTGTTTGTCATCTCTGTTTGTTTCTACCGGTCTCTCTGTCTCTCATCTCTGCTTGTTTCTCCCAGTCTCTCTGTCTCTCATCTCTGCTTATTCCTCCCGTTCTCTCTGTCTCTCATCACTGCTTGTTTCTCCTTGTCTCACTGTCTCTTATCTCTGCTTTTTTCTCCCAGTCTCTCTGTTTCGCATCTCTACTTTTTTCTCCCTGTCTCTTATCTCTACTTGCTTCTGCCGGGCTCTTTGTCTCTCCTCTCTACTTGTTTCTCCCTGTCTCTCGTCTCTGCTTGTTTCTCCTGGTCTCCCTATCTCTCATCTATGCTTATTTCTCCTGCCCCCTGTCTCTCATCTCTGCTTGTTTCTCCCTGTCTCTCTGTCTCATATCTACTTGTTTCTCCCTGTCTCTCATCTCTGCTTGTTTCTCCTGGTCTCCCTGTCTCTCATCAATGCGTGTTTCTCCTGCCCCCTGTCTCTCATCTCTGCTTGTTTCTCCTGGTCTCCCTGTCTCACATCTCTGCTTCTTTATCCTGCCTTCCTGTCTCTCATCTCTGCTTCTTTCCCCCAGTCTCTCTGTCTCTCATCTCTGCTTGTTTCTCCCGGTCTCTCTGTCTTGCATCTCTGCTTGTTCCGCCCGGTTTCTCTGTCTCTCATCTCTACTTGTTTCTCAGTTTCTCTCATCTCTGCTTGTTTCTCCTGGTCTCTCTGTCTCTCATCTCTGCTTGTTTCTCTCGGTCTCTATGTCTCTCATCTCTACTTTTTTCTCCCTGTCTCTCACCTCTGCTTGTGTCTATCTGTCTCTCATCTCTGCTTGTTTCTCCCGGTCTCTCTGTCTCCCATCTCTACTTGTTTCTCCCTGTCTCTCATCTCTGCTTGTTTCTCCTGGTCTCTCTGTCTCTCATTGCTGCTTGTTTCTCCCAGTTTCTCATCTTTATTTATTTATTTATTTTATTTCTAGAGCGCTGGAACAAGAGCACAGAGGCATAGGAGTACTAAGACTAACATACAACACAAAACATAAAAAGCAGGGATTGAAGGAGGGCTAGAGGGGGGTAAGCAAGTGTTACGCTCACCTGGTATCCACGGGGACGCCACCCAGCCCTGGTTGGATGATTTGCACTCTCAAACCCTCTCCCGGTCCCTTGGTAAGGCCTCTGGTTAAAGATGGGTCTGCAATATAGGAGAGCTGGATTCAATACCAGATTGTCTTTGTTTTCCCACCTCCCTTGGCCTCAACTCCTTCCTCCTCCTTGGGCCCTCTCCTCACCTTAATATTGTAAAAGGTGGATTCTCCGTCCTGCTCCTCGTGGCAGGGGCACGTAGATGTGGGGGGAGAGCAGCGACCAAGTTACTTCACTGGTGCAAGCTCCCCGTGTGGGAATCCAGGCCTGCTGCGACTCCGTAGGTTTGCTGCTTTACAGTCTTTATATGCAGTTCTTATGTTCCTCTTAGTTCGAATAATAATGTCTTGCATCTTTCCTTTTGGGTATGGAAAGGTATTTTGGTGTTGTCATGCAGTTTGAAGGTGAGCATGGGCCGGTAGGCGAAAGCGCAGTGTGCGCGATGCTGTCCGGAGAGTAATGCACAATGCGCTGCGCTGTTTCGCCTTTTATATTGCTAACCTGTGTCTTTTCTCTCCTTGCAGGTTGCGATGTTCCTCGCTGAGCGCCATAATGTTCCAGCAATGATACTGACCAGGAGATGACTACCCAGGTAAGAATTGTGTGGCTTTCTTCATTCGGGAGGAAACGTGAGTAAACGCTTGCTAATGCTGTCTTTCTTTCTCCTCTTTCCAGATTATGGTATTCCAGGATGCATGCGGTGCCGGATGATGGAGTTCGTACCTTCAGGTGAGTGGAACTGAAGTCGGCGATGGATTGAAGACAGGATACTGTTCCAGATAAGTTTCGTAGTGTTCTTTCTCTCTCTGCAGGTCCTTGGTTTCAGGTAAGCTGGCATCAAAGAACTGGACACGATGAGCGTTACGCTGCCCACAGCAGAATAACGCAAAGCATGTTCTGCTGTTTGGGTGCGGTTTAAATAGTCTCAGGTAAAGTAGTCCAGGTAAAGTAGTCCCAGGCCTGCCACACCCAAAAGACTAGACCGCATAGCTCAGTTCCTTATAACTGAACTATGTGTGTGCCTCCATGTTGGCTGATCCCCCCCCCAAGTTAATAGTCCCAAGTAAATAGTCCCATTCTAATGTTGGTCTTCATGATGGTTATGAGCCTGGCGCCAAAGGCGCCAGGACTGACTCCAAGAGAGTCTTGGATGAGGTTTTAAGGCCTTTGACTTGGCCCTAACTGAAAGGCTGACTTGCCAGTGAGGGCCAGGGGCAAGGGTCATGACAGCAAGGCAAAGGTTCAATTGTCATTCAAAAAGGAAGGTTTTTAGGTTTTGTTGGAAACTTTATAAGCTAGAACATAGCCTCCGGTCGAGCGGAAGGGTGTTCCATAGGGACAGGGACAAGAATGGAAAACATCTGCTTGAGATGTAAAGCGTGCAAAACATGACTCTCTTTGCTGTAGGAAGCCAGTGTAACCCTCTCCTAGCTGGTGACACATGATCCGTTTTTCACAGACTTACTACAACCGTCATTGCGTTGTTCTGAACAACTTGCAGACTGTTTAGCTCCCCTTTACCAACGCCCAGTAAGGTACTGGCACACTAGTCAAGGCGCTCCCGATGATAGCCCTGGCTAAAGTGGCACAGCTGTTTCCATCCAAGTACAGTCTGATTTGTGCCAGTAATTTGATGTAGTACATCGTGTTTGACACCAGGCAGCTGATATATGCCCTCATTGAGAGTTCTTGATCAATGGTAACACCCAAGGTTTTCACTTTCTTAAGGGTAGTTAGAAGACAGTCTGCGATTTGGAAACAAGAGTAGGCTTGATCAAGATGGCGAAGTTTAGGACCAGTGCCCAAGATTATGATCTCTGTTTTGGAGTTTTTCAGGGCTAGGCCATTAAGCAACATCCAGGGGTGAATTTGGTTGTACGTTGCATTGATGATCTCAGCGTGAGGTGATCACCTGAAAGAGGAAAGAGACACTGAGTACCCTCAGCATAGTTAGCGTAACAGATACCATCTTTTTCAAGTTGATCAAAAAGTGTGAGCATGAATAGATTGAAGAGAGTGGGAGATAGGCATGCGCCCTGTGGCACTCCGCATTCCAGGGCCAGTCCCTCTGACATAGCATCCTCATGGAAAACCTTAGCAGTCCTGTCTGACAGAAACGATAGGACCCAGTTGACTGCTTCCTTAGAGAAAAAGGCCCGCTCTAGCAGTCTGCTGGCTAAGATGGAATGATCTACCAGGTCAAACGCGGCTGTCAGATCGAGCAGCATCAGCTGAGATGTCTTGCCATTTTTATAGAATTGAAGAATGTTAGATTTAGGGTCCAACAAGGTGGACTCAGTGCTATGGGCACTCCGGAAGCCTGATTGTTTATAGCCTAGTATGCCATGTGCACTCAGAAATGCCAGAATCTGTCCATGTGCTATTTTGTCCAGTATCTTCAAAAGGAAGGGGGGGTTAGTAATCGGGTGATAATTGCCCGCTATACATGGGTCCAATGTAGACCTCTTCAAGAGAGGAGTGATCCATGCTTACTTGACGTCTCCTGGTACTAACATATCTTTAAATTATGCATTTACAAATGTAGTGATCAGGGGGGCAAGCAACTGGGCACAAGCTTTCACCATTTTAGCCAGACAGATGTCTACTCTACAACTGGTGGGTTTTATCCTTCTTAATATACCCAGAACCTCCTCTTCGGTCACTTCTACAAAGGTTAAAGGATTGATCTTGGGTGACTGGTGGTGAACATGAGCGGAAAGAGATGATGGATTCAATTGAGTAAGCTTGGTTTCGATGTCCTCTTTAATCATTAGGATCTTGCTAGCCGTAGCCTTTACAATTTGGGTACACCAGTCTGAGTTTTTCACAACTGTAACATTGATGGGACAGGGGTCTTCCACTTCTTTTAGAATCCTAAAAAGTTTTCTTGTGTCTGATGCGGCGGTCTTAATTCTATTCTCACAGGAGCATTTTCTTTGCGGTGCTGATAGCATCTTTGTGCTCTTTAGCTGCACGGCTACAGTCAGATTTGTCAACAGCAGATAGTGTTTTCTGCCATTTGCGCAGTGTCTAGCGTTTCTTAATTTTCAGATTTTGTATTGCTGATGAATACCAGATTTTTCAAGGAATAGACTTTTCTGGTCTTAGTATTTGAGGGGCTAAACTATCAACAACTTCAGTCATCATTTTATTATATACTGCTGACAGATCAGCTGCAGACTTGTACTTAGTGAGATTGGCTAAGTAGGGAGCAAAGAGCGGAGCTAGTGCCCCTGGAGTACGTTTTTGTAGGTTACAACATAAGACTTTCCTCCATGGCTGTTTAGCTTTCTTAATAGTAGAGATTAATGATATTTCAAATTTTACAAATCTTTGCTTGTTTTTCACGGTCTCTCTATCTCTCATCTGTGCTTGTTTCTCCCGGTCTCTGTCTCTCATCTCTGCTTGTTTCTCACGGTCTCTCATCTCTGCTGGCTTCTCCTGGTCTCTGTGCCTCTCATCTCTGCTTGTTTCTCCCGGTCTCTCTGTCTCTCACCTCTGCTTGTTTCTCCCTGTCTCTCATTTCTTGTTTGTTTCCCATGTCTCTCTGTCTTTCATCTCTGCTTGTTTCTCCCTGTCTCTCATCTCTGCTTGGTTCTCCCGGTCTCTCTGTCTCTCATCTCTGCTTGTTTCTTCCGGTCCCTCATCTCTTCTTGTTTCTCCTGGTCT
Organism: Ambystoma mexicanum; assembly: GCF_040938575.1. Taxonomy (NCBI): domain Eukaryota; kingdom Metazoa; phylum Chordata; class Amphibia; order Caudata; family Ambystomatidae; genus Ambystoma; species Ambystoma mexicanum. Next base: position 747,906,063 of record NC_090938.1, on the reverse strand, counting down.
CTGTGTCTCCCATCTCTGTTAGTTTCTCCCGGACTCTCTGTCTCTCATCTCTACTTATTTCTCCCTGTATATCATCTCTGCTTGCTTCTCCCAGTCTCTCTGTCTCTCATCTCTGCTCGTTTCTCCCAGTCTCTCTGTCTCTCATCTCTGTTTGTATCTCCCAGTTTCTCTGTCTTTCATCTCAGCTTGTTTCTCCCAGTCTCTCATCTCTGCTTGTTTCTCCCGGTATCTCTGTCTCTCATCTCTGCTTGTTTCTCCCGGTCTCTCATCTCTGCTTGATTCTCCCGGTTTCTCTGTCTCCCATCTCTACTTGTTTCTCCCTGTCTCTCATCTCTGCTTGCTTCTCCCGGTCTCTCACCTCTGCTTTTTGCTCCCCGTCTCTCATCTCTGCTTGTTTCTCCCTGTCTCTCATCTCTGCTTGTTCTCCCTGTCTCTGTGTCTCATCTCTACTTGTTTCTCCCTGTCTCTCATCTCTGCTTGTTTCTCCCGGTCTCTCATCTCTGCTTGTTTCGCCCGGTCTCTCTGTCTCTCATCTCTATGTGTTTCTCCATGTCTCTCATCTCTGCTTGTTTCTACTGGTCTCTCTGGCTCTCATCTCTGCTTGTTTCTCCCAGTCTCTCATCTCTGCTTGTTTGTCCCGGTCTCTCTGTCTCTCATCGCTACTTGTTTCTACCTGTCTCTCATCTCTGCTTGTTTCTCCCGGTCTCTGTCTTTCATCGCTGTGTGTTGTTTCCTGTCTCCCCTGTGCCTCTTCCTCTTGTTCCTCCTATTACTTTGTTTATCCTACCTGCCTCTCTTTCCATTCTGTGTGCATCTTTCTCCCTGTGTCTGTCTCTCCTCTGCCTCTTCCCTGTCTTTCTCCTCTGTCTCTCCATCTCTCCTCTCCTGTCTTTTGCTCTTGTTCCCCCTGTTACTACCTCTCTTATACCTGCCTCTCCTCTCTGCCTTTTGCTCATGTGCCTCCCATCTCTCTCTCTCTCTTTCCTATCTGCCTCTCTCTCCACTCTGCCTCCTACTTCCTCTCTATTTTTGTTGACTACTGCTTTCTCTCTCTCTTCCACTCACTCTTTCTCTTCACATTTCCATCTCACTCTCCCTACTCATCTGTGTCTTTGTACTCTGTCTCCTGATGTGTCTCTCCCCGTTCTGCTTGTCTTTCTCTCTTCTGTGCCCAGTTTTCTCTCCCTCTCCTTTGTCTCTGCTTTTCTCTCTTGCTATGTTTTCTTTCTCTCTATCTCCTCCTGTCTCAATGCTTTACATTTCAATATGCCGGTCTCTCTGCCCGTGTTTGTCTTTTTCTCACCCTATTATTATAATTATAATATAATCATTCTTGTCTCTATAGCTCCTCCTTGCCTGTTGTTCTCTTTATTTCATGTTATCTTTTTCTCTGCCTGCTTATCTTTCTTTTTGCTGTGTTTCTTTGTCTGCTTGTCTTTCTTTCTTGCTGTGTTTCTCTCTGCTTTTCCCTCTTTTTCTTGCTGTATTTCTTTGTCTACCTTTCTTTCTTGTTCTTTCTCTCTGCCTTTCTTTTTTGCTATCTGCTCCTCTTCCCGCTTCCTGTCTTTGGTCATTGCTGTGTTTACCTAGGCCTGCATATCTTTCTTTCTTGCTTTATTTCTGTCTATCTTTCCTGCTTGTTCTGTATCTCTTTGCCTACCTTTATTTTTTGCTATATTTCCTCTGTTTGCTCCCTGTCTGTCTTTCTTTCTTGCTATGTTTCTCGCTGCCTCTCTCTTTCTTTATTGGTGTGTTTCCCTCTTTGCATCTATCCCTTTCTTTGTTTCTCTCTGCCTGTCTTTAATTATTGCTGTGGTTCACTCTGCCTGTCTTTGATTATAGCTGTTTTTCTCTCTGCCTCACTTTCATTATCGCTGTGTTTCTCCATGCCTGCCTCTCTTTTAAGCAGTTTCACTCTGCCTGTCTTTCTTTCTTGCTGTGTTTCTCTGCCTGCTAATGCTTCTTTCTTGCTTTGTTTCTCCATGCCTATCTTTCATTATCGCTGTGTTTCCCCATGCATGATTGTCTATCATTATCGCGGTGTTTCTCCATGCATGCCTGTCTTTCATTATCGCTGTGTGTCTACATGCCTGCCTCTCTCTTTCATGCTGTTTCTCTCTGCCTGTCTTTCTTTCTTGCTGTGTTTATCCATGTCTGTCTTTCATTATTGCTGTGTTTCTCCAGGCCTGCCTCTCTTTCTTTAGTGTTGTGTTTCTCTCTGCCTGCCTCTTTTTCATTCTTTTTTAAATTTTTATTAACGTGTTACATAACTATACAAACAACAGTTTTTTCAGCACACAATACAAAAACATTAACCCCCCCATTTTTCCTAACCATCCGCACAAAATGTAATTAGCCATTTACTTTCATCTGTCTTAATTGCCCCTTAGGATGTGATTCCCTGCCTGCCCCCCTCAACCCTGGGTAGGGCTGTGTGGTGTGTGCACAGAGCCAAAAGTCTCAAGTTATGATGAGAGGCACCTCATGGGTTCCGGCCTAGCGCTTTGACAGTTTCCCTGAGTGTTTGCACCTCTTGTCATAATTGACCAAAATTCAGGCAGAGAATATTGTGTAGTTCGCTTTGATTCAGAGAGACCTCATTTTGAAGGATTACTCAAAAATATGAAGCTTACACTGGAAGGTAGCAGGTCAATATATTTAATATAATTTCTGATCTCTACCAGATTTGATCATCATTACACCAGCTATGATTAACGCAGTAAAAAAGTAGCATACTGTCAGATAGAGAACCAGCATTGTCGCATAAGCTGTAAGCATGATTCGCATTTAACACAGACAAAGTACAATTCATCATTCTGAAACACCAGCTTGAGCAATCATGGAGTTCATGTTATGTTTGTCTAAGCTATACTATGGTATGATCAGGAGTCGAGTGACATAATAAAACATGCCATCAGTCTAACATATGCAAGAGAGGTTCAACTAACACATTTGAAACTCACAGTCTCCTGGGCTTGCTGCTCCGACCTGCTAGCAACTGCTCTTTCCAACCCCCCACGATATCGTGGTCTGCCTGCTGCGGAATCTCTCTAGCCTTAGTCTGTTGTGCTTTCATATTAACACCCGTGACTTAGCCTACATGTACTATGTGCGTCACTTCCTAGGTTTGGAGAGAAAGTCTTGAGTCTGAATCTGCTCTTATGCTTCAGTTTGCAGTGCACACATTATTTACCTCTGTGAGAACCCAAGTGAAAGGTGATGTCCTTGCTTCTTGATTATTTCCATTGAAATGCATGACCTTCCGCTCGACGAACAGGCAAGGTGCTGTGTTTTTTCCTGGCCTACTTCGAATGCCATTATATCGAATGCATTTTCTGAAGGGGTTTAAATGTGACTATTGCTTTGGACGCTTTAACCACACATGTATTCTGGTACCCTGCTTCCTGTCTATGGCTGCTTTCTGCTATGAGCCCATCTAACACAGGAAGCTGATACTTGTGGTTGGCTTAAGGAGGAAACTGTTCACCTTTAGCAGACCCTAACGGCAAGTGCCTGTGGGTTTACAGTTAGTGTCTGATTCTGTCTTTTGAAAGCCACACTTGCATTGTGTGTGAATGAGTGTTTTTTGCCCAAAGAACATCCATATCTTATTACTATGATGGTGTCAAGACCACGTGTATTTTCAAGGCATTAAGTCGTTGAAGACCAACGGCTGCTAATCTGTGGTTAGGAAGAGGCATCTATCATGTCTTGTTAATCGCTTTCGCTAGAGCCACGGAAAAAGCTATGCGCTTGCTTTCCGAGGAACTCACAAGCGTTGTTTATCAATGACAATATATTGTCTACAGTAAATGTCTTACTTTGTCTTTTGACACTGACCTTTGCTGTATGTGCAACAGTGTACTTCGTACACACAGTGAGTGAAGTGGTCTAATCTGTGGCACACCTGCCTTAACTCGTTTGTAACCTTTGTAAATCATGACATACCCCTCTCAAGGCAGTTTGCCATAGATCAAAGGCATGTAGCTCTGTGAAGTCATGAATACACTTACTGGGAGCTATAGTTACATAAAGATTGCCTATATTGATGGCACAAGGAAATATCATGTATACATCATATTTTAGCACACAGCTGTTGCATGCAAGAATGAAACTAAGCTACTTGATATATATGCAAAGCGCCTATGATCCTGTAATGTGTGCTATACACGAACAATAAAAATAACACATCAAGCGCTGCATCAAAGTTAGAAAGGGTTAGCACTACTTGCTAACATTAGCATGACTGAGTACATATATCCAACATTGAGGTATTCAGCATGAGTCCATTATATTGTTAATGGACCTAGCTAATAATGCCTGTGTTCACAAGGAGGTATTTAGATTGATTGCAAAATCATTACTGGCAATGGCTTCAAAATACGCTGCAGGATCCTTTGAGAATCCATTAGTAATAAGCACCCAACATAGCTTGCGTCCTGGTTTTTTGACCCAATGAGCTGTCGAGCTTGTTATCTTGAGCACATTGTCACATGAATAAACAGTTAATAGTCTATATCGGTGTCCTTGGAAATAAACCAGTATGTGAGTGTCTTTGTCACTCACAGCGATCAGCACGTGGAGGTCATCCAGTTCAGATGTTTGCTTTGCATTCATGTTTGCATCTTGAGGTAGAATGTGATAATTCTTCAGTTCAGTGCTGTCTGACTGAGTAGCTTGATTAGATGACCTGTGTAGAACATCAGGTGTTCTGACGACTGTGTTAAAAGCAAGTCTCTTTCTGAGGTAGGTTAAGAAGCATTGCAGAGAAGAGAACAGAATGCTCATTTCATCGCTGTGCACTTCTTTAGGCATTTTTCCCTTCTGATATGTATTCTTGGAACCAGAGGAATTCGTCATTTGCATCGTTTGCTTCCCCAGCTGCCTTGTGGTCTGGGTTTGAGAGCATGCATCGATCATTCTGTTGCTTACTTGGGTCCGGCTGTGATGCAGAGGGACCAGGTGCTTCCTTGGTAATGCCTGTGGAAGTGCTAGATGCATTGGGCAATAATCGCTTTCTTCGTTCTCTGCGCAGTTTCTCTTGCTCTGGCGTGCCCCCATTATCAGAAGCGGTGTCAGAGGGACTCTCAACAAACTCAAAATAGAACACTTGTGGGAAGTACCACAGAATTCTGCAAATGTCTCTATGCACAGCCAATGTCCTGGAGATTCTATTGCGCCACAGGGGCAGTCTAGCAGGCGACGCAGTGATTCCCACGTTCTTAGCCAGCAATGACTCCTGTTGACAGACTCGGCGCTTAGCGATGGCTGACATGGTAGACTTCTTCCTGGTCCATGAAAAAATAAAATGCTTTTGAAACAGTGAACACTGCTCATATCCCATACGTCTGCACAGCCCTGTTCTGTACCAGAGACGGGTTGTTTCCAGGGCGGTAATTCTGTGCCTTGTCATAATTTTCAGTTTTTACAGCAAAATATGAGAAAAGGTCCAGGTATTATCACCAGCCAACTGTACCAAGCACTCGACGAAGGCAATGTTCTAATGACTGTGTCCAAAGCAATGAGCCCTTTATGTAGGAGACTCGAAGCTACTTTAGTGATTGCAGAAAGGCTAGTGTTGGCACCATTAAACTGTGAGCTGTCAATCAGAGCGTGCAAGGCTTCCTGTCTTGTATGCTCGGAGCCGAGCAAAGATGCAATCTGTTTGACCACGGTGGCGTGTGCATGCAGATACGTATCTTCAGTATTTCTCACCTCCAAACGCATCTTTAACAGCTTTGAAATGTATAAACTCAATTTCGGGTACTCAAGTTTTTGTAAATAGTCGCCATGCCAGACTAATGATTTCACTTGAAATGGGCTAGGTGGATCCAAAATGAACCCACAGCATTTAACTTGTGTGCCTACGGTGATCAGAGTTGGTATTCCTATTGGGACATGACAGCAAGATTGGTTGAAATGCACCAAATATGAACCATTTTTCAATCTATATGCTTTACAGTAGAATGAGTCAATCGGTACAATTTGCAGTGTGCAGCTCGAGTTACCGTCACAGGAATTCACTGGCTCAGCATGTTCACACATTATTCTAGTAGAACCTTTGCAATCACGTAATGAGTAAGTGTCAGCTCAAGCATAGCTGATGACACAAATGCATGTGAATATGGTACCACATAATCTTCTCTGATCCACGTATCATTCACCCAATGTACATTACCCCAAGAGTGTAATTCTTGACATATGATAGAGGGTGCTGTTTGAATGGGAATGTCTAGTACCCCGTGCACTATCCAATTTGTGGAGCCTGACGCCCATGCAGATGCTGCCACTACACTCTTTTCTAACACACTCAGCAATAAGAAAGTGGAGCCTGACATTGCCTGGCGTGTTGCAACCTTGGTCAAATTCAGTGCCTGTATTTGTTCAGGCCATGAAATCACATTCCAATTTGGGACTCCTCTGCTGACAGTGTCCAAAAAATCAGTTACTACAGAAAGACTTACTGAGGCCTCTTGGTCGTTTCTAATGATAGATAAGTCATTTTGAATCAAACCCACAACGTCTGTTATGACATCTCTTAGCGCATAGAAGCCTTGTTGTAGCGCTTGATCATTAGCATCTGAAATATGAAATCCTTGCTTTACTGCCGCACTTTCAGTTTTCAGGATTTGCATTATTGCTTGTGACCAAGTGTACGTTTTTCCTGTTATGGATGCTTGTCCCACCTGACAAGGTACTGTAGGGTCAGAGGTGGTGCAGGTAGCTGTTCTCCCGACACGCCCACTTTTAGTGTGTTTCAGACCAGCAGCTAACTGCATGATAGCCGTCCAATTCTCTTCTTTTATGAGGTTATCTAGAGATTGCATCACCTCACTCAGGTGATACTGCGAAAGCATTCCTTGGGATGGCTTACCTATGGATATAGCTTGTGTCAGGGAGGTGTTATGGAAGTTCCAAGCCCTATATGGGCCCACACTGAGTCCTGCTTTTCTTTTATTGCATTCATTTGCTTGAACCGCCCATAACACAGGTCCCCCTGATGCATAAGTAATGTGCTTGGTGCCATTGCGTTCTTTTGCTTCTCTATAGGACGCACTCCAGAACTCACCTTCTGTCTTCTCCCATTCAGGGTAGAAACTCAGGTTCCTATTGCTGCAAGTGGTTTGGAACTGCGTATAATTTAAGAAATACATTAAATATGGGAATCTACATGCCATATCTAACGCATGAATCCCTTTAATTTGCCATATCTGTTGACCCCAAGTACACTATGGAGGGACTGTTCCCTGCCATATTTGTTCAGTCATGTTTGCAAAGTATTCTGTCAAAGATGACTGAATCTGCAACATACATATGTTGTGCATCATGTGGCTCAGGAGGGAATTTGTACTGATTCTCAAACATGTAATCCCCTGCTTGATATGGTCTCAGTGAAATATATGGGAACTGTGCTTTGAATTCAGGACTATCAGTTTGGAAAGGCACTGCAAAGTGTTCCCAGAATGGGTATTTAGGCCACAGAATTGGTTCACGATTGACAAATAAAAAGGCATTGTAATATCGCACATAACACACATGGGGCCCCATTTCATGGAGGTCCTCCACATCATCAAACACATCAAATAATGCATTTTGTGCAAATGTCTGAAGCATAGTTCTTAACAGTTCTCTGTATGTTCTAGACACAGGATTACTGGGTGTAAACAGTCTGGATTCATCAATCACAGAAAAGTTGTGGACTTGTAGCTGTGTTGTTGGGCCATCATAGGTCTTGAATGATGGCATCCACACGTGACCCATAGTTAGAGGAAACATTTGTATTGAGACGGGTGTTCCTGGCTCTGGGAGCTTTCTTTTCTCTAACATGTGTGAAGAACTTAAAGGCTTTAGAACAACTTCTTTGCTTACAGATGGAGTGGAAACCTTGCTCGGAAAATGCCCAGAAGTCAGTGAGATGAAGAATAAAATGAGGCTGAACCACAGTAGGAGGAAATACACTATTTTTGTATCACAAAAGAGGGCAACACACAACTGTATGTCATTAAAATTAGGCAGTAGGAGACACCCATTAGGTATAAGGCAAGAAACACTAGCATTAAGTGGCCAAGGAGATGCAGGGTCAGTTGGAAGACAGTAGGATAGTGAGGAAAAAACTGTTTGAACCTGTCCTATCCCTATCCCTAGGAAGCGATGATGTGCCGCTTACAAACAGGGGGAGACAGTAAAAGAAGTCAAAAGAGAATTCATTTTTGAAAAAGCAACAACAACATGAAGGTTGTTGAACCCCTGAATATCCTTGGTCACTGTAGGTCCTCACAGAGGAAGAATGGGCACAAAAAAGGGGAAGGATGTAAAAATAAAAGTAAAGTTTACACCTTGGTCTAAAGATCCAAATGGATGGGTACGAATCTAGGCTGTCTATTGTGGGTACATTACACCTTTACTATCCCATAGACAGGTCGAGATTTCCCAAGGTGACTCTACAAGTAAAATTATAGAGGAAAAGAGCTCAACACCATATTATTATATTGCTGTAGTCCAAGCTAATTAGTCCAGCAAATATCCCCTGGTGGGGATGAGGTGAGCCAATTTCAGGTGAAGACAAAACGTGAAGACAACATATAGGTCACGTTGGCCGTTCCTATTAGATGTTTAAATAGTAGGAAGGGACGTGAGACCTCATAAAAAGACATAAAACAGGTTGTGCATGGTAAAGGTAGAGTATGTTTTGGTTCTCCGCCATGTAACAACCACCGTCTACCGGTTTCAGTGGTATAGTTTTGGTGTAACCACTTTCATCAGGACAGTCTTCTAAAACAAGGGGGACATTTTCTCTTGCAATGCTCAAAATTCCATCACCATATTGCTGCCATGGGGTTTTAAATACTTTACCCCATTTTCTAGTGCCAGTGCAGGAAGGTTCATAAGAGAAACCTATGGGAAAACAAAGCAAAAAAGCCAAAGTCACTCCCCATATACTACCATGCGCACTAAATGCTTAAGAGGCAACAAGGCAAGTCACTGCGTCTCTTTTCATAGGTCTATGAAGACCAAAAATAGGGCTGCCTTATGCACCGTAGAGATACAAACAAATACAAGTTTAAGTTCAGATTCCAAACAGATAAATTATGTGCTTTATGGTATGTTTTTTATTTTTTTATATTATTATTTTTTATCTTTTATCACACCGAGGTTAAAGGCCCTGTGGTCTTGTTATAAACGACCCCACATTTATCATTATTAGATAACTTAATATCAACAGCAAAACTTAAGGCCATGCCTGCAGGCAAACATGTTGAATATATCAAATGAGAGAAGGGTAAACTAAACATCCATCAGTTAGCTGGACCGAAAGCACTGTATGACTGACCTTAACCACTGCAACAAGATGTATTCAAGAGATGTCGTGCATCTAGGTGGCAGGAGCACATAGATCTAACAAGATCAGTGTGCATCGCGTTGTGCTGAAATAATGAAAAGAAAGGCACAGTCACTAAGGACGTGTACGCCCCCTCCTTCCCTTAATGCTGAGGCCGCGCCTAACACACCTCGGATGGTGAAGAAAACTGAACTGAAAGTCCCTTCTCGGGTGGCAGAAAAGAAAAAAAGAATAAATGCAAAAGACCCAAAGGAAGGGGGCCATCAGTCCCAGGCGTAGTGATCTCTATACTCTGGTCACAGCTTAACCCTGCTGAACTATTGTTCAAACCCTGATCTCCCCCTGCTCACAAACGATAGTGGGGGAACGGTTAAACAGCAGGAAAAGCAGCATGTTAGCAAGAAGCATGCAAACGAAGCCAAACACCTGCGGCTCAGTCCAAATGTACTTACTCGTATTTTCCGACACAGCGCAGCTGTTGTAACCCCCAAGACTACGGGGAAGCTGTGGTCGGATGAAAACGTAAATGGAGTCAGCGCGATGTCACGTGATTATAGTCACGTGGACATCTCTAACGCTCCATTCCACGTACCCGAACCGGAAGTTCAAGTCCCTATGCACATCAGCCAAATCGAGGCTTGTCAGTCAGGCAAGGCCAGGCAGTGCATTGAGCTTAAAAGACCATGGGGAAACAGAGCACACAGCGCCGGCAAAAGTAAAACTGATCTTATTGTCGGCGAATGTGCCCCCATTTATGCCGCTTTTGTCAGATTCTGAGGGGGACAAAGGTTGAACAGGATGAACACCAGGGAGGATCCTAGAAGCATAGTGTTCATAACGTCAGAGCCCGAACAGCTGTGTGAACATGGACCATTTATTTAAAGTGCATTAACAGTAGAAAAACACTTTTCCACTATGAATGCACAAGTCATGTACCAGTGCAGACAAATATCAAACTAGGAGATATTATAAGCCAAAAATAGCAAAAAATAGCAAGACAAATGGGAGTGGCAGATGATAGGAGGTAATGCTTCCAAAGTGATGTGTTTTTTTCCCCCTTTTTCCCAGAGGGACCACGTCAGTTATAAAATCATAGACAGAGCTTGCCAAGGGATAGATTCGTTCAAACCCCTTGAGTCTGTCTTTAGACGAAAGAGCCAATTCTGCTCACGTTTCAGGAGCATGCTCGAAATGTCACCTCCTCTTCTGGGACATTTCACCTTTTCTACAATGTTCCATCTAATGTCCTCTGGTCTATGTTTTTGAGCCACAAAATGGGCTACCAGGGGTGCATTTTCCCATCTTGTCCTGATGCAGGACATATGTTCCTGTATCCGTTTTTTTATGGCTCTACTGGTCATCCCTATGTAGGCCAGATTGCAGGGGCATGTGACCATATAAATAACATATGTTGTATTGCAATTGGTCAAAGTATTCTGTTTCCAGGGAGTGCGGAGGCCCAGTTCCAAACTCTTCGTACGTGTTGTCAGATTGCATACGTTGCACTTGCCACATGGTGTATGTCCAATAGCCGGTGTGGTATTCCATATGGTAGTTGGTGTATCATGCCCCTGTTCTTTATCAGAATGCACAAGGATATCCCTAATGCTTTTTCTTTTTCTGATGGCAAAACGAGGAGGGGCAAGATCTACTGCTCCAACATTCAGGATTGGCCAGAGTTTAAGGATTTCCCTTTTGATTTGATTTACTTTAGAGGAGTACCCAAAGATGGATGTTATTTTTTGTTGTCCCTCTGGGCGCTTTGACTGTTGTAATGTAACTTCCCGGGAGATATTCCTAGCCCGTTTTCTAGCTTGTCTAATGATTCTATTTGGATATCCTCTTTCCAAGAGACGTTCCTTCAGTATAAGGGATTGGGTGTCGTATTCCTGAAGGCTAGAACAATTCCTCCTGTACCTTAGGAACTGCCCAAAGGGCAAATTCTCTCTCAAGCTTTTTGGATGAAAACTAGAATATTGTAAAAGGGAGTTTCGGTCTTTGGGTTCTCTAAAGACCGTCGTCGTCAACACTCCAGAGTTGGCACTTATCTCCACATCTAGGAATTGTGTGGTATTTTTTGCTGCACTATGGGTGAACCTCAGATATCTATTTCTGGAATTGATCCAAAGTATGAATTCATTCAGAGTGGCTTCGTCCCCTGTAAACACTAGGAGTATGTCATCAATATAACGAGCCCATACTGTGATGTTATTCAAGTATGGGTTCGTGTGGGCATATATGTGTGTTTCCTTGAAATGAGCCACATATAGATTGGCCAATGACGGGGCAAAAGTCGCCCCCATGGCCGTGCCCGAGCACTGTTGAAAGAATGTTTCCCCATATAGGAAAACATTTCTGGTTAGTGCTATTTCTGTTAGTTGTAGGATAAACTGGGCTGGCATTTCCAGGTTGTCCCCCATTTCTTGTAGGGTTTTTTCCACTATACGTAAGGTCTCCATCTGTGGGATGTTGGTATACAACGCCTCTATATCGAGAGTCACTAGGAATTGTGTTGCGGGATTGAATGGTAAATCCTGCACCAGCTTCAGAATGCTGGTGGTATCCTTCAAGTAGGACCGCATCTTGGGAATTTCAGGCCTCAAGAAAAAATCTACAAATTCTGAGAGTGGCTCTAAAATAGATTGTATTCCTGCCACAGGAAATTCCTGCCAGTAATTTATAACACCGTTTTAGGAAGTCAGTCCAAAAGAATTCTTTCATTACTTTAGCAACTTAGAAGGCTTTCTGTTTCCAAATTGGCAGACTTGCAGTACTTTCCTGAATTGTGGACGTGTAATCAAGAGGGGTGTATTCTTCCCCATCTTGCACACCTATCATCATCATTTGCCGGATCTCCATTTCTTCATCTTCCATGGGCTCCTCACTTGGAAGAGGGAGGTTCCGTGGAAACATTGCAGAAACCATCTGGCACAGGTTTTAGGTGGTCCACAGAAACTTGCCTAGTACCTCTCTTAGGTGGTATTGCGGGTAGGATGGCAGTCCAGGACCCTTTCACTCTGATTACTTGCACTGCTGGTCTGTAAGATGGGCCAAATGGAGTCTTGTTGTGGATCTTTTCCAGGACCCAATCTCCTGCTTTGAGTGTGGCCTCTGGACTGGCCTCAGCAGCTTCCACCTGGAGGGATTCCCTCAGCAGCGCTGTCGCCAGCAGTTGCTCGTTCCTGGGTATGAGGCTGGGAAGAGCATGCAGGTCAGGCATATACATCTTTCTTGCAAACAAGAGTTCAAATGGGGTCTTACCATTGCACAGAGACTGGCGTGGTAAATTATTCACACTCCTGATCACTAAAGGCACATGGTCTAGCCAGTCCCCCCCCAATGACAGAATGCTTTTAGTCAAGGCCATTTTTACAGACTGGTTTGCCCTCTCCACAATTCCGTTCGATTTCGGCGAGAATGGATGTGAGAAATGCATCTCTGTTCCCCACGCCTCTAATGCCTTTTTCAGGGCTCGCCCCGAAAAAGCTGGACCATTGTCAGCATGGGACGTTTGAGTTGCTGTCATGGCTACTACAGTCCTAAGTGCCTGTATGACCGATTTGCAGTCTGCTTTCTTTTGAGGCATCATCCAGGTATGCCTAGTACAAGAATCTACTATTACTAGAATGTACTTATATTTGTTAACTGCTGGTAGTGGGCCTATATGGTCCATATATTGGATCTCAAAGGGTGAGGCTGCCTTTCTCAAAGGAACCTCCTTAGGTTTCTTGCTGTGGTCCACAGTTGTCTGTAAACATGTGTCACAGTTTGCAATATATATTTTCACCTGTTGCCGAAGCCCTGGCCACCAGAAGCGATCAAGGAGCAGCTGTGCCGTTGCACTCTGCTAGGCAGAAACCTGTGCAGTTCCCTCTGGGACCACTGCAAAAGATTTAAGACTACAGGTGTTTGGCAGTAAACCCACTTGGTAGCAGTCTGTACCACACAGATTCACTTGGTAGCTGTGGCTGAGCAGTCAGACTTCCCTCAAGAAGAGTTAGGCAGTATACAGAGTATTCACAATAGGTCAAAGGAACACAGTAGAACAAGCATACACTGACCAGAGCTTGGTGTAAAAGAGATATAATTATTTATTTAAAACCACATCTAATAAAACACACAGGCACTAAGATTAAGTAGTTCAAAAACACGGTCACTAAAAGATATACACTCCCTTAAAAGAATATTAGACAAGTCTTAAGTAAAGCCCCACTTATTTTCAGACAGCGGTGAGCGCTTAACGTAGATGGCACTCTAATAATTCGGTTTAAAAGGGAGAGAAAGGCAGAGCATAAATTGCAACAGATCCCAACACTTTCCAAAAGAACACAGCAGGAGAGGAAGGCAGAGTCAAACCGTGAAGTTAGAGTTCAGAAAGCCAGATCCACTTTAAGAGGATCAGAACGAAATGTGTCCACGGTCACACCGTTAAAAAGTGCACAAAAGTCTCGAAAAGGTTCAGAAAGAGTTGGACCAAAAGAAAGAGACCAGTTAGATGGTCAAGACAGCCAGCCCAGTCCAGAAGGTTAAGGGATTATTATTACCTTGTAGCAATCTTTAGAAAGGGAGGCCTGGCGGACACGGTACCTTGAAGTGGTGAGAATACTCCAGCGGGGGCAGTTGTTCCTGGCAGCGGATGCAAGTCGTGCTTCGTCCGGGGGAAGAGAGGATCTCGTCGGGGAGGAAGACAGGAGTCCGTTGCACTGCCAGGGAAGAAACCAGCCGCAGAGTTCTCAGGTCAAAAAGGAGCAGTCCTTTTATTCGCGGTCCAGTGGTAAGTGGCTACCCAGCTGCCAGGGTGCTTGGCACGGGCAATTCGACCACAAGACGTCCTGGGATGCGAGGAAAAGAAGGTAAACTGGTTGTGCCCACCAGTCAGGGGAAGAAGACTCTCCAGCCGGGAGATCTTCTCTGTCGTCGGGAAGTGGTGAGTCGGTTCCGCAGGGCTCCACCGGTGGTGTTTTCGTAGCAGGTCAGCTCAGCTTCTCCCTCGTCAGATTCTCAGGTCCTGTGGCAACTTCTGAAGTTCCAGTCCCCAAAGCCCTGCTTTTATGCAGCACACCCCCATTCACTCAGCCTAGCTGTCAATCAAACATGCTAAGTGGTGAGCCGGCCGGCTCACCACTTGGGCCAATCACACAAGAGTGCGACTTGAGTTACCATGGTAACTCAGTCCAGGGTTCTTAAACCCCCTCCCACACCCCTTGTGGTACCCAGACAGAGTGGCACCACTTTTGGAGGCTTCTGTGGAGAAGCCCGCCAAAAAGTGGAACAAAGGGCTCGACTTGGGTTGGAGTCACAGAAAAGAACACAAACGCCATTTTAGAATCGAGTCCTGGCAAAAAATACCAACCGGCAAATTAATATTAAATAAATAAACCGGCGGTATGTTCGAGGCTATGAGAATTAAATAATTAAAGTTGGTAGCCTCGAACAATGGGAAAATCCCATAGGGATATATTCGCAGTCGAATATAAAAAGTAGGATCCACTGCCACCAGCCAAAACTCGATCAGGGGGGACGGAGACGTGCCCCCTCGACTAACAGACCCCGGGGCAATCGAATTGCCCCGACCTGTACGTCCACAATATGATGGTTTGTACTGGTTTCTGTTCATAATTTGGGACTAGTAAAGCCAATGGTGACTTTACATGCCCTGGGAGACAGTAGTCAGTCCCAGGGTATGGAGTCTATGGTGGGGTGTCACTATGACACCCCTGTGTCACTGCACGGAGGGTGCTGTGTAACACACATAGTAAAAACACATGAGACCCTATGGAGTAAAGGACCCCATAGCCCATAAAACACATTAACAGTCAAAGGAACACCATAAATCATGTCCAAGAGTGGGAGAAAAAGAGTCTCACTCTTGGCAGGAGAAAAAAAACAAACTCCAGAAATCCAGCAAAGCTGCTGGGGGACTCACTAGGCTATGAAATTCAGCCTAAACAGAGAATTCTCCCTAACACACTCACCCCAAAATGGGTAGATACAAGTCCAGCGTGTGTGGCTGCAATCAGCTTTTCCCTGTCTGCTCTATTTGGTATTAATCTTTGAATGGGATCCCCTTTTTTCATAGGGATTGTGACTATTGATCTATTATCTTCAATGTCATACATATAATTACTGGGCAAAGATTTTGGCCTAGGTACAATACCTAAACAAGCCTCTTTTATTTCCTCATCCATTGCAGTCGCTGTGCGAGTTATGGCTGCTATTGTTTTTCTCACTGTGTGCTCTTTGGCATATTTATCTGCCAATGAATTACCAGTGCTATGAATGTGCCCCTTGGTATGTGCTCTTGTGTGCATTACCCATAGTAAAGGGCAAGTCTGTTTAAGATCCCAAACCTGCTTGCAGGGCTGCTTGGAAGCAATAGTTTTATGCCAAATGTCTTTGAAGTCATTTTGTATCCACCAATGCAAGCCAGTGCTATAAGCCCTGACAATGTCATCTGAATCTGAGACTACTAGAGTGGGCTTCCCTGAATCTGCTTGGCGCAATGCAAGCAGTAACCCATGCAATTCAGCAGTCTGGGCAGATATGTCTTCCAGATGCTTGGTTGCATTATCAGTATGTATAAACTCTTCTTCGTGTGTGAAGCATGCTACGACTGCTGCGCATGCGGCAGCGTACTTACAGCGTGTCCGCACTGCTGGGATAGCTGACCCATCTGAGTAAATCACCTGGAAAAAATCAAACAATGCTATATCAGGCTGTGAGATGTCTGGCTCTGTGTCCATTGTCCAACTCAATCCACTCAGTCTTTGCAATTCTGCCTTATAATGGTACTTTACATCTGGAGCATGTTGAGATGCTGACCATTGAATCCATCTAGTGTGTAATGCTTTTGCATTTGGGACGTTAGCTTTTGTGGCAGCTTCTAGTTGAGATAGATATGTGTTTATATGTATGGTTCTATTTGCTGCCAGCGGTCTCTCTTTCTGAATAATCACCTGAACTGAAGCCAGAATTTTCTCCTCAGGTGTAAATTTTAACTCAGGTGTGGAATATACATGTGACTTATATGCAGTTGGTTTAGTCTCCCCTAGATTGCACACTGTATATGTGAAAGCATTGTCTCCCACCACAAGGTATATCTCTAACTCTTTATCTGTATTCCTGTCCTGCAAACGACCAGTGTGAGTCATTAATGAATATACCTGATGCAGAATGTGAGTGTGTTCTGGCAGCCAGTGAGCTGCCTTGAAATTTGGTTTTATCAAAGCATACAATGGTTTCACTAGCTCAGCAAAATTAGAAACATACGATCTGCCAAAATTTAACAGCCCTAGAGTGGCCTCTAATTGCTAAGCATAGTGGGCTGTCTTATATTGGCACACTTTTCAAGAAAATCTGCTGATAACCCTCTGCCCTCATCTGAAAGAGTGAATCCCAGAAAGTTAACCTCACGATGACCTATTCTTGATTTTTTTTAATTAATCAGGTATTCATTTGCAGCCAACGTGTGAAGGACTCTGTCCACTTCTTGCAAGTGTTCACTGAGATTCTCATGGGTATATAAATATCATCTACATACTGCCAACAATTAGGGATGTCTGCAAGCAAGCTCTCTATTCTGCTTGAGAATGTGCGAGGTGAATTTTTATACCCCTGCATTATTCTAGTGAACTGAAAATGAGTTCCCTTAAAAGTGAATGCAGTGTATTTCTGGCTTTCTACACTTAAAGGTTGTGTGAAATACCCATTGCCTAGATCAAGGTTTGTTTTATATTTGCATCTGTGTAAGTTGGCTAGCAATCCAGAACTGTGTTGGTTCTGGGCGGCCTCTGTCTTAAATGTGCATTAAAAATTATAAAATCCACAATAAAACGGTAGGTACCATCAGGTTTTAAAACTGGGAGTACCCAACTGTTATGTGGGCTAGCTTGCTAAATGATTACTCCCTCGTCCATTAGCTGGTCTACTATGGTTTGCATGTGGGCAACTGCCTGTGGTTTAACTGGATACTGCCTTTGTGGCAGAGGTGGTTTCAGCACGGGAATCACATGTGCTGGACATTCTTTACGGTGCCTTACATGATTTTTAAACAGCTGCACTGCTGCCAGCGCTGACCATTTTCTTGCATATTTTTGCATTAGTTCCCCACTCACCTCTTTTGAAAAGGCAGGCATTACCACTTCTTCA
The DNA here is from genome assembly GCF_040938575.1 of Ambystoma mexicanum. Taxonomy (NCBI): domain Eukaryota; kingdom Metazoa; phylum Chordata; class Amphibia; order Caudata; family Ambystomatidae; genus Ambystoma; species Ambystoma mexicanum. The sequence continues at coordinate 747,888,575 of NC_090938.1, read as the reverse complement.
CCCCTTGGTGCTTGCCTTGCATACAAAGGTGGCCAGTCTTGAAATGCTAACAGCCCTTTATATTGTATGTGCAGCTGTGGCCAAAATAGTGCTTCAATCTTTTTGTGGTGTTCGCCTTCTAGCTGAATTGTTACAAAATACACTTCATTATGAGCCAATGTCTGCCCAGTGGGAGTAGTGATCTGTGCATTCCTGTGTGCCCTCGTGTGCTCCAATAGTGCCTTGTGGCTGCATTCAAATATGGAAATGTCAGACCCAGAGTGTAATAGGACCTCAATCCAATCTGTGTGTCGCTTAGTCTTGGGGACGATGCGATGAGTGCGTGGACTCTGCATTCTATGAAACCTGTAGTGCTGCCATGTGTTTCTTTTCGACCTTCACTTCCTTCCCCTCAGCCTTAGAACAATCTGGTGTTTGTGCTTCTTGGGAAGGAGATGGGCTTTTCATGTGTTTCCTGTCTCTAAAATCATAGTCAGTAGGTCTAAAATGGGACTGGCCCCCGGTCTTACCCCAGGACCGTCTACCCCTGTGGTTACCTTGCCACTGCGGGCCCTGCCTCTCCTCATTTTTATGCCCAGGCTCTGGATATCTTTCTTTCTCTATGGGTGACAATGGCCGCCTCAGTGGTTTATTGCCCTTTTTACCCTGGAATGAACCCCGTCCTTTCGAGGATCTCCCTTCATCGTGTGTATCCTTATCTGGCTTAAGATCCTTGTTACACTTTTTATGTGTGTCTGCTGGTCTTCTGCCCAAGTGATCCCTGCCCAATGATTGATAGGTGGATGTCACTATGTCTCCAAATTGCTCCCTTTTTTCTCGCTCATTTACTTTGGACAATTTTCTATGGACTTCTGACCTTGCAGGTTCTCCTTTTAATAAGGGTAGGATTATGCTCTCAACCATTTGATAATTGTTAGATGCTATAGAGAGCCTAAATTCATGGCTGCAGCCATGCCTTGTGTTCCGATGATGTCTGCTAGTATCAGTGCTAGTGATGTGATGGACGGCGTTCCTATCAGCTGTAGATAAAGCCAGCTATAGATTAAGATCCAGCTGTCACAGCTCGCTAGAAGTGGTGTGCAGCCAGATGGAAGAAACATAGCTAGGGCCCTGTGTCTTTGCTGGGGAGTTACTTGTGGATAAGCAGCTTGCAATTGTCCTAATTTTTCTGAATACCACATGGGAATGTCTTCATTCTTGGATGGACGGGATCCCAATATTATTCTCAATGTCTGTAGTTGCATCCCACCTGCATCCAACTGTCCTTGAGGTTGCTGCGCATGCGCTATACCCTGCTGAGCTGCATATTGCAGCGCAATGTTTCGCACTGTGTTAAAGTGGGTGGCCAACAACTGGTAATCAGCCTGCAAGAATGGACCTCCACGGTTTGGATGAAACCAAGCTAAGAATTCTAGTGACAGATTGGGTGTAGCTACTGGGCCATACCTTGCACCTGTTTGTGGGTAAACTAGATTACCTCCAAACCAGTTGACATGATTTGTATGTGTAAGAGCTAATTCAGGATACTGATATGGGCGATACTGAATGGTGTCTAAGTCTCCTCTCACTACGAGAGTTGCATATACATTATTTGTCCTGTTACCTGGGGTCTTTAAGTAAGTAAAGAGTGATTCTGCTGGTAGTCCACCAAGTTGCGCAACTGCCACTGTGAAATTTGTGTTCACTGCATGACACTGTGCAGCTTTCAGCCAATCATATACAGCCATTCTGCAATGGATGGGAATATTGATTTCATTGTGCGCCATCTCCTGTACGCACTCTAACCTCTAAAAAAAATGTACAAAACATTTTAGAAATAATTTTTTTTTCCTGTTTTTCCTGCCCTGTCCTTCTCCAGTGACTGGGACATGAGGTTATTTAAATAGTAGTAATGCTCTGGTCATTTTTAAGACGTTGCATCTTATTGGGGTGCCATCTGACTTAATTGCCCCTTAGGGCGTGATTCCCTGCCTGCCCCCCTCAACCCTAGGTAGGGCTGTGTGGTGTGTGCACAGAATCAAAAGTCTCAAGTTATGATGAGAGGCGCCTCATGGGTTCCGGCCTAGCGCTTTGGCAGTTTCCCTGAGTGTTTGCACCTCTTGTCATAATTGACCAAAATTCAGCCAGAGAATATTGTGTAGTTCGTTTTGACTCAGAGAGACCTCATTTTAAAGCATTACTCAAAAATATGAAGCTGACACTGTAAGGTAGCAGGTCAATATATTTAATATCATTTCTGATCTCTACCAGATTTGATCATCATTACACCAGCTATGATTAACGCAGTAAAAAAGTAGCATACTGTCAGATAGAGAACCAACATTGTCGCATAAGCTATAAGCATGATTCGCATTTAACACAGACAAAGTACAATTCTTCATTCTGAAACACCAGCTTGAGCAATCATGGAGTTCATGTTATGTTTGTCTAAGCTATACTATGGTATGATCAGGAGTGGAGTGACATAATAAAACACGCTGTCAGTCTAACATATGCAAGAGAGGTTCAACCAACACACTTGAAACTCACGGTCTCCTGGGCTTGCTGCTCTGACCTGCTAGCGACTGCTCTTCCCAACCCCCCGCGATCTCGTGGTCTGCCTGCTGCGGAATCTCTCTAGCCTTAGTCTGTTGTGCTTTTATATTAACACCCGTGACTTAGCCTACATGTGCTATGTGTGTCACTTCCTCGATCTGGAGAGAAAGTCTAGAGTTTGAATACTTCGGTTTGAATACTTCGGTTTGCAGTGCACACATTATTTACCTACATGAGAACGCAAGTGAAAGGTGATGTCCTTGCTTCTTGATTATTTCCATTGAAATGCATGGCCTTCCGCTCGACGAACAGGCAAGGTGCTGTGTTTTTTCTTGGCCTACTTCAAATGCGAATATATCGAATGCATTTTCTGAAGGGGTTTAAATGTGACTATTGCTTTGGACGCTTTAACCACACATGTATTCTGGTAGCCTGCTTCCTGTCTATGGCTGCTTTCTGCTACGAGCCCATCTAACACAAGAAGCTGATACTTGTGGTTGGCTTAAGGAGGAAACTGTTCACCTTTAGCTGACCCTAACGGCAAGTGCCTGTGGGTTTACAGTTAGTGTCTGATTCTGTCTTTTGAAAGCCAACTTGAATTGTGTGTGACTGAGTGTTTTTTGCCCAAAGAACATCCATAGCTTATTACTATGATGGTGTCAAGACCCTGTGTATTTTCAAGGCATTAAGTCGTTGAAGACCAACGGCTGCTAATCTGTTGTTAGGAAGAGGCATCTATCATGTCTTGTTAATCGCTTTTGCTAGAGCCACGGAACAAGCTATGTGCTTGCTTTCCGAGGAACTCACAAGCGTTGTTTATCAATGACAATATATTGTCTACAGTAAATGTCTTACTTTGTCTTTTGACACTGGCCTTTGCCGTATGTGCAACCATGTACTTTGTACGCACAGTGAGTGAAGTGGACTAATCTGTGGCACACCTGTCTTAACTTGTTTGTAACCTTTGTAAATCATGACACACACACCCATTCAGTCCCACCCTTCATTATCTACTCAGCAACCCGTCTAAAATCAACATTATTTTCCTCCACAAGATAGTAAAATAGATAATGCAAGCTTCATTATTACCATTTAAAAGCAACATCCACAATTCGTCGGCACGTTCAGATAGTCTCGCAGCGGTACATGCGGCGGCCCTCAAGGGCCCTACAGCTTCACAGTTCATTAGGAGATGCTTCGCTATTTCAATTTTGAGTACCGCGCAAAGCCTGCACGGAGTGTCCGCGATATATGGGCCCAAACACTGTTATTTCCAAGGACTTGGCCACATTTGCTTTAATCTTAAAATAGTCCCACACCAAGGGATTGCCCACAAAATTGTGAATATAATTGGGGAGTAGAGCTTGTTGTGTGATATAACCAAGGAATAAAACACAAGACCTGTTCCCTGAAAGTTTGGTTTTCAGTTGTTCGTGAACATTTTGGAAGATGATGTTTTTCATATGCAGTTTGTGTTGTACATAACTGATACTCTCACCTGAACCAATTATCAGGGGGTGCCACTGATCCACCATAGCCAAGATATTCGCCAGATTACTATTTGGCATAAGATGGACCTTAGTCCTGGCAGCCTCAGATATGTGCCAGTTTAGGGAGCCACTAGTTGCATTAGTCAGTTTCCAGTGGATGTTGGCACAAGACAGCTGAAATCTCACATCCCATGGGGCCAGTTCCAGTACAAGGTAAATCTGCTCTACAGGAGCACGCGCAGGAAGGCGAAAGAGTTTCTTTAAACGCTTACTCTCCAATCTGCTTAGCGACGCAATGTTCCCAAAATCCCAAACCTCTGCGCCATGCAGGAATATGGGTAGGATCTTGGCCCCATACAATTGTGCCAGTATCCCGAGGAAATATCCCCCTCCACCCCTGGCCATCTTGAACAATCCCCCTAAAGACTGGGCGCATTTCCCCTCAAGTATCTCAAGATGAAATGCCCTGATTAACCTCTGTCGAGCACTACTCCAAGATATTTATATTCGTCGACGACCTCTAGTTCTTTTTCTTCAAGGTACCATTCAAATGCTGGGCTTTAGCACATGCTGCGGTAAAAAAAATCATGATTTTAGATTTATTAGGATTAATAGACAAGGAGTTAATATGATATGAAATGATAATTATAGGATATATTATGATATGGCGTTTATAACGCGCCTACGCACAAGTGCTTCAAGTTAGGCCAGACTATTCCTTAAGTTTAGACAAAGCAGCCTGCAGCCCTACGGGAGTAAGGTCGAGCAGGCCAATATTATCTGCATAACCCATCCATTGTAGTGAAAGATTCCCCAATTTAGTCGGGACAGAGGTAGGGTTATGCAGTGCCGATCCCATGTCGGCCTTATAGAGATTGGTAGGCTGAAATACACTGCAATGTCCTACCTGATTTGTCCAGGCGTACTCTGACTCTAGTCCCATCGTGAAATGTGACTATCATAGAGAGGAGACCTGCTGGAGTGTTCCAACTCGCCAGCTGATTCCAAAGCCTACGCCTATCAACAGAGTCGAAGGCAGCGCTGGAGTCTATAAATGCCACATACACTATTCTATGATGAATACTCCAGGCTTGTTGGATCACCGTTAACAGCGCAAGGCAATTGGTGGATGTACTCGGGCCCTTTTGAAAGCCAGTCTGGTTGAACGATATCAGGTTCAAGCTGTCTGGCAATTCCACCATTCGTCCAATAAGAGATGAGTGAAGATTTTTCAGGGGGCGTCTAGCATGGCCAACAGCCGGTAACTGCTCGGATCAATCCTATTGCCCTTCTTCCAAATAGGCACAATGGTACTGTCCCGCTAGGATGGCAGAATCAATTGCACTTCTGTTATTCAGCAAAATAACCACTGAAGGGCATTAGCCCAATGAGTAGCATCGGCTTTGATCAGAGTACTACATATACTATCCAGACCAGCTGCTCTGGAGGTTTACTTCTCCTGATTAGCCTAAGAACATCAGCCGGACCCTTGGAGTAAGTCCACTTATTCTCAGATAAGTTTGTGAGGGTGTCCACCGTTGCACCACTCCCAACTATATCCACCGTGGCAGCTCGCCCCAAGGTGTTGCCAATTAAATCAATCCAAGCTGTTTCTGAAACGCGGACTAAATCACATGTCAAGTGGGAATCACCCTCAACGATCTTCCAAAACTGGTGAGTGTCATTAGATATAGCGCAATCCACCAATGGACGCCAGCGAAGGCATTCCAGTTCATATCTACGGTGCTTCAACCATTTACTAAAAGAGTTTTTGGCCTCTTTGACCCGCGAGGCATGTTCTGTAGCAGTCATCGCCTTACGAGCTAGTTCTCTAAGGAGAACACAGAGTTCCTTTCTCCTCATGGTGGTTTGCTTATCAAAAAAGTTTTTGTGGGACCCAGCAGTAGTCACACGAGCCTTAGGGTTCCTTTCAATGAGGAAATTAGTAATAACTGACTGGACCAGGACACCAAAATCCATAACTGCATTAATGGTGCAGGTTTTAGAGCGTTTGAGGGAAGTTACCTTGCAATCCTCTATGTATCCAAGGAGAGCCGACCGCATAGGGGCCTGGATCGAAGAAAGATTTTGTGCGTTCCATGAGACACGCTTCAAGGTGGCTTTGACTCTAAGCTCCCTGTCGCCTAACATAGTCTGAGTTGCTTCACAGCAGTTCAAACTCACTCGAAGCGGAAAGTGATCGTTCTCCAATCTGAAGATCACACTCATGTCAAGTATCAATGAGCAGGAATTCACAACAAAGACGTGATCCAGTATACTACTCGATGTTTGTCCTGTAGGAGTATATTGTGGCGGGCAGTCGGACCGCACAGATGCATTTAGCATCTTAAACCCACACGAGTATAATATGCTTGCCCACTCCAAGCCCCTCTTACAGCAACGTGAGAGAAGATCATCTGTCAGAATGATCTCAGAGGTGGCTTCACAGTCTGGGTGGGACAATTCCCTCGGTATCCTGGAATTAAAGTCCCCACAGATTATACATGGGGTACATCCAAGCTTACACTGGAGGAATAAGTCCAACTCGGACATCACCATCTCACGTGGGGTCCTATAGGGGGGATGATGGACGTTCACAACAATAAGTTCACTGGACACCCCACAGAGTGAACCAATTGGAAAGGTAATCTTACCAACTAACGAACTAGGAGAAGTAGTAACAATCTCCACCACAATAAGGGGGCTCTTAACTGCGAGCAGTAGGCCTCCCTCAGGACGACCCCGTAGACCCTTGTCCGCCAGTTTATGGCAAGGTTGCCAACCATCAATGACAAATTCTTCAGTAAGTCAAGTCTCTTGCAGAGCCATCAAAGAGTAGTCATCATTTTCTTCCATCAAGCCACCCCCCTTCAATAAATGGTGATGTCCGCGTGTGTTCCCACTGAGCAGACTCGTCATTTGGTCAGGGACATGTGGTAAGGGCCTTGTCCCCCGTGCAGAGCCACCAATTTTGCCAGCCAAGTCCAATGAGATTTTTCTCCCTCAGAAAGGGCTGGAAATCCAGCCTCATAGTTAATTTCGGGGGCAACAGAGATTTTATTTAAGTTTAATTCTTTAATGCTGGGTAACCCGTTATCATATCTTGTGCCCTACTCCGTTTCCACCAGCACACGCTCATCTCCCATATGTCCAAATAATATCTTGTGCCCTATTCCGTTTCCACCAGCACACGCTCATATCCCATACGTCCAATGATATCTCGTGCCATACTCCGTTTCCACCAGCACACACTCATATCCCATACCTCCAAATTATATCTTGTGCCACACTCCGTTTCCACCAGCAAACGCTCATCTCCCATACCTTCAAATAATATCTCCTGCCATACTCTTTTTACACCAGCACACACTCCTATCCCATGCGTCCAAACGATATCTCTTGCCATACTCTGCTTCCACCAGCACACACTCAAATCCCATAGGTCCAAATGATATCTCGTGCCATACTCTGCTTCCACCAGCACACACTAATATCCCATAGGTCCAAATGATATCTCTTGCCATACTCTGTTTCCACCAGCACACACTCATATCCCATAGGTCCAAATTATATCTCTTGCCATATACTCTGTTTCCACCAGCACATACTCATATCCCATGCGTCCAAATGATATCTTGTGCCATACTCCGTTTCCACCAGCACACGCTCATATCCCATACGTCCAAATGATATCTCGTGCCATACTCCGTTTCCACCAGCACACGCTCATATCCCATACGTCCTAACGATATCTCGTGCCATACTCTGTACCATACTCTGTTTCCACCAGCACACACTAATATCCCATGCGTCCAAACGATATCTCGTGCCATACTCCGTTTCCACCAGCACACGCTCATATCCCATGCGTCCAAACGATATCTCGTGCCATACTCCGTTTCCACCAGCACACGCTCATATCCCATGCGTCCAAACGATATCTCGTGCCATACTCCGTTTCCACCAGCACACGCTCATATCCCATGCGTCCAAACGATATCTCGTGCCATACTCCGTTTCCACCAGCACACGCTCATATCCCATGCGTCCAAACGATATCTCGTGCCATACTCCGTTTCCACCAGCACACGCTCATATCCCATGCGTCCAAACGATCTCTCGTGCCATACTCCGTTTCCACCAGCACACGCTCATATCCCATGCGTCCAAACGATCTCTCGTGCCATACTCCGTTTCCACCAGCACACGCTCATATCCCATGCGTCCAAACGATATCTCGTGCCATACTCCGCTTCCACCAGCACACGCTCATATCCCATGCGTCCAAACGATATCTCGTGCCATACTCCGCTTCCACCAGCACACGCTCATATCCCATGCGTCCAAACGATATCTCGTGCCATACTCCGCTTCCACCAGCACACGCTCATATCCCATGCGTCCAAACGATCTCTCGTGCCATACTCCGCTTCCACCAGCACACGCTCATATCCCATGCGTCCAAACGATCTCTCGTGCCATACTCCGTTTCCACCAGCACACGCTCATATCCCATGCGTCCAAACGATATCTCGTGCCATACTCCGTTTCCACCAGCACACGCTCATATCCCATGCGTCCAAACGATATCTCGTGCCATACTCCGCTTCCACCAGCACACGCTCATATCCCATGCGTCCAAACGATATCTCGTGCCATACTCCGCTTCCACCAGCACACGCTCATATCCCATGCGTCCAAACGATATCTCGTGCCATACTCCGCTTCCACCAGCACACGCTCATATCCCATATGTCCAAACGATATCTCGTGCCATACTCCGTTTCCACCAGCACACGCTCATATCCCATACGTCCAATGATATCTCGTGCCATACTCCGTTTCCACCAGCACACGCTCATATCCCATACGTCCAAACGATCTCTCGTGCCATACTCCGTTTCCACCAGCACACGCTCATATCCCATACGTCCAAACGATATCTCGTGCCACACTCCGCTTCCACCAGCACACGCTCATATCCCATACACCCAAACTGGCTTTTCTGCTCCAATACATATGACAAAATACTGTCTGAATGGAAAAAGACATTGGAAGTAGTTTTGGTAACTTTATCGACTTTTAAACATATATCGACTGTTTTTATATTGCTGCTCAATAAACATCGTGGCGGGATAATAGCGGGGAACAAGTGCAGTATATGGGCACGATTCAAAACTAAAGTGTCCTGGCCACAGAACAAACTCCGGACCCAAAGGGCCCTGTGGGTGCAGCTGTCCTTGCTTTTAGCCCCCCCCCTTGTGTCAATTCAAGTGTCGGCGGTGGGCGACCCCCTAGGCTTTGCCCCCTGATATGTGACAACTCGCCAACCACTGACAGTCCATGAGGAACATTAGACTTGTTACTGGGCCCTATTGCTTTGTTTCTCTCTTCTTGCCTCTTTCTTGCTGTGTTTCTCTCTGCCTGCCTCTTTCTTGCTTTGTTTCTCGCTGCCTGCCTCTTTCTTGCTGTGTTTCTCTCTGCCTGCCTCTTTCTTGCTCTGTTTCTCTCTGCCTGCCTCTTTCTTGCTGTGTTTCTCTCTGCTGCCTCTTTCTTGCTGTGTTTCTCTCTGCCTGCCTCTTTCTTACTGTGTTTCTCTCTGCCTGCCTCTTTCTTGCTTTGTTCTCTCTGCCAGTCTCTTTCTTGCTGTGTTTCTTCTGACTGTCTGTTTCCTGCTGTTTCTCTCTGCCTGTCTCTCTTTCTTACTGTGTTTCTCTCTGCCTGCCTCTTTCTTGCTTTGTTTCTCTCTGCCTGTCTTTCTTTCTTGCTGTTTCTCTCTGCCTGTCTCTCTTTCTTGCTGTGTTTCGCTTTGCATGTCTCTCTTTCTTGCTGCGTTTCTCTCTGCCTGTCTTTCTTTCTTGCTGTGTTTCTCTCTCTGCCCCAATCCCTCACTTTTGGAATCTCAAGGAATATCCAGCATTTGCATTAAAAACACAAGAGAAACACCCATCTTTTCTCTAAACAAGTGCAGAGGGGTGTGGGCGGGGGACCAAGGCGACAGTCCTACCTTTATTTTTTAATTTCCTTCCGCTTTAGTTTTCTGTCTCCTTCCCTCTATCCCCCCTGCCTCTCTCCCTCTGTTTGGTTTCTATCTCCCTTGCTGTCCGCCTATTGATCACCAGCTCCTCTATTTCCTCTCTGCATGTCTCTTTCTCTATCTTTTCCTATTATCGCTCTCTATCTCCCTTTCATGCTCCCGACTCTCTGCCCCCTCTGTCTTCCTCTTCCACTCACCTTCTCTCCATCTCTTCTCTCTCCGCTTCTCTTGAGTCCATGTTCTCTGTTCTTCTGCCTCCTCTGTCTTTTCCTAGTGTCTCTCCCCTTTGCAGGCCTGTATTCTCTCCTCTGTCATCGTCTGTCTCTTTCTCTCTCCCTCTCCTGTATGCCTGTCTCTGTCTTTCCATTTGTGTCTTCCTGGTTAAATTTCTGTCCATGCTCCTCTGTCACTCACCCGGTCTCCCTCCGTCACTCTCTTCTTGTCGCCTCTTTCTCTTTGCCTGTATTTCTTTGGCCTCCTCTGTTAGTTTCCCGCCCTTTTCTCTCTTTGTCTCCCGTCACTACATGTCTCTTTCTTTGCTATTTCTTTCTTTTTCCCAGTTTCTCCTCTGTGTGTTAGTTTGTCTCTCTGTCTTTGTTGCTTGGCTTCTCTTCTTTCTATGTCCCTTTTCCCCTCGCTCGACTGTGTCTCGTCGTCCTCTCCACTCTGCTTATCGCCCTCACTCTCTCTCCTCTAGTCTTTATCTTTCCTGTTGTATCTCTGTGCTAGTCTGTCTCTTTCCTCTTGTTTCCGTGTTAGTCTACCTCTCTTTCCTGTTGTTTCTGTTTGTCTCTCTCTCCTGTCATTATTCTGGGTTAGTCTGTCTCCATCTTTCTTGTTGTTTCTCTCTTTTAGTCTGTCTTGTTCCTGTTGTTTCTCTGTTAGTCTGTCTCTCTCTTTCCTCTTATTTCTGTGTTAGTCTGTCTCTGTCCTCTTATTTCTCTCTGTTAGTCTGTCTCTCACTTTCCTGTTGTTTCTCTCTGTTAGCCTCTCTCTTGTTCCTGTTGTTATTCTGGGTTAGTCTGTCTCCATCTTTCCTGTTGTTTCTCTCTGTTAGTATGTCTCTCTTTCCTGTTGTTTCTCTCTTTTAGTGCGTCTCTCTTTTCTGTTGCTTCTCTGTGTTAGTCTGTCTCTATCTTTCCTATTGTTTCTCTCTCGCGCATCTCTGCTCGGTCTCGCCCCTACCTTCCGATCTGTCTCTTTCTTTCATCTCTGCCTGTACCACTCGGACTTTTCCTCCCCGTCTCTACCTCTCCCTGTATCTGATCTCACGTCACTACATGTGTCATGCCCGCGCCGCTGGCGCACGCATTGGCAACCATCATGGACTACTTGGTACTCATTTATCCTCCTAATACTCCTTGAACAACTCCTTTTCATGCCTTGGTCTTTTATTTCCATTTGCTCAACTTTGGTTCTTTCTTATTTTATTCAATTAACTACATTTACCATAATGCACCTGGCTGCAGTCCTCAATCCCTGGTTATTCTCATTCATCGTTATTGGGACCACAATCCCCAGAAGCCCTAGCGGCCACTGCTGCTTCCACCTGCTCAGGACCAGAGAGGGAGGAGGCACATTGTCTTCAGGTGTGCTGCTACAGATGCTGTCAATTAGCCTGCCTCAGAACAGGGCAGGGCTGTATATAAGCAGCTGCCTGCAGGAGCACGGGGTCTTGCATCTTGTGATCTCCCCGCTCCTGTTTGCCTTGACCCGCTACTTTGTATGCTGTTCCTGTTGCTGCATTATCCTGTTTTGATCCAGTGCCCTTTCCGGGCTCCCTGCCTTGCAGCCGATCTTCTCCGCTGCCTTCTACCTACAGCCCTTGTCCTCTGGGCTCCCTGCCCTGCAGCCTGCCTCACTCCAGCTGCCTACAGTCCTTGTCCTCTGGGCTCCCTGCCCTGCAGCCTGCCTACGGTCCTTGTCCTCTGGGATCCCTGCCCTGCAGCCTGCCTCACTCCGGCTGCCTATAGTCCTTGTCCTCTGGGCTCCCTGCCCTGCAGCCTGCCTCACTCCGGCTGCCTACAGTCCTTGTCCTCTGGGCTCCCTGCCTACAGCCTGTTTTACTCCAGCTGCCTACAGCCCTTGTCTTCTGGGCTCCCTACCTTGCAGCTTACAACCCTCTGCTGTCTCCAAGCCCTTGTCCTCTGGGCTCCCTACCTTGCAGTCTGCTCCCTCCGCTGCCTACAGCCCTTGTCCTCTGGGCTCGCTGCCTTGCGGCTTGCTACACTCCTCTGCCTTACAGCCTGTTTTACACTTAGCTGCCTACAGCCCTGCTCCTCTGGGCTCCCTTCCTCGCGGCCCTATTCTTTTGGGCTCTCTGTCTGTCGCCTCCTACTAATCTCTCTCTGTCCTGTTCTTCTGTACTCCCTGACTTGCAGCCTACTACAGTCCTCCGCAGTCCACTTCAGTTTGCCTGCACCTAGTCCCACTCTTGACTGCAGACCTGCTTCCTACTTTGCAGCCTTTCTGTTTTCCTGACTGCTGCTCCCTTGTTCTCTTCCTTGAGTCCTCTGTACTCCACCTTAGGTTATCTACTTCAGTCTAACTGCCTTTCCTTCATTTCCTTCTGCTAGATTGCTCATTGACTTCCTTTTCGCTGGATATATCTGTTCTTGTCTTCTCATGTGTCTTATGTAATCCCTTTGTACAGAGCTTGCCTGTTGGTTTCCGGCAGGCAACCTCTGCCCCTTCCCTTGTCCCGTTGTCAGTGTTACAGACACCCACTGCTGTTGTTCCGAGCCATGAGCATACAGCGTGGGCCTCTGTTATAGCAATCTGTGCAGAAGGCTGGAGTTTCCTAAGGTTCGTGGAACACTCTTTCCCATTTCAGCATACACCCCAAGAGGGAATCCAGTTTGTTTGTACCTTTGTATCATTTGCCCCTTTTTGCTCACAGCTACAGTTTCCTAATCTTCTTTCTTGTTGAACTTCCTGCTGTGTGTGCTTATCTGCTACCTTACTTCAGCACAGCCACCCAAACCCTACCTGGGTACCCTGTGCCACTCTTGACAGAGTGCCATTCCTGACAACATGTCTCTTTCTTTGCTGTCTCTGTGCTCTCTCTTCACCCCTTCACTTCCTTTGCTCGGCAGAGCTGCAGGGAACTCTCTGGCCGGGAGTGAGGTGCGTAAAGATGTCAGAAGAGAAGGGGGTTTGGGGATTTTGGCGGATTTTCCAAGAGTTCACTCTGTTGTATCACGAGGCTGCCTGCGAGGTGGGGGACTCTCTCTGAATAATATGAGAGGGATTATAAGTGCCTCTCTCTGTTCCGCCTCTGACTTCCGTTCACTCTCTCCTCTCTTCCTCTCTCTGCTTCCCATCATGGCCATGTTGCTCTCTTCCTCCTCACGTGTCTCTCTGTTCCACCGCCTCTGTCTCTTGTTCACTGTCTCTCCTCTCTTCCTCTCTCTGCTTCTCATCATGGCCATGTTGCTCTCTCCCTCTTCACGTGTCTCTCTTCCACTCATCCTTTCCTCCATGTTTCGCTCTCTCTGCATCTTCGGTGGTTCCCGTCTCGTGTCTCTCACTCTGGCGTTATTGTTCTCTCTTTTCTGTCTTTAATCTGCAATATTTCTCTATTTTTTTTATTTTTATTTTTTTTAATTTTATTTAAACAGATTGTGTGGTTTCCTTATTTGAAACCTTTAACCTGAGCATGTCCGTTCTTTCATCATGATTCTTCGTTTGGTATACAGTATCTTAGTAGCAGTGCTTGGTAGCATCTTATTAGTCCTGGGTTATGTTGTTGATCTCCTCTGGTTTCTTAAGGATTAAAATCACTAATTTTATGAGTGCTAATGTCGTTTTCATTTTTTCTCCTTCTACAAGAGTCCTCCACCACTCATCGACATTCCTTGTCGTGTAGCTTCTAAGGATGTCCCCCAAGCACTGCTCTCGCTCTTTCCTTAAACCGGTACACTGTAGTATGAGGTGTTTCAAAGATTCTCTCTCTCCTTTTTTTTGCACATTCTGCAGCTTTCCCTGATGTCCAGTCTTTTTCTTCTTTGTAATATTTCTCCTGTTGGTAAAATGTTCAATCTGAATCTCAGGAAAAGGTCTCGGAAGTACCAATTGGGGAATAAAGTCAGATAGCTCGGGATCTGATTCAGTTTTCGTGGCTGGGCCCAGAAGTCTTCGTAACCTTTATATTTACAGTTATCTTCTTGGGTTTCGATCCAATCTGCCATGTATAGTTTCTTTTTAGTTTTGTCTGGGTTAATCCATAAGTCATCCTCTGACTTGCTGAGGTTCACTAGGATCCCTCGACATGACTTTTGCCAGTCTGTTAGGATTACATCGGATTGATCTTTTAGGGCTTTTTTCAACACCCCAAATCCACCCGTAGTGTTTTCCTCAAGACATTTCGGATAGAAACTTAGTGTTTTCCATACCACTATTGTTTTGAGTGATGTCAGAGCCAGCTCTCTTCTTATCTGCTGTATTGGGGCTGATTTAGGCAGCTGTAAAGCTTTCCTCCAAAACAGACCCTCCAGGATTGACCATGTTTGAGCTTGTAAGGGGATTGGTGATTCTACCCCATATGTTAGTATTGGCACCACTTTCATCCTATAAAAGGCTATTAGAGGTGATAAGGTAAATCTGCAGTATCTTTTACGCAGAATTCTCCCTTGGGCAGCTAGATTGGTTGCTTTTCTTTTTAGCCCAGCTATTCTTGGCGTATTGTTCTTCGTGTTGTCTATACAGACTCCTAAGTACGTAAATGCTTCGACTTCCAGGATTTTTTTGTTTCTCAGAGACCATCCTAGTTTTTTCCCTCTGGCTTTATTACCTCCTGGGCCTAACTTCAGAATTCTTGATTTTTCTGGGTTCATAACCAGGCCATTTGAGTCCACATACGACTGTAATGATGTAAGCTGTCTTTGCAAGCCGATTTGGGTTTCATCAGGACGATATCGTTTGCGTAAAGCAGTCTCCCAATCGGCGTTCCTGCTATTTTTGGTGGAAAGCAGCGGGTGGACTCAAATTAATCTTCCAGATCTGACGTGAACAGGTTGTACAGTTCCGGTGCCAGCGGGCATCCTTGCTTTAAGCCCATTTTTATCTGAATTTCGTCTGTTAGTGTACCCGCTGTATCCAGTCTGACTCTGATGCTTTTCGTCTGTACAAGTCCTTGATGTTCTCCACCAGTGACTGAGGACATTCCCAGTTTTCCATTTTCTTCCATAGTTTGGCTCTTTTTATGGTGTCGAAAGCTTTCGACAAGTCTACAAACGCGATGTAGAGTCCTTGGTTTTTGTTCCTTTGTGTTCTGGCTTTCAATAAGTTAATCAGGAAAATGTTGAGTGCTGTGCCTCTCCCCTTCACAAAACCCAATTGCCAAGGATCACGACGTCCACTTTGCTGTACCCAGTGGTTTAATGCTTTCAATAGTGTGGACGCAAAGACCTTCCCTACCACGTCCAGTAATGCAATTGGTCTGTAGTTGTCTGCTGATGTTCTGAGACCCTTTTTGAAAATGGGTACCACTACTGCCTTTCGCCAGGAATCTGGGATTTTTTCTGTTGTTAATATGTAGTTGAATAGAAGTTGAAGGAATTTGGCCCATTCACCTATGTTGCTTTTCAGTATTACATTTGTGAGCCCGTCGGGCCCTGGGGCTCTCGAGTCTTTCAATTTTTTCAGGATGTTTTCTATTTCCTCAATACTGATATATATTACTGCCTCATTTTTGTTTGTCATTGATTTCCGCTATTTATATCTGACATTCACATTCGGTCTCCTCTCTTGCTTGTTTTTCAGTCTACCTTTCTGAGTCTCTCAACTGTCTGTCTCTCCGTTCTGCCACTGTCTCTTCTCTGCTGTCTCGTCTCTCCCTCTCTTTCCTGCAGATCTCTTGCACCCGCCTCACTGTCTCCTCTCTGCCTGTCTCTCTTCTGTGTCCCTGTCCCTCCCACTCTCCTCTCAGCTTCTCTTCTCTTCTCTGCTGTCTCGTCTCCACCTCTCTTCTCACTGTCTCCTCTCCGCCTGCCTCTCTGCTGTGTCCCTCTCCCTCCCACTCTCCTCTCAGCTTTTCTTCTCTGCTGTCTCGTCTCCCCCTCTCTTCTCACTGTCTCCTCTCTGCCTGACTCTCTTCTGTGTCCCTCTCCCTCCCACCCTCCTCTCAGCTTCTCTTCTCAGCTGTCTCGTCTCTGGGGAGGGGTGAGAGCTTTCCCGTTATCTCTGGAATTTGGGGGTCACTTGGGGTTTCATTTAAGAATCGAAGAACAGCCACACTCGCCTGGGCTGTGGGCGGGGTCTGCAGGTGTCTGGTGATCGGAGGCTGTGATTGGCTGAGCTCTCGCTGTGGGTGTGATTGACAGGCTGTTGGCACCCTGTGATTGGCTGGTTTCTGAGCCGGGCTTCTCTCTTGCAGGTGAGGTGACTCTGGATTCTGGCACCGCTCATCCCCGGCTCATCGTGTCCGCGGACGGGAGAAGCGTGAGATGGGGACCCCAAGCCCAGGACCTGCCCGACACCCCCCCAGAGATTCACTATATACCCCTGTGCCCTGGGGAGGGAGGGGCTGAGCTCAGGGAGGCATTACTGGGAGGTGGAGGTGGGGGGCAGCACGCGCTGGGACCTGGGGGTGTGTGATGAGTCTGTGCCCAGGAAGGAGTGGCTGCTCCCACGATCACCTGAGGGAGGATTCTGGACAGTGGAGCACTGGGATGGTAAATACAAGGCTCTCACCTCCCCTCCCACCCCCCTGACTCCCCGCGCTCCCCCCAGGGTCCTGGGCTTCTTCCTGGATTATGAGACGGGCAGGCTCTCGGCCTACGATGCTCAGGGCCGGGCTCTGCTCTTCACCTTCCCCGGGGCCTCCTTCCCCCGCACCCTGCGGCCCTTCTTCTGGACATGGAGCCCCGAGGGGGGGCTGCAGATCCTCCCGGGGGCCAGAGGGGACTGAGAGCAGCGGAGCCCGGCAGGAGGTAAGAGGGGGCTGTGTCTGTGAGGGTGGGGCACGGGGGGGCTGCAGGTCAAAGGGTGTGTTGTGTCGGTGAGAGGAGGCATGCAGGTAAGGGGGGCTGTGTGTGAGGGGGCTGCAGGTAAGGGGGGCTGTGTCTATGAGGGGGGGCTGCAGTAGGGATGGACTGGGAACTAAAAGAAGCCTTGGAAATAATGTTCGAAGTGGCCCCATATGACACATTTTCAGCCCAATGCTGTTCCTACACAAGAGGCCCAGGGTGCAGAGGCCCATCAGGAAATCTCCAGAGTTCCCTATAGGCCAGTCCACGTCTGCCCAGGGTGCAGAGGCCCATCGGGAAATCTCCAGAGTTCCCTATAGGCCAGTCCACGTCTGCCCAGGGTGCAGAGGCCCATCAGGAAATCTCCAGAGTTCCCTATAGGCCAGTCCACCTCTGCCCAGGGTGCAGAGGCCCATCAGGAAATCTCCAGAGTTCCCTATAGGCCAGTCCACCTCTGCCCAGGGTGCAGAGGCCCATCAGGAAATCTCCACAGTTCCCTATAGGCCAGTCCACCCATGCCCAGGGTGCAGAGGCCCATCAGGAAATCTCCACAGTTCCCTATAGGCCAGTCCACCCCTGCCCAGGGTGCAGAGGCCCATCAGGAAATCTCCACAGTTCCCTATATGCCAGTCCACCCCTGCCCAGGGTGCAGAGGCCCATCAGGAAATCTCCAGAGTTCCCTATCGGTTCTGTCTGTGGGGGGGGGGGGGCTCCAGGTAAGGAGGGTTGTGTCTGTGAGGGGGTATGCAGGTTAGGGGGGCTGTGTCTGTGTGGGGGGCTGTGTCTGTGGGTGGGCTGCAGGTAAGGGGGGGCTGTATCTGTGTGGGGGACTGCAGGTAAGGGGCTCTGCGTCTGTGTGGGGGGCTGCGTCTATGGGGTCTGCAGGTAAGGGTGACTGTCTGTGTGGGGGGCTGCAGGTAAGGGGGGCTGTGTCTATGAGGGGGGCTGCAGGTAAGGGGACTGTGTCTATGAGGGGGGCTGAATCTATGAGGAGGCTTCGTCTATAAGGGGGCTGCAGGTAAGGGGGGCGGTGTTTGAGGGGGCTACAGGTAAAGGGGGCTGTCTATCGTGGGGGCTGCAGGTAAGGGGGACTGTGTCTATGGGGGCTGCGACTATGAGGGGGCTGCAGGTAAGGGGGGCTGTGTCTATGAGGGGGGCCGTGTCTGTGTGGGGGGCTACGTCTATGAGGGGGCTGTGTCTATGAGGGGGGCTGTGTCTGTGTGGGGGGTACGTCTATGAGGGGGGCTGCAGGTAAGGGGGGCTGTGTTTGTGGGGGGGCTGCAGGTAAGGGGGCTGTCTGTGAGTGGGGGCTGCAGGTAAGGGAGGCTGTGTCTATGGGGGCTGCGTCTATCAGGGGGGCTGCAGGTGAGGGGGGCTGTGTCTATGAGGGGGGCTGCAGGTAAGGGGGCTGTGTCTATGAGGGGGGCTGCAGGTAAGGGGGGCTGTGTCTGTGTGGGGGGCTACGTCTATGAGGGGGGCTGCAGGTAAGGGGGACTGTGTCTGTTTGGTGGGGAAACGATGGTATTGGGGGCCCTGACTAGCGGTGTATAAAGGTAAGGGAAATATGTGGGGGCAGTAGCTCCGCTTTATTGGGGGAGGGGTAGGTGGGGCACTGTCCTGTATCTAAAAGGGAGGGGGACTGCTATTTTGATGGAGGTCATATATATATAATTTATTGGGTGGGTGCCTCGTTCGAGCAGCCCCTGTGGTTTTCTCCTTTGGGGTCTACACGGGAGGAGAGGGGGGGGCACTGTGGGGTCTTTTGTTAATGAATTGTGTTAGAATTCTATTTTGCCCCACCCCAATTTACATTGCAAAACTGTAGCAGCTTTCCTCAAACGTCACCCACTTCCGTTTACCCATATATATAACATCCTGCTATAGGCTCTTGGTGTGGAGTCATTTCTTCAGTGATATTTCCTGTCCTTTGGAGTTTCACTTCTATTTCACGGCTAATCTATGTGGCGGGAAAGCCACTTTATTTGGTTATGAATCACTATCTTTCTCGGTAACTGCGCGTTTCCCATTCCCTAGCCAACACTGGCCCCTAGTGGCACATTTAGGAAGGGTTTATTTACACGGCTCCCCGGTGCCGCCATCTTCCCGCCGTTAGGATTTCCCAGGCCACCCAGACATCATACGCAGGCGGGGGGAGACGGGGGTAGCATAGCTCTCAACTCACACGCTTTTGGCGGGTGTCACCCGCCTTGTAAAGAGCTGACTCATCCGCCAAGCCTCCTGCACGCCCATTCATTCCTATGGGCGTCTCACCCGCCAAAAACAAAATCGGGTGATTTCACCCGCCTTTGCGACACAAATGGTTGAGAGCTATGGGGTAGGCTCCTCAGTGCCCCCATCTTCCCGCCGTTAGGATTTCCCAGGCCACCCAGACACACCACAGTCATCATACGCAGGCCCAGGGGGATGTGGGAGGGGGTAGGGGTTGAGGGGGCGGGGGGGCTCCCCGGTGCCACCATCTTCCTGCCGTTAGGATTTCCTAGGCCACCCAGACACACCACAGACATCATACGAAGGCCCACTGACACTCAGAAACCCCGAACTCATCACGTACATAGATAGCACACGCACTCCTGCATTAAGCATACACACCATGCATGCTCTCACACACACTTCTCCCCACTGCACACATACCACGCACTCACCCGTCAGACCTATCACACACATCTCTCACGCAACTGACGCATGTCTTTCTAACCAGTCCACGTGTCTCAGGCACACAGTCGCACTCAGACCCACCCACAAACCCAGAATCTTTGTGGACTGACTGCAGCAGATGACTACAGGGCTGGCTGTCTGTTGGGAGCACAGGTGCTGCAGGAGATGACTGCAGGGCTGGTTGTCTGCTGGGAGTGCAGGTGCTGCAGGAGATGACTGCAGGGCTGGTTGTCTGTTGGGAGTGCAGGTGCTGCAGGAGATGACTGCAGGGCTTGTCTTCTGGGAGTGCAGGTGCTGCAGAAGATGACTGCAGGGCTGGTTGTCTGCTGGGAGTGCAGGTGCTGCAGGAGATGACTGCAGGGCTGGTTGTTGGGAGTGCAGGTGCTGCAGGAGATGACTGCAGGGCTGGCTGTCTGTTGGGAGCACAGGTGCTGCAGGAGATGACTGCAGGGCTGGTTGTCTGCTGGGAGTGCAGGTGCTGCAGGAGATGACTGCAGGGCTGGTTGTCTGTTGGGAGTGCAGGTGCTGCAGGAGATGACTGCAGGGCTCGTCTTCTGGGAGTGCAGGTGCTGCAGAAGATGACTGCAGGGCTGCTTGTCTGCTGGGAGTGCAGGTGCTGCAGGAGATGACTGCAGGGCTGGTTGTTGGGAGTGCAGGTGCTGCAGGAGATGACTGCAGGGCTGGTGGTCTGCTGGGAGTGCAGGTGCTGCAGGAGCTGACTGCAGGGCTGGTTGTCTGTTGGGAGTGCAGGTGCTGCAGGAGATGACTGCAGGACTGGTTGTCTGTTGGGAGTGCAGGTGCTGCAGGAGATGACTGCAGGGCTCGCTGTCTGTCAGGATTGCAGGTGCTGCAGGAGATGACTGCAGGGCTCGCTGTCTGTTTGGATTGCAGGTGCTGCAGGAGATGACTGCAGCGCTGGTTGTCTGTTGGGAGTGCAGGTGCTGCAGGAGATGACTGCAGGGCTCACTGTCTGTCGGGATTGCAGGTGCTGCAGGAGATGACTGCAGGGCTTTTTGTCTGCTGGGAGTGCAGGTGCTGCAGGAGATGACTGCAGGGCTGGTTGTCTGCTGGGAGTGCAGGTGCTGCAGGAGATGACTGCAGGGCTCACTGTCTGCTGGGAGTGCAGGTGCTGCAGGAGATGACTACAGGGCTGGTTGTCTGCTGGGAGTGCAGGTGCTGCAGCAGATGACTGCAGGGCTGGTTGTCTGTTGGGAGTGCAGGTGCTGCAGGAGATGACTGCAGGGCTCGTCTGCTGGGAGTGCAGGTGCTGCAGGAGATGACTGCAGGGCTCGCTGTCTGTCGGGATTGCAGGTGCTGCAGGAGATGACTGCAGGACTGGTTGTCTGTTGGGAGTGCAGGTGCTGCAGCAGATGACTGCAGGGCTGGTTGTCTGTTGGGAGTGCAGGTGCTGCAGGAGATGACTGCAGGGCTCGTCTGCTGGGAGTGCAGGTGCGGCAGGAGATGACTGCAGGGCTCGCTGTCTGTCGGGATTGCAGGTGCTGCAGGAGATGACTGCAGGACTGGTTGTCTGTTGGGAGTGCAGGTGCTGCAGGAGATGACTGCAGGGCTGGTTGTCTGCTGGGAGTGCAGGTGCTGCAGCAGATGACTGCAGGGCTGGTTGTCTGTTGGGAGTGCAGGTGCTGCAGGAGATGACTGCAGGGCTTGTCTGCTGGGAGTGCAGGTGCTGCAGGAGATGACTGCAGGGCTCGCTGTCTGTCGGGATTGCAGGTGCTGCAGGAGATGACTGCAGGACTGGTTGTCTGTTGGGAGTGCAGGTGCTGCAGGAGATGACTGCAGGGCTCGCTGTCTGTCGGGATTGCAGGTGCTGCAGGAGATGACTGCAGGGCTCGCTGTCTGTCGGGATTGCAGGTGCTGCAGGAGATGACTGCAGGGCTGGTTGTCTGCTGGGAGTGCAGGTGCCGCAGGAGATGACTGCAGGGCTCGTTGTCTGTTGGGAGTGCAGGTGCTGCAGGAGATGACTCCAGGGCTCCTTGTCTGCTGGGAGTGCAGGAGATGCTGCCGGTGCTGGCAGGCCAGTGTGTGCAGAGTGTTTACAATGAGGGTGGCCTCCGAACATCACAATCAATGGCTCACAATGCAGCCAATACACGAGCCACAACATCCTGTCGCCAGAACATCCCGGCGGCGAACTGGCCAGTGTAACGCCACTTTTTGCTATCTGTCAGAAAATCCTATCGGTAGGAAAATGTGACAGGAATTGTAATGTCATTTTTTGCTACCCGTCAGAAAATCCTACCGAGAGCAGGCATTGGGCAACCCACCCAGGGGTAGGAAAAAGTGATGGGGTAGTAAAATCTGACAGCCTGACCTGTCATTTTTTCCTACCCGTCAGAAAATCTCAGAAAATCCTACCGAGAGCAGGCATTTGCCCGTGTACCAGGAAAGTGGGGTAAGTGGAGTAAGAGGTTATGGAAACAATTCCTCTTTTTTCAGTTTGATGACATACCCAAGTGGATTGAAACTTTTTGGGTCATCATACTGCCTGAAAGTGCATTTTTGATAGGATGGCAGCTTGCGCAACCTCTATATGCCCCACCACTGCTTTACTATTTTGATCATTAGTATTGCGAAGACACAATACAAGGACATGATTGTTGACGGCTATAAGCTCAAACAATATTCAACTTAGAGATTTGCCAACAGGACGAGCTTTGTCTGCACCTTTTCTGGCAACATGTCACAACAGTACTTTACATATTGAAATGTCCATATCATTGCAAATGTTATGTTATGTTAAAGGTACTTATATAGCGCACTGTCGCCAACGGAATTGGTCCCCAGGCGCTCTGGCGGATCTGTAAACAGGATGAGGGCGGGTAGGGTTAGTCGAGGAGGAGGGGAGTAGAAGAGTGGGAGAAGTGGTGTGCTGTTGGCAGCTTCAGCTCGGTATACACTAAGTGCTGGGCTTTGGTGCAAGTATCGGATCGGGCGAAGCCTCGTGTGCTGTAAGTTCGCTCTATGCGTTGTTGATGCGGTGTGGTAAAGTGCGTGGGGATTGCTGGGATCGAAATGGTTTTGTGAGTGAGTTGAGTATGCAGAAAATTGAGGGTTGGGTTAGTGGAGTCTGTATCCTGGTCCTGGTACTTCTGGTTCCGTTTAGAAAAATGCCACGACCTCCGTATACATAGGGTACATATCTGCATGCAGGTGTGCTCGCATGTTTTTATAGCTCGCATGTAGCTGTACAAGAGGTTGCAGTAATGGGGTACACTAATATGGATGAGAAGAGAATTCAGGGAAGAACATAGAGAGAGGGGTACAGGGAAGGAAAGCCGATCGGGGCTTCATTGATTTGTTGGTGGCTCTGCAGCTGTGCTCCTGCTGAAGCCATGTTCCTGGGATGGCACTGCCTCGCTGATGCCATGCTCTGCCTTCTTCTGCCGAGGTCAGCGCAAGGCAAAGCCTGTGGTCTGTGCAGCTCTCTGCACGCATGCGCAGGGACCTCTAGTTTACTTCCACTCAGGCCTGCATGTCGCTGGGGCGCAAGGTCTGCACAGGCACAACTTTAACCACCAGGGGCATCATGCATCAATTATGTATCAGGCGCAGTCTGCGTGCAAGCAGCGGAGAGGAGACAGGGAGTGAGACAACAGCCATTTGAACGCTGCAAAAACACACTCCAGGCCATCATTAACTAGCATTCACTCTTAAGAACATCCAGCCCCTCCGCTCCATCTACACACACACGTCCATCCCATCCTCGATGGCCTCTCAAATTTACACACTATACAACCACTCGCTGGCGTATTTTCAATGACACTAAAAACTCACTTTGAAACCCTTCCTTCTCGACAACGATAAACCCAGACCCTAACAACTATTATTCGAGGCACAAACGACAATATACAGAGGCAACACATTCGCCTCCTAAAGACCCCGACACCGATTGTACTCACCGGCGTTACATCAAGCACATAACCCCCTCTCACACAGAGACCTTCAATCTATCAAATAAATAACCCACCTAGCAATCTCCTCTGCAAGCGTCCTAACATCTCACTCTTAAAACACAAACTATCCATCCTCTTCCGTACACAGCAACACCTCCAACGATACGGACCCGTCTATCCACCACAAAAACAATTCACTGCAGTTTCTTTCGCACCTACACAGAATACCCACTATTTTCTCTAAACTGTTCGCCAACATAAACACCTTACATCCCAGACTGCCTCGTTGTAACAAGCTCACAATCCGTCTGCATGCAAACCCCACCGCTGGTCTCACAAAAAAGCCGAACTCGGCCAAGTCACCCGATGTTTCCAGCAACTGAGTGCTAGTTACCCTCACTAATATAATTGCCACCTGTCGAACACATCACAATTCCATACACCCGCCCCACATCTCTCCTCGTCAAGCTTAGCCACTTCGCGATCACCACCTGTACAAATGCCATTTAATTTCCCCCAAAAGTCCCATCCTCTCGTCCTTCACTACACGAACCCACTCCAATACGAGACGCTACAATCCCCCTGGTCACACATACACACCATAGCTATCTACACACCTTCATAACCCTCCAACAATTCCCTTGATTACTTGTGAACTGATTCACCCATTACCCAACTACTTGGTGCTGGCAGCACGAGCGCCTCTAAGACAACCCCCATTTGAAGGAAGCTCCTGCTCTTCAAACCATTACTCCATCCAACCCTCTCACTAACAATCACAACTTACAACCACACATACAAACCAAGCTCTCCTCTTCCACACACCACCTCCTGCTGGTACCATCCTTCTTGAAATGCAACCACCTGGCCTCTCATTGTACAATGCCTACCCCGCCAAGACTGTCACTAACAAAAGGAACATATAAGCCACCTCTGTTTGTCTATCCACCTATACCCTCGGTACGTACCCTACTTTCCATCTCTTCCCTTCATTCACCCTTCCACTTACTCCTGCCAGCCAAGGTACGTACAGGCCTCACCCATTCCCTCTTCTCCCCCCCCCACTGTCCCCTACTCTATTGTGCCTCTCTTGTATTCTTAAGCCCACTATTCCAGCCTCCTCACTCCCTACCCCTTCCCTTGTCCCTGGTACGCACCGGCCTTCTTCGCTCTGCTCTTCAGAATGAGACAGTCGCCAGTGCAGATATCGTACTTTAAAAACAGGGAAAATAGAAGTAGCGTTTAATGAAGGTAGTCATGGCCCTTTTTTGAATTTGTAACTTTCATGGTAAACATCGCATATCTACCTAAAATGATACATAAAAGAATAAACTGTCGAGCACCAGCACACACAGGGCCAGTGACGAGGTGGGTGCCCAATGCCACCGAGGTCAGGGGCAGCACCTGGCAGCCCTGTGAGGCCTTCGCCGAAGAGCCAGACGCTCTGCAGGAAGCCGGATTTACAGCCCCCATGCAGGTTTTTTTTTTTATGAGCGGGACGGGGGCTGTCTAGAGGGTGCATTTAATGCAAAGGTTAGAGAGCAGACCAGACTTTTTGGAACACTTCCTTTAACTTTAATATTTCCAATATATCTTCTATCGCATGCAACGCAGAACGGCACCACCAACTGCTTTCACAGGGGTTGCAGGAGCTGTGCTTTATTTGGCTTTCAAAAATGCATATACATAGCGCATCTGAGCGCCGCTTATTGAGGGGGCGAGCGGAGCAGACTCTGCTATTTCGCCGCCCTTGCCCCCAATGCTTCACTACACACAAACATCACAGAGGCAATATGCCCGGGTCTTTCTACAGCACAATTCCAACCATGGAAGTGACTTTTGAATAAGTTGCCATAAGTAAGAAAAATGGGAAACAAAAGCAAATGTAAGTTATGTAAGAACAAACTTACCTGGAAAGGCAGCAGCAGTTCTACTCAGGGACTCTACACCTTTCACCGTTCAAGTCAGCAAACAAAGAGGGCTACTACTCCCCAAACCTGTGCATATAAGCATTTCCCTGCCTCCCACTATCCAGCCTTGCCTCTGGACAGCCCCTCATACCTTGCCCCAGTATTCGGCCAATGTCCTTCTGCCATCCTCTTCACCCCAGCATGCCCTCCCTTTTATCACACTCTCCCATTTGCCAGGCGCCCTTTCCCCTTGGAGCTGCCTGCATCCCTTCCCCCCAAGCCGGTGAATCTCCATGGCTGGTGGGGGCTCACCACTAGGTGTTAGGTGTGGGGGCCACCAAGAGGCCAATGTGGACAGGTCTGCATACAGACTGGTGCAGCAGAGGTCCACTGCACACTTTACATAGCGCTACAGGCTTCTGCATTTTGGAGCTCGTAGTATTTATTATATGTCAAATTTAATATGGAACTCCAAGTTCCAGGGTGCAACGCGCGGTTGGCTAAAATTATAGGATCGTCCTATCATTTCATACACCATGAGGAGAAACTGTACGATTTGGTCACAGAACAAGTGTGTTGATAATTGTCCAGTAATCATGGTATCTGCAAAAAAAATATGTTTTTGGAGGGGACACCATTGTGTTACCTGATTGGCATACTTTTGTGTTTGTGTTCAGTGGTTTGTGAAAAATGGCGGTAATTCTGCTACTGCCCAAAAAGGTGGCATTAATGGAATTACCACTTTTTCCCGTGCCACTGAACTTGTAATGAGGCCCTTAAAGTGTGCTGCTTTCAGCTCAGTTGGGTGTGTGTTGTGCTCGGTCGAGCTATGGGATGCTTGTGTGAGCTATGGGATGCTTGTGTGAGCTATGGGATGCGTGTGTGAGTTATGGGATGCTTGTGTGAGCTAGGGGATGCTTGTGTGAGCTATGGGATACGTGTGTGAGCTATGGGATGCTTGTGTGAGCTATGGGATGCGTGTGTGAGTTATGGGATGCTTGTGTGAGCTAGGGGATGCTTGTGTGAGCTAGGGGATGCTTGTGTGAGCTATATGATGCTTGTGTGAGCTATGGGATGCTTGTGTGAGCTAGGGGATGCTTGTGTGAGCTAGGGGATGCTTGTGTGAGCTATATGATGCTTGTGTGAGCTATGGGATGCTTGTGTGAGCTATGGGATGCTTGTGTGAGCTAGGGTTTGCTCAGTTGATGTAGTGGGCGGGCATCAAGAAGATGCAATCTAGGGTGGTGTTGATGTCTTGAGAGGAGCCTGTCCTGGGATGTAATTGGGTGCTTGGCTATACAGTTTGGGTGAGCTTATGTGGGTGGGTGGGCTGCTGGTGTGAGCTAGGCTGGGTGGGTGCTGTGCTGGGGTGAGTTACGGTGGGGTGCTTGGATGAGCCACAGTGACGTTGTTATTTGCTCTAGTGTCCTAGGGTGGGTTGGTGATGTGCTGTAATAAGCTATGTAAGCTTGTTCAGATGCTGGGTGGCTAGGTTAAGTGGGCTGGGTGCTGGTATGAGCTTAGGTCCAGTGGGATGATGAGGTGAATTAGGGTGGGGTTGGTGGGAATAGCTCTGGTGGGTGTGGGGCTAGGGTGAACTAGGATGGATGGTTTGCTGGGGTGAATTGGGATCGGTGTGCTTGTCTGTGTCATGCTAGGCAGGGGCGTTTTGCTGGTGTGAGCTACGGTCGGTGGATGTTGTACCTGATGAGCTAGGTGGGTGGGTGCTGTGTTGTGGTGAGCTAGAGTTAGTGGCTAGGGGCTGAGATGAGTTAAAATGTGTGCAGTGTTGGGGGAGTTTATGGTGGATAGGATGCTTAGATGATGGGATGCTTTGGTGATCTTGAGTTGACGGATGGGGTGCTATAGTGATCTTGTGCTGAAGTGATCTAGGGTGCAGGGGGTGTTGCTAAGAGCTAGAGGAGGGTGATTGTACTGCACAGGTGAGCTAGGGTGGGTAGATTGTATGCTGGTAAGAGTTAGGGTGAGTGGAATGTTTTTTTGTGGTGAGCTATGTTGTGAACTAGGGTGGGTGGGTGGTGAGCTGGAGAGAGGAAAGGTTGGGAGTGTACTGATGCAAGCTGGGATTGGTGTGATGATGGGTTTGCTGAGGCAGCTTATGGTGCCCTGGGTGAGCTACAATAAGTATTGTGCCAGGGCAAGATAGGCCGGGAAGTTTATGTATTGTGCGGGGATTAGTTAGGGTAGATGGGTGTCGTGCTGCGAAGAGCTAGGGTGGGTTCGATGTTATGCTGGGGAGCTAGGGCGGGGTGACGTTGTTGGGTAAGCTTGTGTAGGATGAGGCAAAGTGGTTTGTTGAAGTTTGGTGGGGTGTGTGAGGTTGGGTGAGGTGTGAGGGATGTTGTGTGACTGGGGAGAATGGGGCGCTGGGGTGAACTCATGTTTTCTGGGGGGCTTTGGCGGTGGTTGGATAGGTGGGCTGCTGGGATGAGCTGTTGAATGAGTTGTGCTTGTTTTTATTGCATTTGCATTGGGGTGAATGCTTGGCTGAGCTGGGGTGCCTGGGAGTGGTAGGTTGTGCGGGGGTGAGGTAGGTGTGCTTGGCTGAGCTAGGGTTCCTGGGTGTGGTAGGTTGTGCAGGGGTGAGGTAGGTGTGCTTGGCTGAGCTAGGGTTCCTGGGTGTGGTAGGTTGTGCGGGGGTGAGGTAGGTGTGCTTGGCTGAGCTAGGGTTCCTGGGTGTGGTAGGTTGTGCTGGGGTGAGGTAGGTGTGCTTGGCTGAGCTAGGGTGCCTGGGTGTGGTAGGTTGTGCGGGGTGAGGTAGGTGTGCTTGGCTGAGCTAGGGTTCCTGGGTGTGGTAGGTTGTGCGGGGGTGAGGTAGGTGTGCTTGGCTGAGCTAGGGTTCCTGGGTGTGGTAGGTTGTGCGGGGGTGAGGTAGGTGTGCTTGGCTGAGCTAGGGTCCTGGGTGTGGTATGTTGTGCGGGGGTGAGGTAGGTGTGCTTGGCTGAGCTAGGGTTCCTGGGTGTGGTAGGTTGTGCGGGGGTGAGGTAGGTGTGCTTGGCTGAGCTAGGGTTCCTGGGTGTGGTAGGTTGTGCGGGGGTGAGGTAGGTGT
Organism: Ambystoma mexicanum; assembly: GCF_040938575.1. Taxonomy (NCBI): domain Eukaryota; kingdom Metazoa; phylum Chordata; class Amphibia; order Caudata; family Ambystomatidae; genus Ambystoma; species Ambystoma mexicanum. The sequence continues at coordinate 747,859,978 of NC_090938.1, read as the reverse complement.
GCTTGGCTGAGCTAGGGTTCCTGGGTGTGGTAGGTTGTGCGGGGGTGAGGTAGGTGTGCTTGGCTGAGCTAGGGTTCCTGGGTGTGGTAGGTTGTGCGGGGGTGAGGTAGGTGTGCTTGGCTGAGCTAGGGTTCCTGGGTGTGGTAGGTTGTGCGGGGGTGAGGTAGGTGTGCTTGGCTGAGCTAGGGCTCCTGGGTCTGGTAGCTTGTGCGGGAGTGAGGTAGGTGTGCTTGGCTGAGCTAGGGTTCCTGGGTGTGGTAGGTTGTGCGGGGGTGAGGTAGGTGTGCTTGGCTGAGCTAGGGTTCCTGGGTGTGGTAGGTTGTGCAGGGGTGAGGTAGGTGTGCTTGGCTGAGCTAGGGTTCCTGGGTGTCGTAGATTGTGCGGGGGTGAGTTAGGTGTGCTTGGCTGAGCTAGGGTTCCTGGGTGTGGTAGTTTGTGCTGGGGTGAGGTAGGTTTGCTTGGCTGAGCTAGGGTTCCTGAGTGTGGTAGGTTGTGCGGGGGTGAGGTAGGTGTGCTTGGCTGAGCTAGGGTTCCTGGGTGTGGTAGGTTGTGCGGGGGTGAGGTAGGTGTGCTTGGCTGAGCTAGGGTTCCTGGGTGTGGTAGGTTGTGCGGGGGTGAGGTAGGTGTGCTTGGCTGAGCTAGGGTTCCTGGGTGTGGTAGGTTGTGCGGGGGTGAGGTAGGTGTGCTTGGCTGAGCTAGGGTTCCTGGGTGTGGTAGGTTGTGCGGGGGTGAGGTAGGTGTGCTTGGCTGAGCTAGGGTTCCTGGGTGTGGTAGGTTGTGCGGGGGTGAGGTAGGTGTGCTTGGCTGAGCTAGGGTTCCTGGGTGTGGTAGGTTGTGCGGGGGTGAGTTAGGTGTGCTTGGCTGATCTAGGGTTCCTGGGTGTGGTAGGTTGTGCGGGGGTGAGGTAGGTGTGCTTGGCTGAGCTGGGGTTCCTGGGTGTGGTAGGTTGTGCGGGGGTGAGGTAGGTGCGCTTGGCTGAGCTAGGGTTCCTGGGTGTGGTAGGTTGTGCGGGGGTGAGGTAGGTGTGCTTGGCTGAGCTAGGGTTCCTGGGTGTGGTAGGTTGTGCGGGGGTGAGGTTGGTGCGCTTGGCTGAGCTAGGGTTCCTGGGTGTGGTAGGTTGTGCGGGGGTGAGGTAGGTGTGCTTGGCTGAGCTAGGGTTCCTGGGTGTGGTAGGTTGTGCGGGGGTGAGGTAGGTGTGCTTGGCTGAGATAGGGTTCCTGGGTGTGGTAGGTTGTGCGGGGGTGAGGTAGGTGTGCTTCGCTGAGCTAGGGTTCCTGGGTGTGGTAGGTTGTGCAGGGGTGAGGTAGGTGTGCTTGGCTTTGCTAGGGTTCCTGTGTGTGGTAGGTTGTGCGGGGGTGAGGTAGGTGTGCTTGGCTGAGATAGGGTTCCTGGGTGTGGTAGGTTGTGCGGGGGTGAGGTAGGTGTGCTTGTCTGAGCTCGGGTTCCTGGGTGTGGTAGGTTGTGCGGGGGTGAGGTAGGTGTGCTTGGCTGAGCTAGGGTTCCTGGGTGTGGTAGGTTGTGCGGGGGTGAGGTAGGTGTGCTTGGCTGAGCTAGGGTTCCTGGGTGTGGTAGGTTGTGCGGGGGTGAGGTAGGTGTGCTTGGCTGAGCTAGGGTTCCTGGGTGTGGTAGGTTGTGCGGGGGTGAGGTAGGTGTGCTTGGCTGAGCTGGTGTTCCTGGGTGTGGTAGGTTGTGCGGGGGTGAGGTAGGTGTGCTTGGCTGAGCTAGGGTTCCTGGGTGTGGTAGGTTGTGCGGGGGTGAGGTAGGTGTGCTTGGCTGAGCTAGGGTTCCTGGGTGTGGTAGGTTGTGCGGGGGTGAGGTAGGTGTGCTTGGCTGAGCTAGGGTTCCTGGGTGTGGTAGGTTGTGCGGGGGTGAGGTAGGTGTGCTTGGCTGAGCTAGGGTTCCTGGGTGTGGTAGGTTGTGCGGGGGTGAGGTAGGTGTGCTTGGCTGAGCTAGGGTTCCTGGGTGTGGTAGGTTGTGCGGGGGTGAGGTAGGTGTGCTTGGCTGAGATAGGGTTCCTGGGTGTGGTAGGTTGTGCGGGGGTGAGGTAGGTGTGCTTGGCTGAGCTAGGGTTCCTGGGTGTGGTAGGTTGTGCGGGGGTGAGGTAGGTGTGCTTGGCTGAGATAGGGTTCCTGGGTGTGGTAGGTTGTGCGGGGGTGAGGTAGGTGTGCTTGGCTTTGCTAGGGTTCCTGGGTGTGGTAGGTTGTGCGGGGGTGAGGTAGGTGCGCTTGGCTGAGCTAGGGTTCCTGGGTTTGGTAGGTTGTGCGGGGGTGAGGTAGGTGCGCTTGGCTGAGCTAGGGTTCCTGGGTGTGGTAGGTTGTGCGGGGGTGAGGTAGGTGTGCTTGGCTTTGCTAGGGATCCTGGGTGTGGTAGGTTGTGCGGGGGTGAGGTAGGTGTGCTTGGCTGAGCTAGGGTTCCTGGGTGTGGTAGGTTGTGCGGGGGTGAGGTAGGTGTGCTTGGCTGAGCTAGGGTTCCTGGGTGTGGTAGGTTGTGCGGGGGTGAGGTAGGTGTGCTTGGCTGAGCTCGGGTTCATGGGTGTGGTAGGTTGTGCGGGGGTGAGGTAGGTGTGCTTGGCTGAGCTAGGGTTCCTGGGTGTGGTAGGTTGGGCGGGGGGGAGGTAGGTGTGCTTGGCTGAGCTAGGGTTCCTGGGTGTGGTAGGTTGTGCTGGGGTGAGGTAGGTGTGCTTGGCTGAGCTAGGGTTCCTGGGTGTGGTAGGTTGTGCTGGGGTGAGGTAGGTGTTCTTGGCTGAGCTAGGGTTCCTGGGTGTGGTAGGTTGTGCGGGGGTGAGGTAGGTGTGCTTGGCTGAGCTAGGGTTCCTGGGTGTGGTAGGTTGTGCGGGGGTGAGGTAGGTGTGCTTGGCTGAGCTAGGGTTCCTGGGTGTGATAGGTTGTGCGGGGGTGAGGTAGGTGTGCTTGGCTGAGCTAGGGTTCCTGGGTGTGGTAGGTTGTGCGGGGGTGAGGGAGGTGTGCTTGGCTGAGCTAGGGTTCCTGGGTGTGGTAGGTTGTGCTGGGGTGAGGTAGGTGTGCTTGGCTGAGCTAGGGTTCCTGGGTGTGGTAGGTTGTGCTGGGGTGAGGTAGGTGTGCTTGGCTGAGCTAAGGTTACTGGGTGTGGTAGGTTGTGCGGGGGTGAGGTAGGTGTGTTTGGCTGAGATAGGGTTCCTGGGTGTGGTAGGTTGTGCGGGGGTGAGGTAGGTGTGCTTGGCTGAGCTAGGGTTCCTGGGTGTGGTAGGTTGTGCGGGGGTGAGGTAGGTGTGCTTGGCTGAGCTAGGGTTCCTGGGTGTGGTAGGTTGTGCGGGGGTGAGGTAGGTGTGCTTGGCTGAGCTAGGGTTCCTGGGTGTGGTAGGTTGTGCTGGGGTGAGGTACGTGTGCTTGGCTGAGCTAGGGTTCCTGGGTGTGGTAGGTTGTGCGGGGGTGAGGTAGGTGTGCTTGGCTGAGCTAGGATTCCTGGGTGTGGTAGATTGTGCTGGGGTGAGGTAGGTGTGCTTGGCTGAGCTAGGGTTCCTGGGTGTGGTAGGTTGTGCGGGGGTGAGGTATATGTGCTTGGCTGAGCTAGGGTTCCTGTGTGTGGTAGGTTGTGCGGGGGTGAGGTAGGTGTGCTTGGCTGAGCTACGGTTCCTGTGTGTGGTAGGTTGTGCGGGGGTGAGGTAGGTGTGCTTGGCTGAGCTAGGGTTCCTGGGTGTGGTAGGTTGTGCGGGGGTGAGGTAGGTGTGCTTGGCTGAGCTAGGGTTCCTGGGTGTGGTAGGGTGTGCGGGGGTGAGGTAGGTGTGCTTGGCTGAGCTAGGGTTCCTGGGTGTGGTAGGTTGTGCGGGGGTGAGGTAGGTATGCTTGGCTGAGCTAGGGTTCCTGGGTGTGGTAGGTTGTGCGGGGGTGAGGTAGGTGTGCTTGGCTGAGCTAGGGTTCCTGGGTGTGGTAGGTTGTGCGGAGGTGAGGTAGGTGTGCTTGGCTGAGCTAGGGTGCCTGGGTGTGGTAGGTTGTGCGGGGGTGAGGTAGGTGTGCTTGTCTGAGATAGGGTTCCTGGGTGTGGTAGGTTGTGCGGGGGTGAGTTAGGTGTGCTTGGCTGAGCTAGGGTTCCTGGGTGTGGTAGGTTGTGCGGGGGTGAGGTAGGTGTGCTTGGCTGAGCTAGGGTTCCTGGGTGTGGTAGGTTGTGCGGGGGTGAGGTAGGTGTGCTTGGCTGAGCTAGGGTTCCTGGGTGTGGTAGGTTGTGCGGGGGTGAGGTAGGTGTGCTTGGCTGAGCTAGGGTTCCTGGGTGAGGTAGGTGTGCTTGGCTGAGCTAGGGTTCCTGGGTGTGGTAGGTTGTGCGGGGGTGAGGTAGGTGTGCTTGGCTGAGCTAGGGTTCCTGGGTGTGGTAGGTTTTGCGGGGGTGAGGTAGGTGTGCTTGGCTGAGATAGGGTTCCTGGGTGTGGTAGATTGTGCGGGGGTGCGGGAGGTGTGCATGGCTGAGCTAGGGTTCCTGGATGTGGTAGGTTGTGCGGGGGTGAGGTAGGTGTGCTTGGCTGAGATAGGGTTCCTGGGTTTGGCAGGTTGTGCGGGGGTGAGGTAGGTGTGCTTGGCTGAGCTAGGGTTCCTGGGTGTGGTAGGTTGTGCTGGGGTGAGGTAGGTGTGCTTGGCTGAGCTAGGGTTCCTGGGTGTGGTAGGTTGTGCGGGGTGAGGTAGGTGTGCTTGACTGAGCTAGGGTTCCTGAGGGTGGTAGGTTGTGCTGGGGTGAGGTAGGTGTGCTTGGCTGAGCTAGGGTTCCTGGGTGTGCTAGGTTGTGCTGGGGTGAGGTAGGTGTGCTTGGCTGAGCTAGGGTTCCTGGGTGTGGTAGGTTGTGCGGGGGTGAGGTAGGTGTGCTTGGCTGAGCTAGGGTTCCTGGGTGTGGTAGGTTGTGCGGGGGTGAGGTAGGTGTGCTTGGCTGAGCTAAGGTTCCTGGGTGTGGTAGGTTGTGTGGGGGGTGAGGTAGGAGTGCTTGGCTGAGCTAGGGTTCCTGGTTGTGGTTGGTTGTGCGGGGTGAGGTAGGTGTGCTTGGCTGAGCTAGGGTTCCTGGGTGTGGTAGGTTGTGCGGGGGTCAGGTAGGTGTGCTTGGCTGAGCTAGGGTTCCTGGGTGTGGTTGGTTGCGCGGGGGTGAGGTAGGTGTGCTTGGCTGAGCTAGGGTTCCTGGGTGTGGTAGGTTGTGCGTGGGTGAGGTAGGTGTGCGTGGGTGAGGTAGGTGTGCTTGGCTGAGCTAGGGTTCCTGGGTGTGGTAGGTTGTGCTGGAGTGAGGTAGTTGTGCTTGGCTGAGCTGGGGTTCCTGGGTGTGGTAGGTTGTGCGGGGGTGAGGTAGGTGTGCTTGGCTGAGCTAGGGTTCCTGGGTGTGGTAGGTTGTGCGGGGGTGAGGTAGGTGTGCTTGGCTGAGCTAGGGTTCCTGGGTGTGGTAGGTTGTGCGGGGGTGAGGTAGGTGTGCTTGGCTGAGCTAGGGTTCCTGGGTGTGGTAGGTTGTGCAGGGGTGAGGTAGGTGTGCTGGGGTGAGCTAGGGTTCCTGGGTGTGGTAGGTTGTGCGGGGGTGAGGTAGGTGTGTTTGGCTGAGCTAGGGTTCCTGGGTGTGGTAGGTTGTGCTGGGGTGAGGTAGGTTTGCTTGGCTGAGCTAGGGTTCCTGGGTGTGGTAGGTTGTGCGGGGGTGAGGTAGGTGTGCTTGGCTGAGCTAGGGTTCCTGGGTGTGGTAGGTTGTGCGGGGGTGAGGTAGGTGTGCAGGGGTGAGCTAGGGTGCCCGAGTGTGGTAGGTTGTGCTGGGGTGAGGTAGGTGTGCTTGGCTGAGCTAGGGTTCCTGGGTGTGGTAGGTTGTGCTGGGGTGAGGTAGGTGTGCTTGGCTGAGTTAGGGTTCCTGGGTGTGTTAGGTTGTGCGGGGGTGAGGTAGGTGTGCTTGGCTGAGCTAGGGTTCCTGGGAGTGGTAGGTTGTGCGGGGGTGAGGTAGGTGTGCTTGGCTGAGCTAGGGTTCCTGGGTGTGGTAGGTTGTGCTGGGGTGTGGTAGGTGTGCTTGGCTGAGCTAGGGTTCCTGGGTGTGGTAGGTTGTGCGTGGGTGAGGTAGGTGTGCTTGGCTGAGCTATGGTTCCTGGGTGTGGTAGGTTGTGCTGGGGTGAGGTAGGTGTGCTTGGCTGAGCTAGGGTTCCTGGGTGTGGTAGGTTGTGCGGGGGTGAGGTAGGTGTGCTTGGCTGAGCTAGGGTTCCTGGGTGTGGAAGGTTGTGCGGGGGTGAGGTAGGTGTGCTTGGCTGAGCTAGGGTTCCTGGGTGTGGTAGGTTGTGCGGGGGTGAGGTAGGTGTGCTTGGCTGAGCTAGGGTTCCTGGGAGTGGTAGGTTGTGCGGGGGTGAGGTAGGTGTGCTTGGCTGAGCTAGGGTTCCTGGGTGTGGTAGGTTGTGCGGGGGTGAGGTAGGTGTGCAGGGGTGAGCTAGGGTGCCTGAGTGTGGTAGGTTGTGCTGGGGTGAGGTAGGTGTGCTTGGCTGAGCTAGGGTTCCTGGGTGTGGTAGGTTGTGCTGGGGTGAGGTAGGTGTGCTTGGCTGAGTTAGAGTTCCTGGGTGTGGTAGGTTGTGCGGGGGTGAGGTAGGTGTGCTTGGCTGAGCTAGGGTTCCTGGGAGTGGTAGGTTGTGCGGGGGTGAGGTAGGTGTGCTTGGCTGAGCTAGGGTTCCTGGGTGTGGTAGGTTGTGCTGGGGTGTGGTAGGTGTGCTTGGCTGAGCTAGGGTTCCTGGGTGTGGTAGGTTGTGCGTGGGTGAGGTAGGTGTGCTTGGCTGAGCTATGGTTCCTGGGTGTGGTAGGTTGTGCGGGGGTGAGGTAGGTGTGCTTGGCTGAGCTAGGGTTCCTGGGTGTGGTAGATTGTGCGGGGGTGCGGGAGGTGTGCTTGGCTGAGCTAGGGTTCCTTGATGTGGTAGGTTGTGCGGGGGTGAGGTAGGTGTGCTTGGCTGAGCTAGGGTTCCTGGGAGTGGTAGGTTGTGCGGGGGTGAGGTAGGTGTGCTTGGCTGAGCTAGGGTTCCTGGGTGTGGTAGGTTGTGCGGGGGTGAGGTAGGTGTGCAGGGGTGAGCTAGGGTGCCTGAGTGTGGTAGGTTGTGCTGGGGTGAGGTAGGTGTGCTTGGCTGAGCTAGGGTTCCTGGGTGTGGTAGGTTGTGCTGGGGTGAGGTAGGTGTGCTTGGCTGAGTTAGAGTTCCTGGGTGTGGTAGGTTGTGCGGGGGTGAGGTAGGTGTGCTTGGCTGAGCTAGGGTTCCTGGGAGTGGTAGGTTGTGCGGGGGTGAGGTAGGTGTGCTTGGCTGAGCTAGGGTTCCTGGGTGTGGTAGGTTGTGCTGGGGTGTGGTAGGTGTGCTTGGCTGAGCTAGGGTTCCTGGGTGTGGTAGGTTGTGCATGGGTGAGGTAGGTGTGCTTGGCTGAGCTATGGTTCCTGGGTGTGGTAGGTTGTGCGGGGGTGAGGTAGGTGTGCTTGGCTGAGCTAGGGTTCCTGGGTGTGGTAGATTGTGCGGGGGTGCGGGAGGTGTGCTTGGCTGAGCTAGGGTTCCTGGATGTGGTAGGTTGTGCGGGGGTGAGGTAGGTGTGCTTGGCTGAGCTAGGGTTCCTGGGTGTGGTAGGTTGTGCGGGGGTGAGGTAGGTGTGCTTGGCTGAGCTAGGGTTCCTGGGTGTGATAGGTTGTGCGGGGGTGAGGTAGGTGTGCTTGGCTGAGCTAGGGTTCCTGGGTGTGGTAGGTTGTGCGGGGGTGAGGGAGGTGTGCTTGGCTGAGCTAGGGTTCCTGGGTGTGGTAGGTTGTGCTGGGGTGAGGTAGGTGTGCTTGGCTGAGCTAGGGTTCCTGGGTGTGGTAGGTTGTGCTGGGGTGAGGTAGGTGTGCTTGGCTGAGCTAAGGTTACTGGGTGTGGTAGGTTGTGCGGGGGTGAGGTAGGTGTGTTTGGCTGAGATAGGGTTCCTGGGTGTGGTAGGTTGTGCGGGGGTGAGGTAGGTGTGCTTGGCTGAGCTAGGGTTCCTGGGTGTGGTAGGTTGTGCGGGGGTGAGGTAGGTGTGCTTGGCTGAGCTAGGGTTCCTGGGTGTGGTAGGTTGTGCGGGGGTGAGGTAGGTGTGCTTGGCTGAGCTAGGGTTCCTGGGTGTGGTAGGTTGTGCTGGGGTGAGGTACGTGTGCTTGGCTGAGCTAGGGTTCCTGGGTGTGGTAGGTTGTGCGGGGGTGAGGTAGGTGTGCTTGGCTGAGCTAGGATTCCTGGGTGTGGTAGATTGTGCTGGGGTGAGGTAGGTGTGCTTGGCTGAGCTAGGGTTCCTGGGTGTGGTAGGTTGTGCGGGGGTGAGGTATATGTGCTTGGCTGAGCTAGGGTTCCTGTGTGTGGTAGGTTGTGCGGGGGTGAGGTAGGTGTGCTTGGCTGAGCTACGGTTCCTGTGTGTGGTAGGTTGTGCGGGGGTGAGGTAGGTGTGCTTGGCTGAGCTAGGGTTCCTGGGTGTGGTAGGTTGTGCGGGGGTGAGGTAGGTGTGCTTGGCTGAGCTAGGGTTCCTGGGTGTGGTAGGGTGTGCGGGGGTGAGGTAGGTGTGCTTGGCTGAGCTAGGGTTCCTGGGTGTGGTAGGTTGTGCGGGGGTGAGGTAGGTATGCTTGGCTGAGCTAGGGTTCCTGGGTGTGGTAGGTTGTGCGGGGGTGAGGTAGGTGTGCTTGGCTGAGCTAGGGTTCCTGGGTGTGGTAGGTTGTGCGGAGGTGAGGTAGGTGTGCTTGGCTGAGCTAGGGTGCCTGGGTGTGGTAGGTTGTGCGGGGGTGAGGTAGGTGTGCTTGTCTGAGATAGGGTTCCTGGGTGTGGTAGGTTGTGCGGGGGTGAGTTAGGTGTGCTTGGCTGAGCTAGGGTTCCTGGGTGTGGTAGGTTGTGCGGGGGTGAGGTAGGTGTGCTTGGCTGAGCTAGGGTTCCTGGGTGTGGTAGGTTGTGCGGGGGTGAGGTAGGTGTGCTTGGCTGAGCTAGGGTTCCTGGGTGTGGTAGGTTGTGCGGGGGTGAGGTAGGTGTGCTTGGCTGAGCTAGGGTTCCTGGGTGAGGTAGGTGTGCTTGGCTGAGCTAGGGTTCCTGGGTGTGGTAGGTTTTGCGGGGGTGAGGTAGGTGTGCTTGGCTGAGATAGGGTTCCTGGGTGTGGTAGATTGTGCGGGGGTGCGGGAGGTGTGCATGGCTGAGCTAGGGTTCCTGGATGTGGTAGGTTGTGCGGGGGTGAGGTAGGTGTGCTTGGCTGAGATAGGGTTCCTGGGTTTGGCAGGTTGTGCGGGGGTGAGGTAGGTGTGCTTGGCTGAGCTAGGGTTCCTGGGTGTGGTAGGTTGTGCTGGGGTGAGGTAGGTGTGCTTGGCTGAGCTAGGGTTCCTGGGTGTGGTAGGTTGTGCGGGGTGAGGTAGGTGTGCTTGACTGAGCTAGGGTTCCTGAGGGTGGTAGGTTGTGCTGGGGTGAGGTAGGTGTGCTTGGCTGAGCTAGGGTTCCTGGGTGTGCTAGGTTGTGCTGGGGTGAGGTAGGTGTGCTTGGCTGAGCTAGGGTTCCTGGGTGTGGTAGGTTGTGCGGGGGTGAGGTAGGTGTGCTTGGCTGAGCTAGGGTTCCTGGGTGTGGTAGGTTGTGCGGGGGTGAGGTAGGTGTGCTTGGCTGAGCTAAGGTTCCTGGGTGTGGTAGGTTGTGTGGGGGGTGAGGTAGGAGTGCTTGGCTGAGCTAGGGTTCCTGGTTGTGGTTGGTTGTGCGGGGTGAGGTAGGTGTGCTTGGCTGAGCTAGGGTTCCTGGGTGTGGTAGGTTGTGCGGGGGTCAGGTAGGTGTGCTTGGCTGAGCTAGGGTTCCTGGGTGTGGTTGGTTGCGCGGGGGTGAGGTAGGTGTGCTTGGCTGAGCTAGGGTTCCTGGGTGTGGTAGGTTGTGCGTGGGTGAGGTAGGTGTGCGTGGGTGAGGTAGGTGTGCTTGGCTGAGCTAGGGTTCCTGGGTGTGGTAGGTTGTGCTGGAGTGAGGTAGTTGTGCTTGGCTGAGCTGGGGTTCCTGGGTGTGGTAGGTTGTGCGGGGGTGAGGTAGGTGTGCTTGGCTGAGCTAGGGTTCCTGGGTGTGGTAGGTTGTGCGGGGGTGAGGTAGGTGTGCTTGGCTGAGCTAGGGTTCCTGGGTGTGGTAGGTTGTGCGGGGGTGAGGTAGGTGTGCTTGGCTGAGCTAGGGTTCCTGGGTGTGGTAGGTTGTGCAGGGGTGAGGTAGGTGTGCTGGGGTGAGCTAGGGTTCCTGGGTGTGGTAGGTTGTGCGGGGGTGAGGTAGGTGTGTTTGGCTGAGCTAGGGTTCCTGGGTGTGGTAGGTTGTGCTGGGGTGAGGTAGGTTTGCTTGGCTGAGCTAGGGTTCCTGGGTGTGGTAGGTTGTGCGGGGGTGAGGTAGGTGTGCTTGGCTGAGCTAGGGTTCCTGGGTGTGGTAGGTTGTGCGGGGGTGAGGTAGGTGTGCAGGGGTGAGCTAGGGTGCCCGAGTGTGGTAGGTTGTGCTGGGGTGAGGTAGGTGTGCTTGGCTGAGCTAGGGTTCCTGGGTGTGGTAGGTTGTGCTGGGGTGAGGTAGGTGTGCTTGGCTGAGTTAGGGTTCCTGGGTGTGTTAGGTTGTGCGGGGGTGAGGTAGGTGTGCTTGGCTGAGCTAGGGTTCCTGGGAGTGGTAGGTTGTGCGGGGGTGAGGTAGGTGTGCTTGGCTGAGCTAGGGTTCCTGGGTGTGGTAGGTTGTGCTGGGGTGTGGTAGGTGTGCTTGGCTGAGCTAGGGTTCCTGGGTGTGGTAGGTTGTGCGTGGGTGAGGTAGGTGTGCTTGGCTGAGCTATGGTTCCTGGGTGTGGTAGGTTGTGCTGGGGTGAGGTAGGTGTGCTTGGCTGAGCTAGGGTTCCTGGGTGTGGTAGGTTGTGCGGGGGTGAGGTAGGTGTGCTTGGCTGAGCTAGGGTTCCTGGGTGTGGAAGGTTGTGCGGGGGTGAGGTAGGTGTGCTTGGCTGAGCTAGGGTTCCTGGGTGTGGTAGGTTGTGCGGGGGTGAGGTAGGTGTGCTTGGCTGAGCTAGGGTTCCTGGGAGTGGTAGGTTGTGCGGGGGTGAGGTAGGTGTGCTTGGCTGAGCTAGGGTTCCTGGGTGTGGTAGGTTGTGCGGGGGTGAGGTAGGTGTGCAGGGGTGAGCTAGGGTGCCTGAGTGTGGTAGGTTGTGCTGGGGTGAGGTAGGTGTGCTTGGCTGAGCTAGGGTTCCTGGGTGTGGTAGGTTGTGCTGGGGTGAGGTAGGTGTGCTTGGCTGAGTTAGAGTTCCTGGGTGTGGTAGGTTGTGCGGGGGTGAGGTAGGTGTGCTTGGCTGAGCTAGGGTTCCTGGGAGTGGTAGGTTGTGCGGGGGTGAGGTAGGTGTGCTTGGCTGAGCTAGGGTTCCTGGGTGTGGTAGGTTGTGCTGGGGTGTGGTAGGTGTGCTTGGCTGAGCTAGGGTTCCTGGGTGTGGTAGGTTGTGCGTGGGTGAGGTAGGTGTGCTTGGCTGAGCTATGGTTCCTGGGTGTGGTAGGTTGTGCGGGGGTGAGGTAGGTGTGCTTGGCTGAGCTAGGGTTCCTGGGTGTGGTAGATTGTGCGGGGGTGCGGGAGGTGTGCTTGGCTGAGCTAGGGTTCCTTGATGTGGTAGGTTGTGCGGGGGTGAGGTAGGTGTGCTTGGCTGAGCTAGGGTTCCTGGGAGTGGTAGGTTGTGCGGGGGTGAGGTAGGTGTGCTTGGCTGAGCTAGGGTTCCTGGGTGTGGTAGGTTGTGCGGGGGTGAGGTAGGTGTGCAGGGGTGAGCTAGGGTGCCTGAGTGTGGTAGGTTGTGCTGGGGTGAGGTAGGTGTGCTTGGCTGAGCTAGGGTTCCTGGGTGTGGTAGGTTGTGCTGGGGTGAGGTAGGTGTGCTTGGCTGAGTTAGAGTTCCTGGGTGTGGTAGGTTGTGCGGGGGTGAGGTAGGTGTGCTTGGCTGAGCTAGGGTTCCTGGGAGTGGTAGGTTGTGCGGGGGTGAGGTAGGTGTGCTTGGCTGAGCTAGGGTTCCTGGGTGTGGTAGGTTGTGCTGGGGTGTGGTAGGTGTGCTTGGCTGAGCTAGGGTTCCTGGGTGTGGTAGGTTGTGCATGGGTGAGGTAGGTGTGCTTGGCTGAGCTATGGTTCCTGGGTGTGGTAGGTTGTGCGGGGGTGAGGTAGGTGTGCTTGGCTGAGCTAGGGTTCCTGGGTGTGGTAGATTGTGCGGGGGTGCGGGAGGTGTGCTTGGCTGAGCTAGGGTTCCTGGATGTGGTAGGTTGTGCGGGGGTGAGGTAGGTGTGCTTGGCTGAGATAGGGTTCCTGGGTGTGGCAGGTTGTGCGGGGGTGAGGTAGGTGTGCTTGGCTGAGCTAGGGTTCCTGGGTGTGGTAGGTTGTGCTGGGGTGAGGTAGGTTTGCTTGGCTGAGCTAGGGTTCCTGTGTGTGGTAGGTTGTGCGGGGGTGAGGTAGGTGTGCTTGGCTGAGCTAGGGTTCCTGGGTGTGGTAGGTTGTGCGGGGGTGAGGTAGGTGTGCTTGACTGAGCTACGGTTCCTGAGGGTGGTAGGTTGTGCTGGGGTGAGGTAGGTGTGCTTGGCTGAGCTAGGGTTCCTGGGTGTGCTAGGTTGTGCTGGGGTGAGGTAGGTGTGCTTGGCTGAGCTAGGGTTCCTGGGTGTGGTAGGTTGTGCGGGGGTGAGGTAGGTGTGCTTGGCTGAGCTAGGGTTCCTGGGTGTGGTAGGTTGTGCGGGGGTGAGGTAGGTGTGCTTGGCTGAGCTAAGGTTCCTGGGTGTGGTAGGTTGTGCGGGAGTGAGGTAGGAGTGCTTGGCTGAGCTAGGGTTCCTGGTTGTGGTTGGTTGTGCGGGGTGAGGTAGGTGTGCTTGGCTGAGCTAGGGTTCCTGGGTGTGGTAGGTTGTGCGGGGGTGAGGTAGGTTTGCTTGGCTGAGCTAGGGTTCCTGGGTGTGGTAGGTTGTGCGGGGGTGAGGTAGGTGTGCTTGGCTGAGCTAGGGTTCCTGGGTGTGGTAGGTTGTGCGTGGGTGAGGTAGGTGTGCGTGGGTGAGGTAGGAGTGCTTGGCTGAGCTAGGGTTCCTGGGTGTGGTAGGTTGTGCTGGGGTGAGGTAGGTTTGCTTGGCTGAGCTAGGGTTCCTGGGTGTGGTAGGTTGTGCGGGGGTGAGGTAGGTGTGCTTGGCTGAGCTAGGGTTCCTGGGTGTTGTAGGTTGTGCGTGGGTGAGATAGATGTGCGTGGGTGAGGTAGGTGTGCTTGGCTGAGCTAGGGTTCCTGGGTGTGGTAGGTTGTGCTGGGGTGAGGTAGGTGTGCTTGGCTGAGCTGGGGTTCCTGGGTGTGGTAGGTTGTGCGGGGTAAGGTAGGTGTGCTTGGCTGAGCTATGGTTCCTGGGTGTGGTAGGTTGTGCGGGGGTGAGGTAGGTGTGCTTAGCTGAGCTAGGGTTCCTGGGTGTGGTAGGTTGTGCGGGGGTCAGGTAGGTGTGCTTGGCTGAGCTAGGGTTCCTGGGTGTGGTAGGTTGTGCGGGGGTCAGGTAGGTGTGCTGTGGTGAGCTAGGGTTCCTGGGTGTGGTAGGTTGTGCGGGGGTGAGGTAGGTGTGCTTGGCTGAGCTAGGGTTTCTGGGTGTGGTAGTTTGTGCTGGGATGAGGTAGGTTTGCTTGGCTGAGCTAGGGTTCCTGGGTGTGGTAGGTTGTGCGGGGGTGAGGTAGGTGTGCTTGGCTGAGCTAGGGTTCCTGGGTGTGGTAGGTTGTGCGGGGGTGAGGTAGGTGTGCTTGGCTGAGCTACGGTTCCTGGGAGTGGTAGGTTGTGCGGGGGTGAGGTAGGTGTGCTTGGCTGAGCTAGGGTTACTGGGTGTGGTAGGTTGTGGGGGGTGAGGTAGGTGTGCAGGGGTGAGCTAGGGTGCCTGAGTGTGGTAGGTTGTGCTGGGGTGAGGTAGGTGTGCTTGGCTGAGCTAGGGTTCCTGGGTGTGGTAGGTTGTGCTGGGGTGAGGTAGGTGTGCTTGGCTGAGTTAGGGTTCCTGGGTGTGGTAGGTTGTGCGGGGGTGAGGTAGGTGTGCTTGGCTGAGCTAGGGTTCCTGGGAGTGGTAGGTTGTGCGGGGGTGAGGTAGGTGTGCTTGGCTGAGCTAGGGTTCCTGGGTGTGGTAGGTTGTGCTGGGGTGTGGTAGGTGTGCTTGGCTGAGCTAGGGTTCCTGGGTGTGGTAGGTTGTGCGTGGGTGAGGTAGGTGTGCTTGGCTGAGCTATGGTTCCTGGGTGTGGTAGGTTGTGCTGGGGTGAGGTAGGTTTGCTTGGCTGAGCTAGGGTTCCTGGGTGTGGTAGGTTGTGCGGGGGTGAGGTAGGTGTGCTTGGCTGAGCTAGGGTTCCTGGGTGTGGTAGGTTGTGCGGGGGTGAGGTAGGTGTGCTTGGCTGAGCTAGGGTTCCTGGGTGTGGTAGGTTGTGTGGGGGTGAGGTAGGTGTGCTTGGCTGAGCTAGGGTTCCTGGGAGTGGTAGGTTGTGCGTGGGTGAGGTAGGTGTGCTTGGCTGAGCTAGGGTTCCTGGGTGTGGTAGGTTGTGCGGGGGTGAGGTAGGTGTGCTTGGCTGTGCTAGGGTTCCTGGGTGTGGTAGGTTGTGCGGGGGTGAGGTAGGTGTGCTTGGCTGAGCTAAGGTTCCTGAGTGTGGTAGGTTGTGCGGGGGGTGAGGTAGGAGTGCTTGGCTGAGCTAGGGTTCCTGGTTGTGGTTGGTTGTGCGGGGTGAGGTAGGTGTGCTTGGCTGAGTTAGGGTTCCTGGGTGTGGTAGGTTGTGCGGGGGTGAGGTAGGTTTGCTTGGCTGAGCTAGGGTTCCTGGGTGTGGTAGGTTGTGCGGGGGTGAGGTAGGTGTGCTTGGCTGAGCTAGGGTTCCTGGGTGTGGTAGGTTGGGCGTGGGTGAGGTAGGTGTGCGTGGGTGAGGTAGGTGTGCTTGGCTGAGCTAGGGTTCCTGGGTGTGGTAGGTTGTGCTGGGGTGAGGTAGGTTTGCTTGGCTGAGCTAGGGTTCCTGGGTGTGGTAGGTTGTGCGGGGGTGAGGTAGGTGTGCTTGGCTGAGCTAGGGTTCCTGGGTGTGGTAGGTTGTGCGTGGGTGAGGTAGGTATGCTTGGCTGAGCTATGGTTCCTGGGTGTGGTAGGTTGTGCTGGGGTGAGGTAGGTGTGCTTGGCTGAGCTAGGGTTCCTGGGTGTGGTAGGTTGTGCGGGGGTGAGGTAGGTGTGCTTGGCTGAGCTAGGGTTCCTGGGTGTGGTAGGTTGTGCGGGGGTGAGGTAGGTGTGCTTGGCTGAGCTAGGGTTCCTGGGAGTGGTAGGTTGTGTGGGGGTGAGGTTGGTGTGCTTGGCTGAGCTAGGGTTCCTGGGTGTGGTAGGTTGTGCGGGGGTGAGGTAGGTGTGCAGGGGTGAGCTAGGGTGCCTGGGTGTGGTAGGTTGTGCTGGGGTGAGGTAGATGTGCTTGGCTGAGCTAGGGTTCCTGGGTGTGGTAGGTTGTGCTGGGGTGAGGTAGGTGTGCTTGGCTGAGTTAGGGTTCCTGGGTGTGGTAGGTTGTGCGGGGGTGAGGTAGGTGTGCTTGGCTGAGCTAGGGTTCCTGGGAGTGGTAGGTTGTGCGGGGGTGAGGTAGGTGTGCTTGGCTGAGATAGGGTTCCTGGGTGTGGTAGGTTGTGCTGGGGTGTGGTAGGTGTGCTTGGCTGAGCTAGGGTTCCTGGGTGTGGTAGGTTGTGCGTGGGTGAGGTAGGTGTGCTTGGCTGAGCTATGGTTCCTGGGTGTGGTAGGTTGTGCGGGGGTGAGGTAGGTGTGCTTGGCTGAGCTAGGGTTCCTGGGTGTGGTAGGTTGTGCGGGGGTGAGGTAGGTGTGCTTGGCTGAGCTAGGGTTCCTGGGTGTGGTAGATTGTGCGGGGGTGCGGGAGGTGTGCTTGGCTGAGCTAGGGTTCCTGGATGTGGTAGGTTGTGCGGGGATGAGGTAGGTGTGCTTGGCTGAGATAGGGTTCCTGGGTGTGGCAGGTTGTGCGGGGGTGAGGTAGGTGTGCTTGGCTGAGCTAGGGTTCCTGGGTGTGGTAGGTTGTGCTGGGGTGAGGTAGGTTTGCTTGGCTGAGCTAGGGTTCCTGGGTGTGGTAGGTTGTGCGGGGGTGTGGTAGGTTGTGCGGGGGTGAGGTAGGTGTGCTTGGCTGAGCTAGGGTTCCTGGGTGTGGTAGGTTGTGCGGGGGTGAGGTAGGTGTGCTTGACTGAGCTAGGGTTCCTGAGGGTGGTAGGTTGTGCTGGGGTGAGGTAGGTGTGCTTGGCTGAGCTAGGGTTCCTGGGTGTGCTAGGTTGTGCTGGGGTGAGGTAGGTGTGCTTGGCTGAGCTAGGGTTCCTGGGTGTGGTAGGTTGTGCGGGGGTGAGGTAGGTGTGCTTGGCTGAGCTAGGGTTCCTGGGTGTGGTAGGTTGTGCGGGGGTGAGGTAGGTGTGCTTGGCTGAGCTAAGGTTCCTGGGTGTGGTAGGTTGTGCGGGGGGTGAGGTAGGAGTGCTTGGCTGAGCTAGGGTTCCTGGTTGTGGTTGGTTGTGCGGGGTGAGGTAGGTGTGCTTGGCTGAGCTAGGGTTCCTGGGTGTGGTAGGTTGTGCGGGGGTGAGGTAGGTTTGCTTGGCTGAGCTAGGGTTCCTGGGTGTGTTAGGTTGTGCGGGGGTGAGGTAGGTGTGCTTGGCTGAGCTAGGGTTCCTGGGTGTGGTAGGTTGTGCGTGGGTGAGGTAGTTGTGCGTGGGTGAGGTAGGTGTGCTTGGCTGAGCTAGGGTTCCTGGGTGTGGTAGGTTGTGCTGGGGTGAGGTAGGTTTGCTTGGCTGAGCTAGGGTTCCTGGGTGTGGTAGGTTGTGCGGGGGTGAGGTAGGTGTGCTTGGCTGAGCTAGGGTTCCTGGGTGTGGTAGGTTGTGCGTGGGTGAGGTAGGTGTGCGTGGGTGAGGTAGGTGTGCTTGGCTGAGCTAGGGTTCCTGGGTGTGGTAGGTTGTGCTGGGGTGAGGTAGGTGTGCTTGGCTGAGCTGGGGTTCCTGGGTGTGGTAGGTTGTGCGGGGTAAGGTAGGTGTGCTTGGCTGAGCTAGGGTTCCTGGGTGTGGTAGGTTGTGCGGGGGTGAGGTAGGTGTGCTTAGCTGAGCTAGGGTTCCTGGGTGTGGTAGGTTGTGCGGGGGTCAGGTAGGTGTGCTTGGCTGAGCTAGGGTTCCTGGGTGTGGTAGGTTGTGCGGGGGTGAGGTAGGTGTGCTGTGGTGAGCTAGGGTTCCTGGGTGTGGTAGGTTGTGCGGGGGTGAGGTAGGTGTGCTTGGCTGAGCTAGGGTTCCTGGGTGTGGTAGTTTGTGCTGGGATGAGGTAGGTTTGCTTGGCTGAGCTAGGGTTCCTGGGTGTGGTAGGTTGTGCGGGGGTGAGGTAGGCGTGCTTGGCTGAGCTAGGGTTACTGGGTGTGGTAGGTTGTGCGGGGGTGAGGTAGGTGTGCTTGGCTGAGCTAGGGTTCCTGGGTGTGGTAGGTTGTGCGGGGGTGAGGTAGGTGTGCTTGGCTGAGCTAGGGTTCCTGGGTGTGGTAGGTTGTGCGGGGTGAGGTAGGTGTGCTTGGCTGAGCTAGGGTTCCTGGGAGTGGTAGGTTGTGCGGGGGTGAGGTAGGTGTGCTTGGCTGAGCTAGGGTTCCTGGGTGTGGTAGGTTGTGCGGGGGTGAGGTAGGTGTGCAGGGGTGAGCTAGGGTGCCTGAGTGTGGTAGGTTGTGCTGGGGTGAGGTAGGTGTGCTTGGCTGAGCTAGGGTTCCTGGATGTGGTAGGTTGTGCTGGGGTGAGGTAGGTGTGCTTGGCTGAGTTAGGGTTCCTGGGTGTGGTAGGTTGTGCGGGGGTGAGGTAGGTGTGCTTGGCTGAGCTAGGGTTCCTGGGAGTGGTAGGTTGTGCGGGGGTGAGGTAGGTGTGCTTGGCTGAGCTAGGGTTCCTGGTTGTGGTAGGTTGTGCTGGGGTGTGGTAGGTGTGCTTGGCTGAGCTAGGGTTCCTGGGTGTGGTAGGTTGTGCGTGGGTGAGGTAGGTGTGCTTGGCTGAGCTATGGTTCCTGGGTGTGGTAGGTTGTGCTGGGGTGAGGTAGGTGTGCTTGGCTGAGCTAGGGTTCCTGGGTGTGGTAGGTTGTGCGGGGGTGAGGTAGGTGTGCTTGGCTGAGCTAGGGTTCCTGGGTGTGGTAGGTTGTGCGGGGGTGAGGTAGGTGTGCTTGGCTGAGCTAGGGTTCCTGGGTGTGGTAGGTTGTGCGGGGGTGAGGTAGGTGTGCTTGGCTGAGCTAGGGTTCCTGGGAGTGGTAGGTTGTGCGGGGGTGAGGTAGGTGTGCTTGGCTGAGCTAGGGTTCCTGGGTGTGGTAGGTTGTGCGGGGGTGAGGTAGGTGTGCTTGGCTGAGCTAGGGTTCCTGGGTGTGGTAGGTTGTGCGGGGGTGAGGTAGGTGTGCTTGGCTGAGCTAAGGTTCCTGGGTGTGGTAGGTTGTGCGGGGGGTGAGGTAGGAGTGCTTGGCTGAGCTAGGGTTCCTGGTTGTGGTTGGTTGTGCGGGGTGAGGTAGGTGTGCTTGGCTGAGCTAGGGTTCCTGGGTGTGGTAGGTTGTGCGGGGGTGAGGTAGGTTTGCTTGGCTGAGCTAGGGTTCCTGGGTGTGGTAGGTTGTGCAGGGGTGAGGTAGGTGTGCTTGGCTGAGCTAGGGTTCCTGGGTGTGGTAGGTTGTGCGTGGGTGAGGTAGGTGTGCGTGGGTGAGGTAGGTGTGCTTGGCTGAGCTAGGGTTCCTGGGTGTGGTAGGTTGTGCTGGGGTGAGGTAGGTTTGCTTGGCTGAGCTAGGGTTCCTGGGTGTGGTAGGTTGTGCGGGGGTGAGGTAGGTGTGCTTGGCTGAGCTAGGGTTCCTGGGTGTGGTAGGTTGTGCGTGGGTGAGGTAGGTGTGCTTGGCTGAGCTATGGTTCCTGGGTGTGGTAGGTTGTGCTGGGGTGAGGTAGGTGTGCTTGGCTGAGCTAGGGTTCCTGGGTGTGGTAGGTTGTGCGGGGGTGAGGTAGGTGTGCTTGGCTGAGCTAGGGTTCCTGGGTGTGGTAGGTTGTGCGGGGGTGAGGTAGGTGTGCTTGGCTGAGCTAGGGTTCCTGGGTGTGGTAGGTTGTGCGGGGGTGAGGTAGGTGTGCTTGGCTGAGCTAGGGTTCCTGGGTGTGGTAGGTTGTGCGGGGGTGAGGTAGGTGTGCTTGGCTGAGCTGGGGTGCCTGGGTGTGGTTGGTTGTGCTGGGGTGAGGTAGGTTTGCTTGGCTGATCTAGGGTTCCTGGGTGTGGTTGGTTGTGCTGGGGTGAGGTAGGTTTGCTGTGGTGAGGTAGGTTTGCTGTGGTGAGCTAGGGTTTGCTAGGGTGCGCAAGGGTGGTTGGGGTGCTGGGGTGAGCCATATGTGTTGCAGTGATGTAGCCGGGCTGGGAGTGATCAGGGAGTCATAGGGTATGGGGTGGGCTAGGGTATGGGAGTGAGCTTGGGTGGGTTCTTAGGGTGTGTGTGTGTGTTGGTGTGATGCTGCAACCAGCAGGGGGGATTCTAGGTGAGGAAGGGTGGGTAGAGGTTTAGGTGTGATGCTGGGGTAGCAAGTGTGGATGAGCTATTGAGATGCTTGGGTGAGCTTGGGTGGGTGGAATCCTGGGGTGAGCTCTGGGTGGGTTGCTGGGGCACGCTGGGTTGGGTGGGAGGTGTGTTACTTTAAGGTGACCTAACGTGTGTGAGTGGGGTGTTGGGGTGAGCTATGGTGTTCTGGGGCTAGTTATGAAAAATGTTTTTTGTGCCTGGATGAGCTAGGGTAGGTGGATAGTGCGCTAGGGTAAGCTAGGGTCCTCAAGAATATGTGCTATTGTTAGCCTAGGTGGGAGGGGTCCTGGGGTCAGTGAGGTGGTGGGGTGATATTATGTTGGATGAGGTGAGCTAATGTGATGAGGTTGGGTGAGCAGGTGAAATGGTTGGGTGGGTGCCGTAGATGGGGTGATGTGAGGTAGTGGGGGGTTGGTTTGGTTGAGAAGAGGCGGTGGTTGGGTGGAATTAGGTGCATTAGTGGGGTGATTGTGGGCGGTCTGAGATTTCTGGGTGAGGGTTTAGGGTGAGGTTAGGTCGTTGGGACAGGCTGGGTGCATGAAGTGGGGTGGGGATGGGTGTGGTGAGCTTTAGGCTGGCATGTGCTAGGGTACATGTTTGGAGGAAGGGCAAAGCTGAGGAGGCAGGTAAGTTGTTGACCAGAACTACGGTTCCCGAGGGCGTTCAACCTACCAGCGCTTTGAGGTCATACCAATGATATATAGAGCACTATATGAATGCCAAGTAACATAACATAGGACTGGGGTGTGCTCGGATGGTTGGGATTCAATATTGGGGTGATCTAAAGTGAGTGGGTTTCAGTGCTAAAGTAAACTAGGCTGGGTGTGTTTTGGGAGTAGGTAGGGTGACGAGACAATCCAAGATGGGGTCCTAGGGTGAAGTAGATGAGCTGGGGTAAACAAGGGTTGGTTGGTGGTTGAGGGGCTAGTGAAAGTTTGGGTGCCTGGGTGTGGTAGGTTGTACGGGGGTGAGGTAGGTGTGCTTGGCTGAGCTAGGGTTCCTGGGTGTGGTAGGTTGTGCTGGGGTGAGGTAGGTGTGCTTGGCTGAGCTAGGGTTCCTGGGTGTGGTAGGTTGTGCTGGGGTGAGGTAGGCGTGCTTGGCTGAGCTAGGGTTCCTGGGTGTGGTAGGTTGTGCGGGGGTGAGGTAGGTGTGCTTGGCTGAGCTAGGGTTCCTGGGTGTGATAGGTTGTGCGGGGGTGAGGTAGGTGTGCTTGGCTGAGCTAGGGTTCCTGGATGTGGTTGGTTGAGCGGGGGTGAGGTAGGTGTGCTTGGCTGAGCTAGGGTTCCTGGGTGTGGTAGGTTGTGCGGGGGTGAGGTAGGTGTGCTTGGCTGAGCTAGGGTTCCTGGGTGAGGTAGGTGTGCTGGGGTGAGGTAGGGTTCCTGGGTGTGGTTGGTTGTGCGGGGGTGAGTTAGGTGTGCTGGGGTGAGCTAGGGTTACTGGGTGTGGTAGGTTGTGCGTGGGTGGGGTAGGTGTGCTTGGCTGAGCTAGGGTTCCTGGGTGTGGTAGGTTGTGCTGGGGTGAGCTAGGTGTGCTTGGCTGAGCTAGGGTTCCTGGGTGTGGTAGGTTGTGCGGGGTGAGGTAGGTGTGCTTGGCTGAGGTAGGGTTCCTGGGTGTGGTAGGTTGTGCTGGGGTGAGCTAGGTGTGCTTGGCTGAGCTAGGGTTCCTGGGTGTGGTAGGTTGTGCGGGGTGAGGTAGGTGTGCTTGGCTGAGGTAGGGTTCCTGGGTGTGGTAGCTTGTGCGGGGGTGAGGTAGGTGTGCTTGGCTGAGCTAGGGTTCCTGGGTGTGGTAGGTTGTGCGGGGGTGAGGTAGGTGTGCTTGGCTGAGCTAGGGTTCCTGGGTGTGGTAGGTTGTGCGGGGGTGAGGTAGGTGTGCTTGGCCGAGCTAGGGTTCCTGGGTGTGGTAGGTTGTGCAGGGGTGAGGTAGGTGTGCTTGGCTGAGCTATGGTTCTTGGGTGTGGTAAGGTGTGCGGGGGTGAGGTAGGTGTGCTTGGCTGAGCTAGGGTTCCTGAGTGTGGTAGGTTGTGCTGGGGTGAGGTAGGTTTGCTTGGCTGAGCTAGGGTTCCTGGGTGTTGTAGGTTGTGCGGGGGTGAGGTAGGTGTGCTTGGCTGAGCTAGGGTTCCTGGGTGTGGTAGGTTGTGCGGGGGTGAGGTAGGTGTGCTTGGCTGAGCTAGGGTTCCTGGGTGTGGTAGGTTGTCCGGGGGTGAGGTAGGTGTGCTTGGCTGAGCTAGGGTTCCTGGGTGTGGTAGGTTGTGCTGGGGTGAGGTAGGTTTGCTTGGCTGAGCTAGGGTTCCTGGGTGTGGTAGGTTGTGCGGGGGTGAGGTAGGTGTGCTTGGCTGAGCTTGGGTTCCTGGGTGTGGTAGGTTGTGCGGGGGTGAGGTAGGCGTGCTTGGCTGAGCTAGGGTGCCTGAGTGTGGTAGGTTGTGCTGGGGTGAGGTAGGTGTGCTTGGCTGAGCTAGGGTTCCTGGGTGTGATAGGTTGTGCGGGGGTGAGGTAGGTGTGCTTGGCTGAGCTAGGGTTCCTGGGTGTGGTTGGTTGAGCGGGGGTGAGGTAGGTGTGCTTGGCTGAGCTAGGGTTCCTGGGTGTGGTAGATTGTGCTGGGATGAGGTAGGTGTGCTTGGCTGAGCTAGGGTTCCTGGGTGTGGTAGGTGTGCTGGGGTGAGGTAGGGTTCCTGGGTGTGGTTGGTTGTGCGGGGGTGAGTTAGGTGTGCTGGGGTGAGCTAGGGTTACTGGGTGTGGTAGGTTGTGCGTGGGTGGGGTAGGTGTGCTTGGCTGAGCTAGGGTTCCTGGGTGTGGTAGGTTGTGCGGGGTGAGGTAGGTGTGCTTGGCTGAGGTAGGGTTCCTGGGTGTGGTAGGTTGTGCTGGGGTGAGCTAGGTGTGCTTGGCTGAGCTAGGGTTCCTGGGTGTGGTAGGTTGTGCGGGGTGAGGTTGGTGTGCTTGGCTGAGCTAGGGTTCCTGGGTGTGGTAGGTTGTGCGGGGGTGAGGTAGGTGTGCTTGGCTGAGCTTGGGTGCCTGGGTGTGGTAGGTTGTGCTGGGGTGAGGTAGGTGTGCTTGGCTTAGCTAGGGTTCCTGGGTGTGGTAGGTTGTGCGGGGGTGAGGTAGGTGTGCTTGGCTGAGCTAGGGTTCCTGGGTGTTGTAGGTTGTGCTGGGGTGAGGTAGGTGTGCTTGGCTGAGCTAGGGTTCCTGGGTGTGGTAGGTTGTGCGGGGGTGAGGTAGGTGTGCTTGGCTGAGCTAGGGTTCCTGAGTGTGGTAGGTTGTGCTGGGGTGAGGTAGGTTTGCTTGGCTGAGCTAGGGTTCCTGGGTGTGGTAGGTTGTGCGGGGGTGAGGTAGGTGTGCTTGGCTGAGCTAGGGTTCCTGGGTGTGGTAGGTTGTGCGGGGGTGAGGTAGGTGTGCTTGGCTGAGCTAGGGTTGCTGGGTGTGGTAGGTTGTCCGGGGGTGAGGTAGGTGTGCTTGGCTGAGCTAGGGTTCCTGGGTGTGGTAGGTTGTGCTGGGGTGAGGTAGGTTTGCTTGGCTGAGCTAGGGTTCCTGGGTGTGGTAGGTTGTGCGGGGGTGAGGTAGGTGTGCTTGGCTGAGCTAGGGTTCCTGGGTGTGGTAGGTTGTGCGGGGGTGAGGTAGGTGTGCTTGGCTGAGCTAGGGTGCCTGAGTGTGGTAGGTTGTGCTGGGGTGAGGTAGGTGTGCTTGGCTGAGCTAGGGTTCCTGGGTGTGGTAGGTTGTGCTGGGGTGAGGTAGATGTGCTTGGCTGAGCTAGGGTTCCTGGGTGTGGTAGGTTGTGTGGGGATGAGGTAGGTGTGCTTGGCTGAGCTAGGGTTCCTGGGTGTGGTAGATTGTGCTGGGATGAGGTAGGTGTGCTTGGCTGAGCTAGGGTTCCTGGGTGTGGTAGGTTGTGGGGGGATGAGGTAGGTGTGCTTGGCTGAGCTGTTGTGCGGGAGTGAGATAGGTGTGCTTGGCTGAGCTAGGGTTCCTGGGTGTGGTAGGTTGTGCTGGGGTGAGGTAGCTTTGCTTGGCTGAGCTAGGGTTCCTGGGTGTGGTAGGTTGTTTGCGTGAGGTAGGTGTGCTTGGCTGAGCTAGGGTTCCTGGGTGTGGTAGGTTGTGCGGGGGTGAGGTAGGTGTGCTTGGCTGAGCTAGGGTTCCTGAGTGTGGTAGGTTGTGCTGGGGTGAGGTAGGTTTGCTTGGCTGAGCTAGGGTTCCTGGGTGTGGTAGGTTGTGCGGGGGTGAGGTAGGTGTGCTTGGCTGAGCTAGGGTTCCTGGGTGTGGTAGGTTGTGCGGGGGTGAGGTAGGTGTGCTTGGCTGAGCTAGGGTTGCTGGGTGTGGTAGGTTGTCCGGGGGTGAGGTAGGTGTGCTTGGCTGAGCTAGGGTTCCTGGGTGTGGTAGGTTGTGCTGGGGTGAGGTAGGTTTGCTTGGCTGAGCTAGGGTTCCTGGGTGTGGTAGGTTGTGCGGGGGTGAGGTAGGTGTGCTTGGCTGAGCTAGGGTTCCTGGGTGTGGTAGGTTGTGCGGGGGTGAGGTAGGTGTGCTTGGCTGAGCTAGGGTGCCTGAGTGTGGTAGGTTGTGCTGGGGTGAGGTAGGTGTGCTTGGCTGAGCTAGGGTTCCTGGGTGTGGTAGGTTGTGCTGGGGTGAGGTAGATGTGCTTGGCTGAGCTAGGGTTCCTGGGTGTGGTAGGTTGTGTGGGGATGAGGTAGGTGTGCTTGGCTGAGCTAGGGTTCCTGGGTGTGGTAGATTGTGCTGGGATGAGGTAGGTGTGCTTGGCTGAGCTAGGGTTCCTGGGTGTGGTAGGTTGTGGGGGGATGAGGTAGGTGTGCTTGGCTGAGCTGTTGTGCGGGAGTGAGATAGGTGTGCTTGGCTGAGCTAGGGTTCCTGGGTGTGGTAGGTTGTGCTGGGGTGAGGTAGCTTTGCTTGGCTGAGCTAGGGTTCCTGGGTGTGGTAGGTTGTTTGCGTGAGGTAGGTGTGCTTGGCTGAGCTAGGGTTCCTGGGTGTGGTAGGTTGTGCGGGGGTGAGGTAGGTGTGCTTGGCTGAGCTAGGCTCCTGGGTGTGGTAGGTTGTGCGGGGGTGAGGTAGGTTTGCTTGGCTGAGCTAGGGTTCCTGGGTGTGGTAGGTTGTGCGGGGGTGAGGTAGGTGTGCTTGGCTGAGCTTGGGTGCCTGGGTGTGGTAGGTTGTGCTGGGGTGAGGTAGGTGTGCTTGGCTTAGCTAGGGTTCCTGGGTGTTGTAGGTTGTGCGGGGGTGAGGTAGGTGTGCTTGGCTGAGCTAGGGTTCCTGGGTGTGGTAGGTTGTGCTGGGGTGAGGTAGGTGTGCTTGGCTGAGCTAGGGTTCCTGGGTGTGGTAGGTTGTGCGGGGGTGAGGTAGGTGTGCTTGGCTGAGCTAGGATTCCTGGGTGTGGTAGGTTGTGCGGAGGTGAGGTAGGTGTGCTTGGCTGAGCTAGGGTTCCTGGGTGTGGTAGGTTGTGCGGGGGTGAGGTAGGTGTGCTGGGGTGAGCTAGCGTTCCTGGGTGTGGTAGGTTGTCCGGGGGTGAGGTAGGTGTGCTTGGCTGAGCTAGGGTTCCTGGGTGTGGTAGGTTGTGCTGGGGTGAGGTAGGTTTGCTTGGCTGAGCTAGGGTTCCTGGGTGTGGTAGGTTGTGCGGGGGTGAGGTAGGTGTGCTTGGCTGAGCTAGGGTTCCTGGGTGTGGTAGGTTGTGCGGGGGTGAGGTAGGCGTGCTTGGCTGAGCTAGGGTGCCTGAGTGTGGTAGGTTGTGCTGGGGTGAGGTAGGTGTGCTTGGCTGAGCTAGGGTTCCTGGGTGTGATAGGTTGTGCGGGGGTGAGGTAGGTGTGCTTGGCTGAGCTAGGGTTCCTGGGTGTGGTTGGTTGAGCGGGGGTGAGGTAGGTGTGCTTGGCTGAGCTAGGGTTCCTGGGTGTGGTAGATTGTGCTGGGATGAGGTAGGTGTGCTTGGCTGAGCTAGGGTTCCTGGGTGTGGTAGGTGTGCTGGGGTGAGGTAGGGTTCCTGGGTGTGGTTGGTTGTGCGGGGGTGAGTTAGGTGTGCTGGGGTGAGCTAGGGTTACTGGGTGTGGTAGGTTGTGCGTGGGTGGGGTAGGTGTGCTTGGCTGAGCTAGGGTTCCTGGGTGTGGTAGGTTGTGCGGGGTGAGGTAGGTGTGCTTGGCTGAGGTAGGGTTCCTGGGTGTGGTAGGTTGTGCTGGGGTGAGCTAGGTGTGCTTGGCTGAGCTAGGGTTCCTGGGTGTGGTAGGTTGTGCGGGGTGAGGTTGGTGTGCTTGGCTGAGCTAGGGTTCCTGGGTGTGGTAGGTTGTGCGGGGGTGAGGTAGGTGTGCTTGGCTGAGCTTGGGTGCCTGGGTGTGGTAGGTTGTGCTGGGGTGAGGTAGGTGTGCTTGGCTTAGCTAGGGTTCCTGGGTGTGGTAGGTTGTGCGGGGGTGAGGTAGGTGTGCTTGGCTGAGCTAGGGTTCCTGGGTGTGGTAGGTTGTGCTGGGGTGAGGTAGGTGTGCTTGGCTGAGCTAGGGTTCCTGGGTGTGGTAGGTTGTGCGGGGGTGAGGTAGGTGTGCTTGGCTGAGCTAGGGTTCCTGAGTGTGGTAGGTTGTGCTGGGGTGAGGTAGGTTTGCTTGGCTGAGCTAGGGTTCCTGGGTGTGGTAGGTTGTGCGGGGGTGAGGTAGGTGTGCTTGGCTGAGCTAGGGTTCCTGGGTGTGGTAGGTTGTGCGGGGGTGAGGTAGGTGTGCTTGGCTGAGCTAGGGTTGCTGGGTGTGGTAGGTTGTCCGGGGGTGAGGTAGGTGTGCTTGGCTGAGCTAGGGTTCCTGGGTGTGGTAGGTTGTGCTGGGGTGAGGTAGGTTTGCTTGGCTGAGCTAGGGTTCCTGGGTGTGGTAGGTTGTGCGGGGGTGAGGTAGGTGTGCTTGGCTGAGCTAGGGTTCCTGGGTGTGGTAGGTTGTGCGGGGGTGAGGTAGGTGTGCTTGGCTGAGCTAGGGTGCCTGAGTGTGGTAGGTTGTGCTGGGGTGAGGTAGGTGTGCTTGGCTGAGCTAGGGTTCCTGGGTGTGGTAGGTTGTGCTGGGGTGAGGTAGATGTGCTTGGCTGAGCTAGGGTTCCTGGGTGTGGTAGGTTGTGTGGGGATGAGGTAGGTGTGCTTGGCTGAGCTAGGGTTCCTGGGTGTGGTAGATTGTGCTGGGATGAGGTAGGTGTGCTTGGCTGAGCTAGGGTTCCTGGGTGTGGTAGGTTGTGGGGGGATGAGGTAGGTGTGCTTGGCTGAGCTGTTGTGCGGGAGTGAGATAGGTGTGCTTGGCTGAGCTAGGGTTCCTGGGTGTGGTAGGTTGTGCTGGGGTGAGGTAGCTTTGCTTGGCTGAGCTAGGGTTCCTGGGTGTGGTAGGTTGTTTGCGTGAGGTAGGTGTGCTTGGCTGAGCTAGGGTTCCTGGGTGTGGTAGGTTGTGCGGGGGTGAGGTAGGTGTGCTTGGCTGAGCTAGGGTTCCTGAGTGTGGTAGGTTGTGCTGGGGTGAGGTAGGTTTGCTTGGCTGAGCTAGGGTTCCTGGGTGTGGTAGGTTGTGCGGGGGTGAGGTAGGTGTGCTTGGCTGAGCTAGGGTTCCTGGGTGTGGTAGGTTGTGCGGGGGTGAGGTAGGTGTGCTTGGCTGAGCTAGGGTTGCTGGGTGTGGTAGGTTGTCCGGGGGTGAGGTAGGTGTGCTTGGCTGAGCTAGGGTTCCTGGGTGTGGTAGGTTGTGCTGGGGTGAGGTAGGTTTGCTTGGCTGAGCTAGGGTTCCTGGGTGTGGTAGGTTGTGCGGGGGTGAGGTAGGTGTGCTTGGCTGAGCTAGGGTTCCTGGGTGTGGTAGGTTGTGCGGGGGTGAGGTAGGTGTGCTTGGCTGAGCTAGGGTGCCTGAGTGTGGTAGGTTGTGCTGGGGTGAGGTAGGTGTGCTTGGCTGAGCTAGGGTTCCTGGGTGTGGTAGGTTGTGCTGGGGTGAGGTAGATGTGCTTGGCTGAGCTAGGGTTCCTGGGTGTGGTAGGTTGTGTGGGGATGAGGTAGGTGTGCTTGGCTGAGCTAGGGTTCCTGGGTGTGGTAGATTGTGCTGGGATGAGGTAGGTGTGCTTGGCTGAGCTAGGGTTCCTGGGTGTGGTAGGTTGTGGGGGGATGAGGTAGGTGTGCTTGGCTGAGCTGTTGTGCGGGAGTGAGATAGGTGTGCTTGGCTGAGCTAGGGTTCCTGGGTGTGGTAGGTTGTGCTGGGGTGAGGTAGCTTTGCTTGGCTGAGCTAGGGTTCCTGGGTGTGGTAGGTTGTTTGCGTGAGGTAGGTGTGCTTGGCTGAGCTAGGGTTCCTGGGTGTGGTAGGTTGTGCGGGGGTGAGGTAGGTGTGCTTGGCTGAGCTAGGCTCCTGGGTGTGGTAGGTTGTGCGGGGGTGAGGTAGGTTTGCTTGGCTGAGCTAGGGTTCCTGGGTGTGGTAGGTTGTGCGGGGGTGAGGTAGGTGTGCTTGGCTGAGCTTGGGTGCCTGGGTGTGGTAGGTTGTGCTGGGGTGAGGTAGGTGTGCTTGGCTTAGCTAGGGTTCCTGGGTGTGGTAGGTTGTGCGGGGGTGAGGTAGGTGTGCTTGGCTGAGCTAGGGTTCCTGGGTGTGGTAGGTTGTGCTGGGGTGAGGTAGGTGTGCTTGGCTGAGCTAGGGTTCCTGGGTGTGGTAGGTTGTGCGGGGGTGAGGTAGGTGTGCTTGGCTGAGCTAGGATTCCTGGGTGTGGTAGGTTGTGCGGAGGTGAGGTAGGTGTGCTTGGCTGAGCTAGGGTTCCTGGGTGTGGTAGGTTGTGCGGGGGTGAGGTAGGTGTGCTGGGGTGAGCTAGCGTTCCTGGGTGTGGTAGGTTGTGCGGGGGTGAGGTAGGTGTGCTTGGCTGAGCTAGGGTTCCTGGGTGTGGTAGGTTGTGCTGGGGTGAGGTAGGTGTGCTTGGCTGAGCTAGGATTCCTGGGTGTGGTAGGTTGTGCTGGGGTCAGGTAGGTGTGCTTGGCTGAGCTAGGGTTCCTGGGTGTGGTAGGTTGTGCGGGGGTGAGGTAGGTGTGCTTGGCTGAGCTAGGGTTCCTGGGTGTGGTAGGTTGTGCGGGGGTGAGGTAGGTGTGCTTGGCTGAGCTGGGGTGCCTGGGTGTGGTAGGTTGTGCTGGGGTGAGCTAGGGTTCCTGGGTGTGGTTGGTTGTGCTGGGGTGAGGTAGGTTTGCTTGGCTGATCTAGGGTTCCTGGGTGTGGTTGGTTGTGCTGGGGTGAGGTAGGTTTGCTGTGGTGAGCTAGGGTTTGCTAGGGTGCGCAAGGGTGGTTGGGGTGCTGGGGTGAGCCGAATGTGTTGCAGTGATGTAGCCGGGCTGGGAGTGATCAGGGAGTCATAGGGTATGGGGTGGGCTAGGGTATGGGAGTGAGCTTGGGTGGGTTCTTAGGGTGTGTGTGTGTGTTGGTGTGATGCTGCAACCAGCAGGGGGGATTCTAGGTGAGGAAGGGTGGGTAGAGGTTTAGGTGTGATGCTGGGGTAGCAAGTGTGGATGAGCTATTGAGATGCTTGGGTGAGCTTGGGTGGGTGGAATCCTGGGGTGAGCTCTGGGTGGGTTGCTGGGGCACGCTGGGTTGGGTGGGAGGTGTGTTACTTTAAGGTGACCTAACGTGTGTGAGTGGGGTGTTGGGGTGAGCTATGGTGTTCTGGGGCTAGTTATGAAAAATGTTTTTTGTGCCTGGATGAGCTAGGGTAGGTGGGTAGTGCGCTAGGGTAAGCTAGGGTCCTCAAGAATATGTGCTATTGTTAGCCTAGGTGGGAGGGGTCCTGGGGTCAGTGAGGTGGTGGGGTGATATTATGTTGGATGAGGTGAGCTAATGTGATGAGGTTGGGTGAGCAGGTGAAATGGTTGGGTGGGTGCTGTAGATGGGGTGATGTGAGGTAGTGGGGGGTTGGTTTGGTTGAGGAGAGGCGGTGGTTGGGTGGAATTAGGTGCATTAGTGGGGTGATTGTGGGCGGTCTGAGATTTCTGGGTGAGGGTTTAGGGTGAGGTTAGGTCGTTGGGACAGGCTGGGTGGATGAAGTGGGGTGTGGATGGGTGTGGTGAGCTTTAGGCTGGCATGTGCTAGGGTACATGGATGGAGGAAGGGCAAAGCTGAGGCAGGTAAGTTGTTGACCAGAACTACGGTTCCCGAGGGCGTTCAACCTACCAGCGCTTTGAGGTCATACCAATGATATATAGAGCACTATATGAATGCCAAGCAACATAACATAGGACTGGGGTGTGCTCGGATGGTTGGGATTCAATATTGGGGTGATCTAAAGTGAATGGGTTTCAGTGCTAAAGTAAACTAGGCTGGGTGTGTTTCGGGAGTAGGTAGGGTGACGAGACAATCCAAGATGGGGTCCTAGGGTGAAGTAGATGAGCTGGGGTAAACAAGGGTTGGTTGGTGGTTGAGGGGCTAGTGAAAGTTTGGGTGCCTGGGTGTGGTAGGTTGTACGGGGGTGAGGTAGGTGTGCTTGGCTGAGCTAGGGTTCCTGGGTGTGGTAGGTTGTGCTGGGGTGAGGTAGGTGTGCTTGGCTGAGCTAGGGTTCCTGGGTGTGGCTGAGCTAGGGCTCCTGGGTCTGGTAGCTTGTGCGGGAGTGAGGTAGGTGTGCTTGGCTGAGCTAGGGTTCCTGGGTGTGGTAGGTTGTGCGGGGGTGAGGTAGGTGTGCAGGGGTGAGCTAGGGTGCCTGAGTGTGGTAGGTTGTGCTGGGGTGAGGTAGGTGTGCTTGGCTGAGCTAGGGTTCCTGGGTGTGGTAGGTTGTGCTGGGGTGAGGTAGGTGTGCTTGGCTGAGTTAGGGTTCCTGGGTGTGGTAGGTTGTGCGGGGGTGAGGTAGGTGTGCTTGGCTGAGCTAGGGTTCCTGGGAGTGGTAGGTTGTGCGGGGGTGAGGTAGGTGTGCTTGGCTGAGCTAGGGTTCCTGGGTGTGGTAGGTTGTGCTGGGGTGTGGTAGGTGTGCTTGGCTGAGCTAGGGTTCCTGGGTGTGGTAGGTTGTGCGTGGGTGAGGTAGGTGTGCTTGGCTGAGCTATGGTTCCTGGGTGTGGTAGGATGTGCGGGGGTCAGGTAGGTGTGCTTGGCTGAGCTAGGGTTCCTGGGTGTGGTAGGTTGTGCGGGGGTGAGGTAGGTGTGCTTGGCTGAGCTAGGGTTCCTGGGTGTGGTAGATTGTGCGGGGGTGCGGGAGGTGTGCTTGGCTGAGCTAGGGTTCCTGGATGTGGTAGGTTGTGCGGGGGTGAGGTAGGTGTGCTTGGCTGAGATAGGGTTCCTGGGTGTGGCAGGTTGTGCGGGGGTGAGGTAGGTGTGCTTGGCTGAGCTAGGGTTCCTGGGTGTGGTAGGTTGTGCTGGGGTGAGGTAGGTTTGCTTGGCTGAGCTAGGGTTCCTGGGTGTGGTAGGTTGTGCGGGGGTGAGGTAGGTGTGCTTGGCTGAGCTAGGGTTCCTGGGTGTGGTAGGTTGTGCGGGTGTGAGGTAGGTGTGCTTGACTGAGCTAGGGTTCCTGAGGGTGGTAGGTTGTGCTGGGGTGAGGTAGGTGTGCTTGGCTGAGCTAGGGTTCCTGGGTGTGCTAGGTTGTGCTGGGGTGAGGTAGGTGTGCTTGGCTGAGCTAGGGTTCCTGGGTGTGGTAGGTTGTGCGGGGGTGAGGTAGGTGTGCTTGGCTGAGCTAGGGTTCCTGGGTGTGGTAGGTTGTGCGGGGGTGAGGTAGGTGTGCTTGGCTGAGCTAAGGTTCCTGGGTGTGGTAGGTTGTGCGGGGGTGAGGTAGGAGTGCTTGGCTGAGCTAGGGTTCCTGGTTGTGGTTGGTTGTGCGGGGTGAGGTAGGTGTGCTTGGCTGAGCTAGGGTTCCTGGGTGTGGTAGGTTGTGCGGGGGTGAGGTAGGTTTGCTTGGCTGAGCTAGGGTTCCTGGGTGTGGTAGGTTGTGCGGGGGTGAGGTAGGTGTGCTTGGCTGAGCTAGGGTTCCTGGGTGTGGTAGGGTGTGCGTGGGTGAGGTAGGTGTGCGTGGGTGAGGTAGGTGTGCTTGGCTGAGCTAGGGTTCCTGGGTGTGGTAGGTTGTGCTGGGGTGAGGTAGGTTTGCTTGGCTGAGCTAGGGTTCCTGGGTGTGGTAGGTTGTGCGGGGGTGAGGTAGGTGTGCTTGGCTGAGCAAGGGTTCCTGGGTGTGGTAGGTTGTGCGTGGGTGAGGTAGGTGTGCGTGGGTGAGGTAGGTGTGCTTGGCTGAGCTAGGGTTCCTGGGTGTGGTAGGTTGTGCTGGGGTGAGCTAGGTGTGCTTGGCTGAGCTAGGGTTCCTGGGTGTGGTAGGTTGTGCGGGGTGAGGTAGGTGTGCTTGGCTGAGGTAGGGTTCCTGGGTGTGGTAGGTTGTGCTGGGGTGAGCTAGGTGTGCTTGGCTGAGCTAGGGTTCCTGGGTGTGGTAGGTTGTGCGGGGTGAGGTAGGTGTGCTTGGCTGAGGTAGGGTTCCTGGGTGTGGTAGGTTGTGCGGGGGTGAGGTAGGTGTGCTTGGCTGAGCTAGGGTTCCTGGGTGTGGTAGGTTGTGCGGGGGTGAGGTAGGTGTGCTTGGCTGAGCTAGGGTTCCTGGGTGTGGTAGGTTGTGCGGGGGTGAGGTAGGTGTGCTTGGCCGAGCTAGGGTTCCTGGGTGTGGTAGGTTGTGCAGGGGTGAGGTAGGTGTGCTTGGCTGAGCTATGGTTCTTGGGTGTGGTAAGGTGTGCGGGGGTGAGGTAGGTGTGCTTGGCTGAGCTAGGGTTCCTGAGTGTGGTAGGTTGTGCTGGGGTGAGGTAGGTTTGCTTGGCTGAGCTAGGGTTCCTGGGTGTGGTAGGTTGTGCGGGGGTGAGGTAGGTGTGCTTGGCTGAGCTAGGGTTCCTGGGTGTGGTAGGTTGTGCGGGGGTGAGGTAGGTGTGCTTGGCTGAGCTAGGGTTCCTGGGTGTGGTAGGTTGTCCGGGGGTGAGGTAGGTGTGCTTGGCTGAGCTAGGGTTCCTGGGTGTGGTAGGTTGTGCGGGGGTGAGGTAGGCGTGCTTGGCTGAGCTAGGGTGCCTGAGTGTGGTAGGGTGTGCTGGGGTGAGGTAGGTGTGCTTGGCTGAGCTAGGGTTCCTGGGTGTGATAGGTTGTGCGGGGGTGAGGTAGGTGTGCTTGGCTGAGCTAGGGTTCCTGGGTGTGGTTGGTTGAGCGGGGGTGAGGTAGGTGTGCTTGGCTGAGCTAGGGTTCCTGGGTGTGGTAGATTGTGCTGGGATGAGGTAGGTGTGCTTGGCTGAGCTAGGGTTCCTGGGTGTGGTAGGTGTGCTGGGGTGAGGTAGGGTTCCTGGGTGTGGTTGGTTGTGCGGGGGTGAGTTAGGTGTGCTGGGGTGAGCTAGGGTTACTGGGTGTGGTAGGTTGTGCGTGGGTGGGGTAGGTGTGCTTGGCTGAGCTAGGGTTCCTGGGTGTGGTAGGTTGTGCTGGGGTGAGCTAGGTGTGCTTGGCTGAGCTAGGGTTCCTGGGTGTGGTAGGTTGTGCGGGGTGAGGTAGGTGTGCTTGGCTGAGGTAGGGTTCCTGGGTGTGGTAGGTTGTGCTGGGGTGAGCTAGGTGTGCTTGGCTGAGCTAGGGTTCCTGGGTGTGGTAGGTTGTGCGGGGTGAGGTAGGTGTGCTTGGCTGAGCTAGGGTTCCTGGGTGTGGTAGGTTGTGCGGGGGTGAGGTAGGTGTGCTTGGCTGAGCTTGGGTGCCTGGGTGTGGTAGGTTGTGCTGGGGTGAGGTAGGTGTGCTTGGCTTAGCTAGGGTTCCTGGGTGTGGTAGGTTGTGCGGGGGTGAGGTAGGTGTGCTTGGCTGAGCTAGGGTTCCTGGGTGTGGTAGGTTGTGCTGGGGTGAGGTAGGTGTGCTTGGCTGAGCTAGGGTTCCTGGGTGTGGTAGGTTGTGCGGGGGTGAGGTAGGTGTGCTTGGCTGTGCTGGGGTGAGGTAGGTGTGCTTGGCTGAGCTAGGGTTCCTGGGTGTGGTAGGTTGTGCGGGGGTGAGGTAGGTGTGCTTGGCTGAGCTAGGGTTCCTGGGTGTGGTAGGTTGTGCGGGGGTGAGGTAGGTGTGCTTGGCTGAGCTAGGGTTGCTGGGTGTGGTAGGTTGTCCGGGGGTGAGGTAGGTGTGCTTGGCTGAGCTAGTGTTCCTGGGTGTGGTAGGTTGTGCTGGGGTGAGGTAGGTTTGCTTGGCTGAGCTAGGGTTCCTGGGTGTGGTAGGTTGTGCGGGGGTGAGGTAGGTGTGCTTGGCTGAGCTAGGGTTCCTGGGTGTGGTAGGTTGTGCGGGGGTGAGGTAGGTGTGCTTGGCTGAGCTAGGGTGCCTGAGTGTGGTAGGTTGTGCTGGGGTGAGGTAGGTGTGCTTGGCTGAGCTAGGGTTCCTGGGTGTGGTAGGTTGTGCTGGGGTGAGGTAGGTGTGCTTGGCTGAGCTAGGGTTCCTGGGTGTGGTAGGTTGTGCGGGGATGAGGTAGGTGTGCTTGGCTGAGCTAGGGTTCCTGGGTGTGGTAGATTGTGCTGGGATGAGGTAGGTGTGCTTGGCTGAGCTAGGGTTCCTGGGTGTGGTAGGTTGTGCGGGGGTGAGGTAGGTGTGCTTGGCTGAGCTAGGGTTCCTGGGTGAGGTAGGTGTGCTGGGGTGAGGTAGGGTTCCTGGGTGTGGTAGGTTGTGGGGGGATGAGGTAGGTGTGCTTGGCTGAGCTGTTGTGCGGGAGTGAGATAGGTGTGCTTGGCTGAGCTAGGGTTCCTGGGTGTGGTAGGTTGTGCTGGGGTGAGGTAGCTTTGCTTGGCTGAGCTAGGGTTCCTGGGTGTGGTAGGTTGTTTGCGTGAGGTAGGTGTGCTTGGCTGAGCTAGGGTTCCTGGGTGTGGTAGGTTGTGCGGGGGTGAGGTAGGTGTGCTTGGCTGAGCTAGGCTCCTGGGTGTGGTAGGTTGTGCGGGGGTGAGGTAGGTTTGCTTGGCTGAGCTAGGGTTCCTGGGTGTGGTAGGTTGTGCGGGGGTGAGGTAGGTGTGCTTGGCTGAGCTTGGATGCCTGGGTGTGGTAGGTTGTGCTGGGGTGAGGTAGGTGTGCTTGGCTTAGCGAAGGTTCCTGGGTGTTGTAGGTTGTGCAGGGGTGAGGTAGGTGTGCTTGGCTGAGCTAGGGTTCCTGGGTGTGGTAGGTTGTGCTGGGGTGAGGTAGGTGTGCTTGGCTGAGCTAGGGTTCCTGGGTGTGGTAGGTTGTGCGGGGGTGAGGTAGGTGTGCTTGGCTGAGCTAGGATTCCTGGGTGTGGTAGGTTGTGCGGAGGTGAGGTAGGTGTGCTTGGCTGAGCTAGGGTTCCTGGGTGTGGTAGGTTGTGCGTGGGTGAGGTAGGTGTGCTGGGGTGAGCTAGCGTTCCTGGGTGTGGTAGGTTGTGCGGGGGTGAGGTAGGTGTGCTTGGCTGAGCTAGGGTTCCAGGGTGTGGTAGGTTGTGCTGGGGTGAGGTAGGTGTGCTTGGCTGAGCTAGGATTCCTGGGTGTGGTAGGTTGTGCTGGGGTCAGGTAGGTGTGCTTGGCTGAGCTAGGGTTCCTGGGTGTGGTAGGTTGTGCAGGGGTGAGGTAGGTGTGCTTGGCTGAGCTAGGGTTCCTGGGTGTGGTAGGTTGTGCGGGGGTGAGGTAGGTGTGCTTGGCTGAGCTGGGGTGCCTGGGTGTGGTAGGTTGTGCTGGGGTGAGCTAGGGTTCCTGGGTGTGGTTGGTTGTGCTGGGGTGAGGTAGGTTTGCTTGGCTGATCTAGGGTTCCTGGGTGTGGTTGGTTGTGCTGGGGTGAGGTAGGTTTGCTGTGGTGAGCTAGGGTTTGCTAGGGTGCGCAAGGGTGGTTGGGGTGCTGGGGTGAGCCGAATGTGTTGCAGTGATGTAGCCGGGCTGGGAGTGATCAGGGAGTCATAGGGTATGGGGTGGGCTAGGGTATGGGAGTGAGCTTGGGTGGGTTCTTAGGGTGTGTGTGTGTGTTGGTGTGATGCTGCAACCAGCAGGGGGGATTCTAGGTGAGGAAGGGTGGGTAGAGGTTTAGGTGTGATCCTGGGGTAGCAAGTGTGGATGAGCTATTGAGATGCTTGGGTGAGCTTGGGTGGGTGGAATCCTGGGGTGAGCTCTGGGTGGGTTGCTGGGGCACGCTGGGTTGGGTGGGAGGTGTGTTACTTTAAGGTGACCTAACATGTGTGAGTGGGGTGTTGGGGTGAGCTATGGTGTTCTGGGGCTAGTTATGAAAAATGTTTTTTGTGCCTGGATGAGCTAGGGTAGGTGGGTAGTGCGCTAGGGTAAGCTAGGGTCCTCAAGAATATGTGCTATTGTTAGCCTAGGTGGGAGGGGTCCTGGGGTCAGTGAGGTGGTGGGGTGATATTATGTTGGATGAGGTGAGCCAATGTGATGAGGTTGGGTGAGCAGGTGAAATGGTTGGGTGGGTGCTGTAGATGGGGTGATGTGAGGTAGTGGGGGGTTGGTTTGGTTGAGGAGAGGCGGTGGTTGGGTGGAATTAGGTGCATTAGTGGGGTGATTGTGGGCGGTCTGAGATTTCTGGGTGAGGGTTTAGGGTGAGGTTAGGTCGTTGGGACAGGCTGGGTGGATGAAGTGGGGTGGGGATGGGTGTGGTGAGCTTTAGGCTGGCATGTGCTAGGGTACATGGATGGAGGAAGGGCAAAGCTGAGGCAGGTAAGTTGTTGACCAGAACTACGGTTCCCGAGGGCGTTCAACCTACCAGCGCTTTGAGGTCATACCAATGATATATAGAGCACTATATGAATGCCAAGCAACATAACATAGGACTGGGGTGTGCTCGGATGGTTGGGATTCAATATTGGGGTGATCTAAAGTGAATGGGTTTCAGTGCTAAAGTAAACTAGGCTGGGTGTGTTTCGGGAGTAGGTAGGGTGACGAGACAATCCAAGATGGGGTCCTAGGGTGAAGTAGATGAGCTGGGGTAAACAAGGGTTGGTTGGTGGTTGAGGGGCTAGTGAAAGTTTGGGTGCCTGGGTGTGGTAGGTTGTACGGGGGTGAGGTAGGTGTGCTTGGCTGAGCTAGGGTTCCTGGGTGTGGTAGGTTGTGCTGGGGTGAGGTAGGTGTGCTTGGCTGAGCTAGGGTTCCTGGGTGTGGCTGAGCTAGGGCTCCTGGGTCTGGTAGCTTGTGCGGGAGTGAGGTAGGTGTGCTTGGCTGAGCTAGGGTTCCTGGGTGTGGTAGGTTGTGCGGGGGTGAGGTAGGTGTGCTTGGCTGAGCTAGGGTTCCTGGGTGTGGTAGGTTGTGCTGGGGTGAGGTAGGTGTGCTTGGCTGAGCTAGGGTTCCTGGGTGTGGTAGGTTGTGCTGGGGTGAGGTAGGTGTGCTTGGCTGAGCTAGGGTTCCTGGGTGTGGTAGGTTGTGCGGGGGTGAGGTAGGTGTGCTTGGCTGAGCTAGGATTCCTGGGTGTGATAGGTTGTGCGGGGGTGAGGTAGGTGTGCTTGGCTGAGCTAGGGTTCCTGGGTGTGGTTGGTTGAGCGGGGGTGAGGTAGGTGTGCTTGGCTGAGCTAGGGTTCCTGGGTGTGGTAGGTTGTGCGGGCGTGAGGTAGGTGTGCTTGGCTGAGCTAGGGTTCCTGGGTGAGGTAGGTGTGCTGGGGTGAGGTAGGGTTCCTGGGTGTGGTTGGTTGTGCGGGGTGAGTTAGGTGTGCTGGGGTGAGCTAGAGTTCCTGGGTGTGGTAGGTTGTGCGTGGGTGGGGTAGGTGTGCTTGGCTGAGCTAGGGTTCCTGGGTGTGGTAGGTTGTGCTGGGGTGAGCTAGGTGTGCTTGGCTGAGCTAGGGTTCCTGGGTGTGGTAGGTTGTGCGGGGTGAGGTAGGTGTGCTTGGCTGAGGTAGGGTTCCTGGGTGTGGTAGGTTGTGCTGGGGTGAGCTAGGTGTGCTTGGCTGAGCTAGGGTTCATGGGTGTGGTAGGTTGTGCGGGGTGAGGTAGGTGTGCTTGGCTGAGGTAGGGTTCCTGGGTGTGGTAGGTTGTGCGGGGGTGAGGTAGGTGTGCTTGGCTGAGCTAGGGTTCCTGGGTGTGGTAGGTTGTGCGGGGGTGAGGTAGGTGTGCTTGGCTGAGCTAGGGTTCCTGGGTGTGGTAGGTTGTGCGGGGGTGAGGTAGGTGTGCTTGGCTGAGCTAGGGTTCCTGGGTGTGGTAGGTTGTGCAGGGGTGAGGTAGGTGTGCTTGGCTGAGCTATGGTTCTTGGGTGTGGTAAGGTGTGCGGGGGTGAGGTAGGTGTGCTTGGCTGAGCTAGGGTTCCTGGGTGTGGTAGGTTGTGCTGGGGTGAGGTAAGTTTGCTTGGCTGAACTAGGGTTCCTGGGTGTGGTAGGTTGTGCGGGGGTGAGGTAGGTGTGCTTGGCTGAGCTAGGGTTCCTGGGTGTGGTAGGTTGTGCGGGGGTGAGGTAGGTGTGCTTGGCTGAGCTAGGGTTCCTGGGAGTGGTAGGTTGTGCGGGGGTGAGGTAGGTGTGCTTGGCTGAGCTAGGGTTCCTGGGTGTGGTAGGTTGTGCGGGGGTGAGGTAGGTGTGCAGGGGTGAGCTAGGGTGCCTGAGTGTGGTAGGTTGTGCTGGGGTGAGGTAGATGTGCTTGGCTGAGCTAGGGTTCCTGGGTGTGGTAGGTTGTGCTGGGGTGAGGTAGGTGTGCTTGGCTGAGTTAGGGTTCCTGGGTGTGGTAGGTTGTGCGGGGGTGAGGTAGGTGTGCTTGGCTGAGCTAGGGTTCCTGGGAGTGGTAGGTTGTGCGGGGGTGAGGTAGGTGTGCTTGGCTGAGCTAGGGTTCCTGGGTGTGGTAGGTTGTGCTGGGGTGTGGTAGGTGTGCTTGGCTGAGCTAGGGTTCCTGGGTGTGGTAGGTTGTGCGTGGGTGAGGTAGGTGTGCTTGGCTGAGCTATGGTTCCTGGGTGTGGTAGGTTGTGCGGGGGTAAGGTAGGTGTGCTTGGCTGAGCTAGGGTTCCTGGGTGTGGTAGGTTGTGCGGGGGTGAGGTAGGTGTGCTTGGCTGAGCTAGGGTTCCTGGGTGTGGTAGATTGTGCGGGGGTGCGGGAGGTGTGCTTGGCTGAGCTAGGGTTCCTGGATGTGGTAGGTTGTGCGGGGGTGAGGTAGGTGTGCTTGGCTGAGATAGGGTTCCTGGGTGCGGCAGGTTGTGCGGGGGTGAGGTAGGTGTGCTTGGCTGAGCTAGGGTTCCTGGGTGTGGTAGGTTGTGCTGGGGTGAGGTAGGTTTGCTTGGCTGAGCTAGGGTTCCTGGGTGTGGTAGGTTGTGCGGGGGTGAGGTAGGTGTGCTTGGCTGAGCTAGGGTTCCTGGGTGTGGTAGGTTGTGCGGGGGTGAGGTAGGTGTGCTTGACTGAGCTAGGGTTCCTGAGGGTGGTAGGTTGTGCTGGGGTTAGGTAGGTGTGCTTGGCTGAGCTAGGGTTCCTGGGTGTGCTAGGTTGTGCTGGGGTGAGGCAGGTGTGCTTGGCTGAGCTAGGGTTCCTGGGTGTGGTAGGTTGTGCGGGGGTGAGGTAGGTGTGCTTGGCTGAGCTAGGGTTCCTGGGTGTGGTAGGTTGTGCGGGGGTGAGGTAGGTGTGCTTGGCTGAGCTAAGGTTCCTGGGTGTGGTAGGTTGTGCGGGGGGTGAGGTAGGAGTGCTTGGCTGAGCTAGGGTTCCTGGTTGTGGTTGGTTGTGCGGGGTGAGGTAGGTGTGCTTGGCTGAGCTAGGGTTCCTGGGTGTGGTAGGTTGTGCGGGGGTGAGGTAGGTTTGCTTGGCTGAGCTAGGGTTCCTGGGTGTGGTAGGTTGTGCGGGGGTGAGGTAGGTGTGCTTGGCTGAGCTAGGGTTCCTGGGTGTGGTAGGTTGTGCTGGGGTGAGGTAGGTGTGCGTGGGTGAGGTAGGTGTGCTTGGCTGAGCTAGGGTTCCTGGGTGTGGTAGGTTGTGCTGGGGTGAGGTAGGTTTGCTTGGCTGAGCTAGGGTTCCTGGGTGTGGTAGGTTGTGCGGGGGTGAGGTAGGTGTGCT
This sequence comes from Ambystoma mexicanum, assembly GCF_040938575.1. Taxonomy (NCBI): domain Eukaryota; kingdom Metazoa; phylum Chordata; class Amphibia; order Caudata; family Ambystomatidae; genus Ambystoma; species Ambystoma mexicanum. The sequence goes on along the minus strand of NC_090938.1, from coordinate 747,820,733 downwards.
TGGCTGAGCTAGGGTTCCTGGGTGTGGTAGGTTGTGCGTGGGTGAGGTAGGTGTGCGTGGGTGAGGTAGGTGTGCTTGGCTGAGCTAGGGTTCCTGGGTGTGGTAGGTTGTGCTGGGGTGAGGTAGGTGTGCTTGGCTGAGCTGGGGTTCCTGGGTGTGGTAGGTTGTGCGGGGTAAGGTAGGTGTGCTTGGCTGAGCTAGGGTTCCTGGGTGTGGTAGGTTGTGCGGGGGTGAGGTAGGTGTGCTTAGCTGAGCTAGGGTTCCTGGGTGTGGTAGGTTGTGCGGGGGTCAGGTAGGTGTGCTTGGCTGAGCTAGGGTTCCTGGGTGTGGTAGGTTGTGCGGGGGTCAGGTAGGTGTGCTGTGGTGAGCTAGGGTTCCTGGGTGTGGTAGGTTGTGCGGGGGTGAGGTAGGTGTGCTTGGCTGAGCTAGGGTTCCTGGGTGTGGTAGTTTGTGCTGGGATGAGGTAGGTTTGCTTGGCTGAGCTAGGGTTCCTGGGTGTGGTAGGTTGTGCGGGGGTGAGGTAGGCGTGCTTGGCTGAGCTAGGGTTACTGGGTGTGGTAGGTTGTGCGGGGGTGAGGTAGGTGTGCTTGGCTGAGCTAGGGTTCCTGGGTGTGGTAGGTTGTGCGGGGGTGAGGTAGGTGTGCTTGGCTGAGCTAGGGTTCCTGGGTGTGGTAGGTTGTGCGGGGGTGAGGTAGGTGTGCTTGGCTGAGCTAGGGTTCCTGGGAGTGGTAGGTTGTGCGGGGGTGAGGTAGGTGTGCTTGGCTGAGCTAGGGTTCCTGGGTGTGGTTGGTTGTGCGGGGGTGAGGTAGGTGTGCAGGGGTGAGCTAGGGTGCCTGAGTGTGGTAGGTTGTGCTGGGGTGAGGTAGGTGTGCTTGGCTGAGCTAGGGTTCCTGGGTGTGGTAGGCTGTGCTGGGGTGAGGTAGGTGTGCTTGGCTGAGTTAGGGTTCCTGGGTGTGGTAGGTTGTGCGGGGGTGAGGTAGGTGTGCTTGGCTGAGCTAGGGTTCCTGGGAGTGGTAGGTTGTGCGGGGGTGAGGTAGGTGTGCTTGGCTGAGCTAGGGTTCCTGGGTGTGGTAGGTTGTGCTGGGGTGTGGTAGGTGTGCTTGGCTGAGCTAGGGTTCCTGGGTGTGGTAGGTTGTGCGTGGGTGAGGTAGGTGTGCTTGGCTGAGCTATGGTTCCTGGGTGTGGTAGGTTGTGCTGGGGTGAGGTAGGTGTGCTTGGCTGAGCTAGGGTTCCTGGGTGTGGTAGGTTGTGCGGGGGTGAGGTAGGTGTGCTTGGCTGAGCTAGGGTTCCTGGGTGTGGTAGGTTGTGCTGGGGTGTGGTAGGTGTGCTTGGCTGAGCTAGGGTTCCTGGGTGTGGTAGGTTGTGCGTGGGTGAGGTAGGTGTGCTTGGCTGAGCTATGGTTCCTGGGTGTGGTAGGTTGTGCTGGGGTGAGGTAGGTGTGCTTGGCTGAGCTAGGGTTCCTGGGTGTGGTAGGTTGTGCGGGGGTGAGGTAGGTGTGCTTGGCTGAGCTAGGGTTCCTGGGTGTGGTAGGTTGTGCGGGGGTGAGGTAGGTGTGCTTGGCTGAGCTAGGGTTCCTGGGTGTGGTAGGTTGTGCGGGGGTGAGGTAGGTGTGCTTGGCTGAGCTAGGGTTCCTGGGAGTGGTAGGTTGTGCGGGGGTGAGGTAGGTGTGCTTGGCTGAGCTAGGGTTCCTGGGTGTGGTAGGTTGTGCGGGGGTGAGGTAGGTGTGCTTGGCTGAGCTAGGGTTCCTGGGTGTGGTAGGTTGTGCGGGGGTGAGGTAGGTGTGCTTGGCTGAGCTAAGGTTCCTGGGTGTGGTAGGTTGTGCGGGGGGTGAGGTAGGAGTGCTTGGCTGAGCTAGGGTTCCTGGTTGTGGTTGGTTGTGCGGGGTGAGGTACGTGTGCTTGGCTGAGCTAGGGTTCCTGGGTGTGGTAGGTTGTGCGGGGGTGAGGTAGGTTTGCTTGGCTGAGCTAGGGTTCCTGGGTATGGTAGGTTGTGCGGGGGTGAGGTAGGTGTGCTTGGCTGAGCTAGGGTTCCTGGGTGTGGTAGGTTGTGCGTGGGTGAGGTAGGTGTGCGTGGGTGAGGTAGGTGTGCTTGGCTGAGCTAGGGTTCCTGGGTGTGGTAGGTTGTGCTGGGGTGAGGTAGGTTTGCTTGGCTGAGCTAGGGTTCCTGGGTGTGGTAGGTTGTGCGGGGGTGAGGTAGGTGTGCTTGGCTGAGCTAGGGTTCCTGGGTGTGGTAGGTTGTGCGTGGGTGAGGTAGGTGTGCTTGGCTGAGCTATGGTTCCTGGGTGTGGTAGGTTGTGCTGGGGTGAGGTAGGTGTGCTTGGCTGAGCTAGGGTTCCTGGGTGTGGTAGGTTGTGCGGGGGTGAGGTAGGTGTGCTTGGCTGAGCTAGGGTTCCTGGGTGTGGTAGGTTGTGCGGGGGTGAGGTAGGTGTGCTTGGCTGAGCTAGGGTTCCTGGGTGTGGTAGGTTGTGCGGGGGTGAGGTAGGTGTGCTGGGGTGAGCTAGGGTTCCTGGTTGTGGTAGGTTGTGCGGGGGTGAGGTAGGTGTGCTTGGCTGAGCTAGGGTTCCTGGATGTGGTAGGTTGTGCTGGGGTGAGGTAGGTGTGCTTGGCTGAGCTAGGGTTCCTGGGTGTGGTAGGTTGTGCGGGGATGAGGTAGGTGTGCTTGGCTGAGCTAGGGTTCCTGGGTGTGGTAGGTTGTGCGGGGGTGAGGTAGGTGTGCTTGGCTGAGCTGTGGTGCCTGGGTGTGGTTGGTTGTGCTGGGGTGAGGTAGGTTTGCTTGGCTGATCTAGGGTTCCTGTGTGTGGTTGGTTGTGCTGGGGTGAGGTAGGTTTGCTGTGGTGAGCTAGGGTTTGCTAGGGTGCGCAAGGGTGGTTGGGGTGCTGGGGTGAGCCGCATGTGTTGCAGTGATGTAGCCGGGCTGGGAGTGATCAGGGAGTCATAGGGTATGGGGTGGGCTAGGGTATGGGAGTGAGCTTGGGTGGGTTCTTAGGGTGTGTGTGTGTGTTGGTGTGATGCTGCAACCAGCAGGGGGGATTCTAGGTGAGGAAGGGTGGGTAGAGGTTTAGGTGTGATGCTGGGGTAGCAAGTGTGGATGAGCTATTGAGATGCTTGGGTGAGCTTGGGTGGGTGGAATCCTGGGGTGAGCTCTGGGTGGGTTGCTGGGGCACGCTGGGTTGGGTGGGAGGTGTGTTACTTTAAGGTGACCTAACGTGTGTGAGTGGGGTGTTGGGGTGAGCTATGGTGTTCTGGGGCTAGTTATGAAAAATGTTTTTTGTGCCTGGATGAGCTAGGGTAGGTGGATAGTGCGCTAGGGTAAGCTAGGGTCCTCAAGAATATGTGCTATTGTTAGCCTAGGTGGGAGGGGTCCTGGGGTCAGTGAGGTGGTGGGGTGATATTATGTTGGATGAGGTGAGCTAATGTGATGAGGTTGGGTGAGCAGGTGAAATGGTTGGGTGGGTGCCGTAGATGGGGTGATGTGAGGTAGTGGGGGGTTGGTTTGGTTGAGAAGAGGCGGTGGTTGGGTGGAATTAGGTGCATTAGTGGGGTGATTGTGGGCGGTCTGAGATTTCTGGGTGAGGGTTTAGGGTGAGGTTAGGTCGTTGGGACAGGCTGGGTGGATGAAGTGGGGTGGGGATGGGTGTGGTGAGCTTTAGGCTGGCATGTGCTAGGGTACATGTTTGGAGGAAGGGCAAAGCTGAGGCAGGTAAGTTGTTGACCAGAACTACGGTTCCCGAGGGCGTTCAACCTACCAGCGCTTTGAGGTCATACCAATGATATATAGAGCACTATATGAATGCCAAGTAACATAACATAGGACTGGGGTGTGCTCGGATGGTTGGGATTCAATATTGGGGTGATCTAAAGTGAGTGGGTTTCAGTGCTAAAGTAAACTAGGCTGGGTGTGTTTTGGGAGTAGGTAGGGTGACGAGACAATCCAAGATGGGGTCCTAGGGTGAAGTAGATGAGCTGGGGTAAACAAGGGTTGGTTGGTGGTTGAGGGGCTAGTGAAAGTTTGGGTGCCTGGGTGTTGTAGGTTGTACGGGGGTGAGGTAGGTGTGCTTGGCTGAGCTAGGGTTCCTGGGTGTGGTAGGTTGTGCTGGGGTGAGGTAGGTGTGCTTGGCTGAGCTAGGGTTCCTGGGTGTGGTAGGTTGTGCTGGGGTGAGGTAGGTGTGCTTGGCTGAGCTAGGGTTCCTGGGTGTGGTAGGTTGTGCGGGGGTGAGGTAGGTGTGCTTGGCTGAGCTAGGGTTCCTGGGTGTGATAGGTTGTGCGGGGGTGAGGTAGGTGTGCTTGGCTGAGCTAGGGTTCCTGGGTGTGGTTGGTTGAGCGGGGGTGAGGTAGGTGTGCTTGGCTGAGCTAGGGTTCCTGGGTGTGGTAGGTTGTGCGGGGGTGAGGTAGGTGTGCTTGGCTGAGCTAGGGTTCCTGGGTGAGGTAGGTGTGCTGGGGTGAGGTAGGGTTCCTGGGTGTGGTTGGTTGTGTGGGGGTGAGTTAGGTGTGCTGGGGTGAGCTAGGGTTCCTGGGTGTGGTAGGTTGTGCGTGGGTGGGGTAGGTGTGCTTGGCTGAGCTAGGGTTCCTGGGTGTGGTAGGTTGTGCTGGGGTGAGCTAGGTGTGCTTGGCTGAGCTAGGGTTCCTGGGTGTGGTAGGTTGTGCGGGGTGAGGTAGGTGTGCTTGGCTGAGGTAGGGTTCCTGGGTGTGGTAGGTTGTGCTGGGGTGAGCTAGGTGTGCTTGGCTGAGCTAGGGTTCCTGGGTGTGGTAGGTTGTGCGGGGTGAGGTAGGTGTGCTTGGCTGAGGTAGGGTTCCTGGGTGTGGTAGGTTGTGCGGGGGTGAGGTAGGTGTGCTTGGCTGAGCTAGGGTTCCTGGGTGTGGTAGGTTGTGCGGGGGTGAGGTAGGTGTGCTTGGCTGAGCTAGGGATCCTGGGTGTGGTAGGTTGTGCGGGGGTGAGGTAGGTGTGCTTGGCTGAGCTAGGGTTCCTGGGTGTGGTAGGTTGTGCAGGGGTGAGGTAGGTGTGCTTGGCTGAGCTATGGTTCTTGGGTGTGGTAAGGTGTGCGGGGGTGAGGTAGGTGTGCTTGGCTGAGCTAGGGTTCCTGGGTGTGGTAGGTTGTGCTGGGGTGAGGTAGGTTTGCTTGGCTGAGCTAGGGTTCCTGGGTGTGGTAGGTTGTGCGGGGGTGAGGTGGGTGTGCTTGGCTGAGCTAGGGTTCCTGGGTGTGGTAGGTTGTGCGGGGGTGAGGTAGGTGTGCTTGGCTGAGCTAGGGTTCCTGGGTGTGGTAGGTTGTCCGGGGGTGAGGTAGGTGTGCTTGGCTGAGCTAGGGTTCCTGGGTGTGGTAGGTTGTGCTGGGGTGAGGTAGGTTTGCTTGGCTGAGCTAGGGTTCCTGGGTGTGGTAGGTTGTGCAGGGGTGAGGTAGGTGTGCTTGGCTGAGCTAGGGTTCCTGGGTGTGGTAGGTTGTGCGGGGGTGAGGTAGGTGTGCTTGGCTGAGCTAGGGTGCCTGAGTGTGGTAGGTTGGGCTGGGGTGAGGTAGGTGTGCTTGGCTGAGCTAGGGTTCCTGGGTGTGGTAGGTTGTGCTGGGGTGAGGTAGGTGTGCTTGGCTGAGCTAGGGTTCCTGGGTGTGGTAGGTTGTGCGGGGATGAGGTAGGTGTGCTTGGCTGAGCTAGGGTTCCTGGGTGTGGTAGATTGTGCTGGGATGAGGTAGGTGTGCTTGGCTGAGCTAGGGTTCCTGGGTGTGGTAGGTTGTGCGGGGGTGAGGTAGGTGTGCTTGGCTGAGCTAGGGTTCCTGGGTGAGGTAGGTGTGCTGGGGTGAGGTAGGGTTCCTGGGTGTGGTAGGTTGTGGGGGGATGAGGTAGGTGTGCTTGGCTGAGCTGTTGTGCAGGAGTGAGATAGGTGTGCTTGGCTGAGCTAGGGTTCCTGGGTGAGGTAGGTTGTGCTGGGGTGAGGTAGCTTTGCTTGGCTGAGCTAGGGTTCCTGGGTGTGGTAGGTTGTTTGCGTGAGGTAGGTGTGCTTGGCTGAGCTAGGGTTCCTGGGTGTGGTAGGTTGTGCGGGGGTGAGGTAGGTGTGCTTGGCTGAGCTAGGCTCCTGGGTGTGGTAGGTTGTGCGGGGGTGAGGTAGGTTTGCTTGGCTGAGCTAGGGTTCCTGGGTGTGGTAGGTTGTGCGGGGGTGAGGTAGGTTTGCTTGGCTGAGCTAGGGTTCCTGGGTGTGGTAGGTTTTGCAGGGGTGAGGTAGGTGTGCTTGGCTGAGCTAGGGTTCCTGGGTGTGGTAGGTTGTGCGGGGGTGAGGTAGGTGTGCTTGGCTGAGCTAGGGTGCCTGAGTGTGGTAGGTTGGGCTGGGGTGAGGTAGGTGTGCTTGGCTGAGCTAGGGTTCCTGGGTGTGGTAGGTTGTGCTGGGGTGAGGTAGGTGTGCTTGGCTGAGCTAGGGTTCCTGGGTGTGGTAGGTTGTGCGGGGATGAGGTAGGTGTGCTTGGCTGAGCTAGGGTTCCTGGGTGTGGTAGATTGTGCTGGGATGAGGTAGGTGTGCTTGGCTGAGCTAGGGTTCCTGGGTGTGGTAGGTTGTGCGGGGGTGAGGTAGGTGTGCTTGGCTGAGCTAGGGTTCCTGGGTGAGGTAGGTGTGCTGGGGTGAGGTAGGGTTCCTGGGTGTGGTAGGTTGTGGGGGGATGAGGTAGGTGTGCTTGGCTGAGCTGTTGTGCAGGAGTGAGATAGGTGTGCTTGGCTGAGCTAGGGTTCCTGGGTGAGGTAGGTTGTGCTGGGGTGAGGTAGCTTTGCTTGGCTGAGCTAGGGTTCCTGGGTGTGGTAGGTTGTTTGCGTGAGGTAGGTGTGCTTGGCTGAGCTAGGGTTCCTGGGTGTGGTAGGTTGTGCGGGGGTGAGGTAGGTGTGCTTGGCTGAGCTAGGCTCCTGGGTGTGGTAGGTTGTGCGGGGGTGAGGTAGGTTTGCTTGGCTGAGCTAGGGTTCCGGGGTGTGGTAGGTTGTGCGGGGGTGAGGTAGGTGTGCTTGGCTGAGCTTGGGTGCCTGGGTGTGGTAGGTTGTGCTGGGGTGAGGTAGGTGTGCTTGGCTTAGCTAGGGTTCCTGTGTGTGGTAGGTTGTGCGGGGGTGAGGTAGGTGTGCTTGGCTGAGCTAGGGTTCCTGGGTGTGGTAGGTTGTGCTGGGGTGAGGTAGGTGTGCTTGGCTGAGCTAGGGTTCCTGGGTGTGGTAGGTTGTGCGGGGGTGAGGTAGGTGTGCTTGGCTGAGCTAGGATTCCTGGGTGTGGTAGGTTGTGCGGAGGTGAGGTAGGTGTGCTTGGCTGAGCTAGGGTTCCTGGGTGTGGTAGGTTGTGCGGGGTGAGGTAGGTGTGCTGGGGTGAGCTAGCGTTCCTGGGTGTGGTAGGTTGTGCGGGGGTGAGGTAGGTGTGCTTGGCTGAGCTAGGGTTCCTGGGTGTGGTAGGTTGTGCTGGGGTGAGGTAGGTGTGCTTGGCTGAGCTAGGATTCCTGGGTGTGGTAGGTTGTGCTGGGGTCAGGTAGGTGTGCTTGGCTGAGCTAGGGTTCCTGGGTGTGGTAGGTTGTGCGGGGGTGAGGTAGGTGTGCTTGGCTGAGCTAGGGTTCCTGGGTGTGGTAGGTTGTGCGGGGGTGAGGTAGGTGTGCTTGGCTGAGCTGGGGTGCCTGGGTGTGGTAGGTTGTGCTGGGGTGAGCTAGGGTTCCTGGGTGTGGTTGGTTGTGCTGGGGTGAGGTAGGTTTGCTTGGCTGATCTAGGGTTCCTGGGTGTGGTTGGTTGTGCTGGGGTGAGGTAGGTTTGCTGTGGTGAGCTAGGGTTTGCTAGGGTGCGCAAGGGTGGTTGGGGTGCTGGGGTGAGCCGAATGTGTTGCAGTGATGTAGCCGGGCTGGGAGTGATCAGGGAGTCATAGGGTATGGGGTGGGCTAGGGTATGGGAGTGAGCTTGGGTGGGTTCTTAGGGTGTGTGTGTGTGTTGGTGTGATGCTGCAACCAGCAGGGGGGATTCTAGGTGAGGAAGGGTGGGTAGAGGTTTAGGTGTGATGCTGGGGTAGCAAGTGTGGATGAGCTATTGAGATGCTTGGGTGAGCTTGGGTGGGTGGAATCCTGGGGTGAGCTCTGGGTGGGTTGCTGGGGCACGCTGGGTTGGGTGGGAGGTGTGTTACTTTAAGGTGACCTAACGTGTGTGAGTGGGGTGTTGGGGTGAGCTATGGTGTTCTGGGGCTAGTTATGAAAAATGTTTTTTGTGCCTGGATGAGCTAGGGTAGGTGGGTAGTGTGCTAGGGTAAGCTAGGGTCCTCAAGAATATGTGCTATTGTTAGCCTAGGTGGGAGGGGTCCTGGGGTCAGTGAGGTGGTGGGGTGATATTATGTTGGATGAGGTGAGCTAATGTGATGAGGTTGGGTGAGCAGGTGAAATGGTTGGGTGGGTACTGTAGATGGGGTGATGTGAGGTAGTGGGGGGTTGGTTTGGTTGAGGAGAGGCGGTGGTTGGGTGGAATTAGGTGCATTAGTGGGGTGATTGTGGGCGGTCTGAGATTTCTGGGTGAGGGTTTAGGGTGAGGTTAGGTCGTTGGGACAGGCTGGGTGGATGAAGTGGGGTGGGGATGGGTGTGGTGAGCTTTAGGCTGGCATGTGCTAGGGTACATGGATGGAGGAAGGGCAAAGCTGAGGCAGGTAAGTTGTTGACCAGAACTACGGTTCCCGAGGGCGTTCAACCTACCAGCGCTTTGAGGTCATACCAATGATATATAGAGCACTATATGAATGCCAAGCAACATAACATAGGACTGGGGTGTGCTCGGATGGTTGGGATTCAATATTGGGGTGATCTAAAGTGAGTGGGTTTCAGTGCTAAAGTAAACTAGGCTGGGTGTGTTTCGGGAGTAGGTAGGGTGACGAGACAATCCAAGGTGGGGTCCTAGGGTCAAGTAGATGAGCTGGGGTAAACAAGGGTTGGTTGGTGGTTGAGGGGCTAGTGAAAGTTTGGGTGCCTGGGTGTGGTAGGTTGTACGGGGGTGAGGTAGGTGTGCTTGGCTGAGCTAGGGTTCCTGGGTGTGGTAGGTTGTGCTGGGGTGAGGTAGGTGTGCTTGGCTGAGCTAGGGTTCCTGGGTGTGGCTGAGCTAGGATTCCTGGGTGTGGTAGGTTGTGCGGGGGTGAGGTACGTGTGCTTGGCTGAGCTAGGGTTCCTGGGTGTGGTAGGTTGTGCGGGGTGAGGTAGGTGTGCTTGGCTGAGCTAGGGTTCCTGGGTGTGGTAGGTTGTGCGGGGGTGAGGTAGGTGTGCTTAGCTGAGCTAGGGTACCTGGGTGTGGTAGGTTGTGCGGGGGTGAGGTACGTGTGCTTGGCTGAGCTAGGGTTCCTGGGTGTGGTAGGTTGTGCGGGGGTGAGGTAGGTCTGCTTGGCTGAGCTAGGATTCCTGGGTGTGGTAGGTTGTGCTGGGGTGAGGTAGGTCTGCTTGGCTGAGCTAGGGTTCCTGGGTGTGGTAGGTTGTGCGGGGGTGAGGTAGGTGTGCTTGGCTGAGCTAGGGTTCCTGGGTGTGGTAGTTTGTGCGGGGGTGAGGTAGGTGTGGTTGGCTGAGCTAGGGCGCCTGGGTGTGGTAGGTTGTGCGGGGGTGAGGTAGGTGTGCTTGTCTGAGCTAGGGTTCCTGGGTGTGGTAGGTTGTGCAGGGATGAGGTAGGTGTGCTTGTCTGAGCTAGGGTTCCTGGGTGTGGTAGGTTGTGCTGGGGTGAGGTAGGTGTGCTTGCTGAGCTAGGGTTCCTGGGTGTGGTAGGTTGTGCGGGGGTGAGGTAGGTGTGCTTGGCTGAGCTAGGGTTCCTGGGTGTGGTAGGTTGTGCGGGGGTGAGGTAGGTGTGCTTGGCTGAGCTAGGGTTCCTGGGTGTGGTAGGTTGTGCGGGGGTGAGGTAGGTGTGCTTGGCTGAGCTAGGGTTCCTGGGTGTGGTAGGTTGTACGGAGTTGAGGTAGGTGTGCTTGGCTGAGCTAGGGTTCCTGGGTGTGGTAGGTTGTACGGGGGTGAGATAGGTGTGCTTGGCTGAGCTAGGGTTCCTGGGTGTGGTAGGTTGTGCGGGGGTGAGGTAGGTGTGCTTGGCTGAGCTATGGTTCCTGGGTGTGGTAGGGTGTGCGGGGGTGAGGTAGGTGTGCTTGGCTGAGCTAGGGTTCCTGGGTGTGGTAGGTTGTGCTGGGGTGAGGTAGGTTTGCTTGGCTGAGCTAGGGTTCCTGGGTGTGGTAGGTTGTGCGGGGGTGAGGTAGGTGTGCTTGGCTGAGCTAGGGTTCCTGGGTGTGGTAGGTTGTGCGGGGGTGAGGTAGGTGTGCTTGGCTGAGCTAGGGTTCCTGGGTGTGGTAGGTTGTGCGGGGGTGAGGTAGGTGTGCTTGGCTGAGCTAGGGTTCCTGGGTGTAGTAGGTTGTGCTGGGGTGAGGTAGGTTTGCCTGGCTGAGCTAGGGTTCCTGGGTGTGGTAGGTTGCGCGGGGGTGAGGTAGGTGTGCTTGGCTGAGCTAGGGTTCCTGGGTGTGGTAGGTTGTGCGGGGGTGAGGTAGGTGTGCTTGGCTGAGCTAGGGTTCCTGGTTGTGGTAGGTTGCGCGGAGGTGAGGTAGGTGTGCTTGGCTGAGCTAGGGTGCCTGAGTGTGGTAGGTTGTGCTGGGGTGAGGTAGGTGTGCTTGGCTGAGCTAGGGTTCCTGGGTGTGGTAGGTTGTGCTGGGGTGAGGTAGGTGTGCTTGGCTGAGCTAGGGTTCCTGGGTGTGGTAGGTTGTGCGGGGATGAGGTAGGTGTGCTTGGCTGAGCTAGGGTTCCTGGGTGTGGTAGGTTGTGCTGGGGTGAGGGAGGTGTGCTTGGCTGAGCTAGGGTTCCTGGGTGTGGTAGGTTGTGCGGGGGTGAGGTAGGTGTGCTTGGCTGAGCTAGGGTTCCTGGGTGTGGTTGGTTGTGCGGGGGTAAGGTAGGTGTGCTTGGCTGAGCTAGGGTTCCTGGGTGTGGTAGGTTGTGCGGGGGTGAGGTAGGTGTGCTTGGCTGAGCTAGGGTTCCTGGGTGAGGTAGGTGTGCTGGGGTGAGGTAGGTGTGCTGGGTGTGGTAGGTTGTGCGGGGGTGAGGTAGGTGTGCTTGGCTGAGCTAGGGTTCCTGGGTGTGGTAGGTTGTGCGGGGGTGAGGTAGGTGTGCTTGGCTGAGCTAGGGTTCCTGGGTGTGGTAGGTTGTGCGGGGGTGAGGTAGGTGTGCTTGGCTGACCTAGGGATCCTGGGTGTGGTAGGTTGTGTGGAGGTGAGGTAGGTGTGCTTGGCTGAGCTAGGGTTCCTGGGTGTGGTAGGTTGTGCGGGGGTGAGGTAGGTGTGCTGGGGTGAGCTAGGGTTCCTGGGTGTGGTAGGTTGTGCGTGGGTGAGGTAGGTGTGCTTGGCTGAGCTAGGGTTCCTGGGTGTGGTAGGTTGTGCTGGGGTGAGGTAGGTTTGCTTGGCTGAGCTAGGGTTCCTGGGTGTGGTAGGTTGTGCTGGGGTGAGCTAGGTGTGCTTGGCTGAGCTAGGGTTCCTGGGTGTGGTAGGTTGTGCGGGGTGAGGTAGGTGTGCTTGGCTGAGCTAGGGTTCCTGGGTGTGGTAGGTTGTGCGGGGTTGAGGTAGGTGTGCTTGGCTGAGCTAGGGTTCCTGGGTGTGGGAGGTTGTGCGGGGGTGAGGTAGGTGTGCTTGCCTGAGCTAGGGTTCCTGGGTGTGGGAGGTTGTGCGGGGGTGAGGTAGGTGTGCTTGGCTGAGCTAGGGTTCCTGGGTGTGATAGGTTGTGCTGGGGTGAGGTAGGTGTGCTTGGCTGAGCTATGGTTCCTGGGTGTGGTGGGGTGTGCGGGGGTGAGGTAGGAGTGCTTGGCTGAGCTAGGGTTCCTGGGTGTGGTAGGTTTTGCTGGGGTGAGGTAGGTTTGCTTGGCTGAGCTAGGGTTCCTGGGTGTGGTAGGTTGTGCGGGGGTGAGGTAGGTGTGCTTGGCTGAGCTAGGGTTCCTGGGTGTGGTAGGTTGTGCGGGGTCGAGGTAGGTGTGCTTGGCTGAGCTAGGGTTCCTGGGTGTGGTAGGTTGTGCTGGGTTGAGGTAGGTGTGCTTGGCTGAGCTAGGGTTCCTGGGTGTGGTAGGTTGTGCGGGGATGAGGTAGGTGTGCTTGGCTGAGCTAGGGTTCCTGGGTGTGGTAGGTTGTGCGGGGGTGAGGTAGGTGTGCTTGGCTGAGCTAGGGTTCCTGGGTGTGGTAGGTTGTGCTGGGGTGAGGTAGGTGTGCTTGGCTGAGCTAGGGTTCCTGGGTGTGGTAGGTTGTGCGGGGGTGAGGTAGGTGTGCTTGGCTGAGCTAGGGTTCCTGGGTGTGGTAGGTTGTGCGGGGGTGAGGTAGGTTTGCTTGGCTGAGCTAGGGTTCCTGGGTGTGGTAGGTTGTGCTGGGGTGAGGTAGGTGTGCTTGGCTGAGCTAGGGTTCCTGGGTGTGGTAGGTTGTGCTGGGGTGAGGTAGGTGTGCTTGGCTGAGCTAGGGTTCCTGGGTGTGGTAGGTTGTGCCGGGGTGAGGTAGGTGTGCTTGGCTGAGCTAGGGTTCCTGGGTGTGGTAGGTTGTGCGGGGGTGAGGTAGGTGTGCTTGGCTGAGCTGGGGTTCCTGGGTGTGGTAGGTTGTGCGGGGGTGAAGTAGGTGTGTTTGGCTGGGGTGCCTGGGTGTGGTAGGTTGTGCTGGGGTGAGGTAGGTGTGCTTGGCTGAGCTAGGGTTCCTGGGTGTGGTAGGTTGTGCGGGGGTGAGGTAGGTGTGCTTGGCTGAGCTAGGGTTCCTGGGTGTGGTAGGTTGTGCTGGGGTGAGGTAGGTGTGCTTGGCTGAGCTAGGGTTCCTGGGTGTGGTAGGTTGTGCGGGGGTGAGGTAGGTGTGCTTGGCTGAGCTTGGGTTCCTGGGTGTGGTAGGTTGTGCGGAGGTGAGGTAGGTGTGCTTGGCTGAGCTAGGGTTCCTGGGTGTGGTAGGTTGTGTGGGGGTGAGGTAGGTGTGCTGGGGTGAGCTAGGGTTCCTGGGTGTGGTAGGTTGTGCGTGGGTGAGGTAGGTGTGCTTGGCTGAGCTAGGGTTCCTGGGTGTGGTAGGTTGTGCTGGGGTGAGGTAGGTTTGCTTGGCTGAGCTAGGGTTCCTGGGTGTGGTAGGTTGTGCTGGGGTGAGCTAGGTGTGCTTGGCTGAGCTAGGGTTCCTGGGTGTGGTAGGTTGTGCGGGGTGAGGTAGGTGTGCTTGGCTGAGCTAGGGTTCCTGGGTGTGGTAGGATGTGCGGGGGTGAGGTAGGTGTGCTTGGCTGAGCTAGGGTTCCTGGGTGTGGGAGGTTGTGCGGGGGTGAGGTAGGTGTGCTTGGCTGAGCTAGGGTTCCTGGGTGTGGTAGGTTGTGCGGGGGTGAGGTAGGTGTGCTTGGCTGAGCTAGGGTTCCTGGGTGTGGTAGGTTGTGCTGGGGTGAGATAGGTGTGCTTGGCTGAGCTAGGGTTCCTGGGTGTGGTGGGGTGTGCGGGGGTGAGGTAGGTGTGCTTGGCTGAGCTAGGGTTCCTGGGTGTGGTAGGTTGTGCTGGGGTGAGGTAGGTTTGCTTGGCTGAGCTAGGGTTCCTGGGTGTGGTAGGTTGTGCGGGGGTGAGGTAGGTGTGCTTGGCTGAGCTAGGGTTCCTGGGTGTGGTAGGTTGTGCGGGGGTGAGGTAGATGTGCTTGGCTGAGCTAGGGTTCCTGGGTGTGGTTTGTTGTCCGGGGGTGAGGTAGGTGTGCTTGGCTGAGCTAGGGTTCCTTGGTGTGGTATGTTGTGCTGGGGTGAGGTAGGTTTGCTTGGCTGAGCTAGGGTTCCTGGGTGTGGTAGGTTGTGCAGGGATGAGGTAGGTGTGCTTGGCTGAGCTAGGGTTCCTGGGTGAGGTAGGTGTGCTTGCCTGAGCTAGGCTTCCTGGGTGTGGTAGGTTGTGCGGGGATGAGGTAGGTGTGCTTGGCTGAGCTAGGGTTCCTGGGTGTGGTAGGTTGTGCTGGGATGAGGTAGGTGTGCTTGGCTGAGCTAGGGTTCCTGGGTGTGGTAGGTTGTGCGGGGGTGAGGTAGGTGTGCTTGGCTGAGCTAGGGTTCCTGGCAGGGTTCCTGGGTGAGGTAGGTGTGCTGGGGTGAGGTAGGGTTCCTGGGTGTGGTAGGTTGTGCGGGGGTGAGGTAGGTGTGCTTGGCTGTGCTGTTGTGCGGGGGTGAGGTAGGTGTGCTTGGCTGAGCTAGGGTTCCTGGGTGTGGTAGGTTGTGCTGGTGTGAGGTAGGTTTGCTTGGCTGAGCTAGGGTTCCTGGGTGTGGTAGGTTGTTTGGGTGAGGTAGGTGTGCTTGGCTGAGCTAGGGTTCCTGGGTGTGGTAGGTTGTGCGGGGGTGAGGTAGGTGTGCTTGGCTGAGCTAGGCTCCTGGGTGTGGTAGGTTGTGCGGGGGTGAGGTAGGTGTGCTTGGCTGAGCTAGGGTTCCTGGGTGTGGTAGGTTGTGCGGGGGTGAGGTAGGTGTGCTTGGCTGAGCTGGGGTGCCTGGGTGTGGTAGGTTGTGCTGGGGTGAGGTAGGTGTGCTTGGCTGAGCTAGGGTTCCTGGGTGTGGTAGGTTGTGCGGGGGTGAGGTAGGTGTGCTTGGCTGAGCTAGGGTTCCCGGGTGTGGTAGGTTGTGCTGGGGTGAGGTAGGTGTGCTTCGTTGAGCTAGGGTTCCCGGGTGTGGTAGGTTGTGCGGGGGTGAGGTAGGTGTGCTTGGCTGAGCTAGGGTTCCTGGGTGTGGTAGGTTGTGCGGGGGTGATGTAGGTGTGCTGGGGTGAGCTAGGGTTCCCGGGTGTGGTAGGTTGTGCGGGTGTGAGGTAGGTGTGCTGGGGTGAGCTAGGGTTCCTGGGTGTGGTAGGTTGTGCGGGGGTGAGGTAGGTGTGCTTGGCTAAGCTAGGGTTCCTGGGTGTGGTAGGTTGTGCTGGGGTGAGGTAGGTGTGCTTGGCTGAGCTAGGGTTCCTGGGTGTGGTAGTTTGTGCGGGGGTGAGGTAGGTGTGCTTGGCTGAGCTAGGGTTCCTGGGTGTGGTAGGTTGTGTGGGTGTGAGGTAGGTGTGCTTGGCTGAGCTGGGGTGCCTGGGTGTGGTAGGTTGTGCTGGGGTGAGCTAGGGTTCCTGGGTGTGGTTGGTTGTGCTGGGGTGAGGTAGGTTTGCTTGGCTGATCTAGGGTTCCTGGGTGTGGTTGGTTGTGCTGGGGTGAGGTAGGTTTGCTGTGGTGAGCTAGGGTTTGCTAGGATGCGCAAGGGTGGTTGGGGTGCTGGGGTGAGCCACATGTGTTGCAGTGATGTAGCCGGGCTGGGAGTGATCAGGGAGTCATAGGGTATGGGGTGGGCTAGGGTATGGGAGTGAGCTTGGGTGGGTTCTTAGTGTGTGTGTGTGTGTTGGTGTGATGCTGCAACCAGCAGGGGGGATTCTAGGTGAGGAAGGGTGGGTAGAGGTTTAGGTGTGATGCTGGGGTAGCAAGTATGGATGAGCTATTGAGATGCTTGGGTGAGCTTGGGTGAGCTTGGGTGGGTGGAATCCTGGGGTGAGCTCTGGGTGGGTTGCTGGGGCACGCTGGGTTGGGTGGGAGGTGTGTTACTTTAAGGTGACCTAACGTGTGTGAGTGGGGTGTTGGGGTGAGCTATGGTGTTCTGGGGCTAGTTATGAAAAATGTTTTTTGTGCCTGGATGAGCTAGGGTAGGTGGGTAGTGCGCTAGGGTAAGCTAGGGTCCTCAAGAATATGTGCTATTGTTAGCCTAGGTGGGAGGGGTCCTGGGGTCAGTGAGGTGGTGGGGTGATATTATGTTGGATGAGGTGAGCTAATGTGATGAGGTTGGGTGAGCAGGTGAAATGGTTGGGTGGGTGCTGTAGATGGGGTGATGTGAGGTTGTGGGGGGTTGGTTTGGTTGAGGAGAGGCGGTGGTTGGGGGGAATTAGGTGCATTAGTGGGGTGATTGTGGGTGGTCTGAGATTTCTGGGTGAGGGTTTAGGGTGAGGTTAGGTCGTTGGGACAGGCTGGGTGGATGAAGTGGGGTGGGGATGGGTGTGGTGAGCTTTAGGCTGGCATGTGCTAGGGTACATGGATGGAGGAAGGGCAAAGCTGAGGCAGGTAAGTTGTTGACCAGAACTACGGTTCCCGAGGGCGTTCAACCTATCAGCGCTTTGAGGTCATACCAATGATATATAGAGCACTATATAAATGCCAAGTAACATAACATAGGACCGGGGTGTGCTCGGATGGTTGGGATTCAATATTGGGGTGATCTAAAGTGAGTGGGTTTCAGTGCTAAGGTAAACTAGGCTGGGTGTGTTTCGGGAGTAGGTAGGGTGACGAGACAATCCAAGATGGGGTCCTAGGGTGAAGTAGGTGAGCTGGGGTAAACAAGGGTTGGTTGGTGGTTGAGGGGCTAGTGAAAGTTTGGGATTCTGGGTGGGGTTCGGCTGGGTTAATGAGTGGCAGGCCAGGGCATGCTAGGGTGGGTGAGTAAGGGGGGTGCTGTTAGGTTTCACGGCCATTTGGAGGGCTGCAGTAAGGTAGGATGAAAGGGTGGGCGGTAGGGTGAGCGTATACTGGAGTTTGAGCTACTGGGGTGATCTAGTGTGGAAGGATGAGCTGCTGGGGTGATCTAGTGTGGAAGGATGAGCTGCTGGGGTGATCTAGACTGGTTGATGTTGTGCTGGGGCGATCGAGGGTTGCTGGTAGGTATGCTGTGTCAAGCTACGGTAGGAGGCAGTGAGATGGAATGACTATACCGTGCAGGGGATGAGGTAGGTTGGGTCGTTTAAGGTGTTCTGGGGTAAGTTTTCTTGGGTGTGCAGGTTGGTGTGTTGAGCCAAACCAGGGTGGGTAGCATGCTGGGACGACATGGCGTGGGTGTGTTTGTGTGAGGTAAGGTGAATGGGTGGTGGGATGTGGTGAGTTAGGGTCTGTGAATGTTGGGTAAAGTGGTGCGGTAAGGATGTGTGGGATGAGATAAGAGAGTTTAGCTTTGGTGAGTGGATGGAGTGGGCAAGGTGGTGGGTTAAGGGTGGCTGGGGTGAGGTGGTGAGGAAGTGGGCTGAGGTAGCGTGGATGGGTTATGTGGGCAGGGTGGGGAGGTTGGGTGGCGTGAGCTGTTGTGCTGCAGTGAGTTAGGTCTGTGGTGGGTGGCAAGAGTGCTTGGATAGTTCATTGATGAGGTGAGCTTGAGGGTGTGGGTTGTAGAGATGGAGCAAACCAGGGTGGGTGGTTTTCTGTGCTGAGGTGCACGATATGTGTTTAGGTGGGGTGCTGGAAGATGCTAGGGTGGGGTGGGCATGATTATTAGGGTGGCCGTGTCCTTTAAGCACTGCTTCCAAGGGAAAGCAAGGCATCAGCTTTCAGCACACTCCACCCCACGCCTTCACAGGGCAGCGTGAGGCCATTTGGTTTGAGTCTCTCTTAACAGGCTTCACTGTGTTCTGTGATTTCAGTGAGCCTGGCTCACATCAAGTTACAGAAATTGCACCTCTGGGACCCCACAAACACAGGCACACTGCATTCCTGCTGTCAATAAATCCTAATCTTTAAGCCCATGTGAGAGTGTGATAGGCAGGCTCTCCCTGGAGCTGCTGCCAGTGCAGGTCCCCACTGTGTAGTGTACCCAGGCTTCGGCTCAATGGGATCACTAGAGCTGGAAGGGCTGGGGCTACTGCTGGGCCCAATGCATCACTAGAGCTGGGGGTCTGGGGCTACTGCTGGGCTCAATGCATCACTAGAGCTGGGGGGGCTGGGGCTACTGCTGGGCTCAATGCATCACTAGAGATGGAAGGGCTGGGGCTACTGCAGTGCTCAATGCTATCACTAGAGCTGGGGGGGGGGGCTGGGGCTACTGCTGTGCTCAATGATATCACTAGAGATGGAAGGACTGGGGCTACTGCTGGGCTGAATGCATCACTAGAGCCGGGGGGGCTGGGGCTACTGCTGTGCTCAATTCATCACTAGAGCTGGGGGGTGGGGGGGCTGGGGTTACTGCTGGGCTCAATGCATCACTAGAGCTGGGGGGCTGGGGCTACTGCTGGGCTCAATGCATCACTAGAGCTGGGGGGTGGGGCTGGGGCTGCTGCTGTGTTCAATGCTATCACTAGAGCTGGGGGGCTGGGGCTACTGCTGTGCACAATGCTATCATTAGAGCTGGGGGGCTGGGGCTACTGCTGGGCTCAATGCATCACTAGAGCTGGGGGGCTGGGGCTACTGCTGAGCTCAATGCATCATTAGAGCTGGGGGGCTGGGGCTACTGCTGGGCTCAATGCATCACTGGAGCTGGGGGGCTGTGGCTACTGCTGTGCTTAATGCTATCACTAGAGCTGGGGGGACTGGGGCTACTGCTGGGCTCAATGCTATCATTAGAGCTGGGGGGATGGGGCTACTGCTGTTCTAAATGCATCACTAGAGCTGGGGGGGCTGGGGCTACTGCTGTTCTAAATGCATCACTAGAGCTGGGGGTGGAGCTACTGCTGGGCTCAATGCATCACTAGAGATGGAAGGGCTGGGGCTACTGCTGTGCTCAATGCTATCACTAGAGCTGGGGGGCTGGGGATACTGCTGTGCTCAATGCTATCACTAGAGCTGGGGGGGCTGGGGCTACTGCTGGGCTCAATGCATCACTAGAGATGGAAGGGCTGGGGCTACTGCTGTGCTCAATGCTATCACTAGAGCTGGGGGGGGGCTGGGCTACTGCTGGACTCAATGCTATCACTAGAGCTGGGGGGGCTGGGCTACTGCTGGACTCAATGCTATTGGGGGGGCTGGGCTACTGCTGGGCTCAGTGCTATCACTAGAGCTGGGGGGCTGGGGCTACTGCTGGGCTCAATGCATCACTAGAGCTGGGAGGTCTGGGGCTACTGCTGTGCTCAATGCATCACTAGAGCTGGGGGGCTGAGCCTACTGCTGGGCTCAATGCATCACTAGAGATGGAAGGGCTGGGGCTACTACTGGGCTCAACGCATCACTAGAGCTTGGGGGGGTGGGTCTACT
Organism: Ambystoma mexicanum; assembly: GCF_040938575.1. Classification (NCBI taxonomy): domain Eukaryota; kingdom Metazoa; phylum Chordata; class Amphibia; order Caudata; family Ambystomatidae; genus Ambystoma; species Ambystoma mexicanum. Next base: position 747,801,857 of record NC_090938.1, on the reverse strand, counting down.
GCTGTACTCAATGCTATCACTAGAGCTGGGGGGCTGGGGCTACTGCTGTGCTCAATGCAATCACTAGAGCTGGGGGCGCTGGGGCTACTGCTGGGCTCAATGCATCACTAGAGATGGAAGGGCTGGGGCTACTGCTGGGCTCAATGCTATCACTAGAGCTGGGGGGGCTGGGGCTACTGCTGTGCTCAATGCTATCACTAGAGCTGGGGGGGGCTGGGGCTACTGCTGGGCTCAATGCATCACTAGAGATGGAAGGGCTGGTGCTACTGCTGTGCTCAATGCTATCACTAGAGCTGGTGGGGGGCTGGGCTACTGCTGGACTCAATGATATCACTAGAGCTGGGGGGGCTGGGCTACTGCTGGACTCAATGCTATTGGGGGGGCTGGGCTACTGCTGGGCTCAGTGCTATCACTAGAGCTGGGGGGCTGGGGCTACTACTGGGCTCAATGCATCACTAGAGCTGGGAGGTCTGGGGCTACTGCTGTGCTCAATGCATCACTAGAGCTGGGGGGCTGAGCCTACTGCTGGGCTCAATGCATCACTAGAGATGGAAGGGCTGGGGCTACTACTGGGCTCAACGCATCACTAGAGCTTGGGGGGGTGGGTCTACTGCTGTACTCAATGCTATCACTAGAGCTGGGGGGCTGGGGCTACTGCTGTGCTCAATGCAATCACTAGAGCTGGGGGCGCTGGGGCTACTGCTGGGCTCAATGCATCACTAGAGCCGGGGGGCTGGGGCTACTGCTGGGCTCAATGCATCACTAGAGCTGGGGGGGGCTGGGGCTACTGCTGTGCTCAATGCTATCACTAGAGCTGGGGGGACTGGGGCTACTGCTGGGCTCAATGCTATCACTAGAGCTGGGGGGCTGGGGCTATTGCTGGGATCAGTGCATCACTAGAACTGGGGGGGCTGGGGCTACTGCTGGGCTCAATGCTATCACTAGAGCTGGGGGGCTGGGGCTACTGCTGGGCTCAATGCATCACTAGAGCTGGGGGAGGGGGCTGGGGCTACTGCTGGGCTCAATGCTATCACTAGATCTGGGGGGGCTGGGGCTACAGCTGTGCTCAATGCTATCACTAGAGCTGGGGCTACTGCTGGGCTCAATGCTATCCCTAGAGCTGGAAGGGCTGGGGCTACTGCTGGGCTCAATGCTATCACTAGAGCTGGGGGGGCTGGGGCTACTGCTGTGCTCAATGCTATCACTAGAGCTGGAAGGGCTGGGGCTACTGCTGGGCTCAATGCATCACTAGAGCTGGGGGGGGGGGCTGGGGATACTGCTGGGCTCAATGCTATCACTAGAGCTGGGGGGTCTGGGGCTACTGCTGTGCTCAATGCTATCACTAGGGCTGGGGGGGCTGGGGCTACTGCTGTGCACAATGCTATCACTAGAGCTGGGGGGCTGGGGCTGCTGCTGGGCTCAATGCATCACTAGAGCTGGGGTGCTGGGGCTACTGCTGTGCTCAATGATATCACTAGAGCTGGAGGCTGGGGCTACTTTTGGGCTCAATGCATCACTAGAGCTGGAAGGGCTGGGGCTACTGCTGAGCTCAATGCATCACTAGAGCTGGGGGTCTGGGGCTACTGCTGGGCTCAATGCATCACTAGAGCTGGGGGGGCTGGGGCTACTGCTGGGCTCAATGCATCACTAGAGATGGAAGTGCTGGGGCTACTGCTGTGCTCAATGCTATCACTAGAGCTGGGGGGGCGGCTGGGGCTACTGCTGTGCTCAATGCTATCACTAGAGCTGGAAGGGCTGGGGCTACTGCTGGGCTCAATGCATCACTAGAGCCGGGGGGCTGGGGCTACTGCTGTTCTCAATGCATCACTAGAGCTGGGGGGGGGCTGGGGCTACTGCTGGGCTCAATGCATCACTAGAGCTGGGGGGGCTGGGGCTACTGCTGTGCTCAATGCATTACTAGAGCTGGGGGGGCTGGGGCTACTGCTGTGCTCAATGCATCACTAGAGCTGGGGGGGGGCTGGGGCTACTGCTGGGCTCAATGCATCACTAGAGCTGGGGGGGCTGGGGCTACTGCTGTGCTCAATGCATCACTAGAGCTGGGGGGGCTGGGGCTACTGCTGGGCTCAATGCATCACTAGTGCTGGGGGGAGCTGGGGGGGCTGGGGCTACTGCTGTGCTCAATGCTATCACTAGAGCTGGGGGGCTGGGGCTACTGCTGGGCTCAATGCATCACTAGAGCTGGGGGGGCTGGGGATACTGCTGTACTCAATGCTATCACTAGAGCTGGGGGGGCTGGGGCTACTGCTGGGCTCAATGCATCACTAGAGCTGGGGGGGTTGGGGCTACTGCTGGGCTCAATGCATCACTAGAGCTGGGGGGCTGGGGCTACTGCTGGGCTCAATGCATCACTAGAGCTGGGGGTGGGGCTGGGGCTGCTGCTGTGTTCAATGCTATCACTAGAGCTGGGGGGCTGGGGCTACTGCTGTGCACAATGCTATCATTAGAGCTGGGGGTCTGGGGCTACTGCTGGGCTCAATGCATCACTAGAGCTGGGGGGCTGGGGCTACTGCTGGGCTCAATGCATCACTAGAGATGGAAGGGCTGGGGCTACTGCTGTGCTCAATGCTATCACTAGAGCTGGGGGGGGGCTGGGGCTACTGCTGTGCTCAATGATATCACTAGAGATGGAAGGGCTGGGGCTACTGCTGGGCTCAATGCATCACTAGAGCCGGGGGGCTGGGGCTACTGCTGTGCTCAATGCATCACTAGAGCTGGGGGGTGGTGGTTACTGCTGGGCTCAATGCATCACTAGAGCTGGGGGGGGGCTGGGGCTACTGCTGTGCTCAATGCATCACTAGAGCTGGGGGGGCTGGGGCTACTGCTGGGCTCAATGCATCACTAGAGCTGGGGGAGGGGGCTGGGGCTACTGCTGGGCTCAATGCTATCACCAGATCTGGGGGGGCTGGGGCTACAGCTGTGCTCAATGCTATCACTAGAGCTGGGGCTACTGCTGGGCTCAATGCTATCCCTAGAGCTGGAAGGGCTGGGGCTACTGCTGGGCTCAATGCTATCACTAGAGCTGGGGGGGGGGCTGGGGCTACTGCTGTGCTCAATGCTATCACTAGAGCTGGAAGGGCTGGGGCTACTGCTGGGCTCAATGCATCACTAGAGCTGGGGGGGCTGGGGATACTGCTGGGCTCAATGCTATCACTAGAGCTGGGGGGGGGCTGGGGCTACTGCTGTGCTCAATGCTATCACTAGAGCTGGGGGGGGCTGGGGCTACTGCTGTGCACAATGCTATCACTAGAGCTGGGGGGCTGGGGCTGCTGCTGGGCTCAATGCATCACTAGAGCTGGGGTGCTGGGGCTACTGCTGTGCTCAATGATATCACTAGAGCTGGGGGGCTGGGGCTACTGCTGGGCTCAATGCATCACTAGAGCTGGAAGGGCTGGGGCTACTGCTGAGCTCAATGCATCACTAGAGCTGGGGGTCTGGGGCTACTGCTGGGCTCAATGCATCACTAGAGCTGGGGGGGCTGGGGCTACTGCTGGGCTCAATGCATCACTAGAGATGGAAGGGCTGGGGCTACTGCTGAGCTCAATGCATCACTAGAGCTGGGGGTCTGGGGCTACTGCTGGGCTCAATGCATCACTAGAGCTGGGGGGGGCTGGGGCTACTGCTGGGCTCAGTGCATCACTAGAACTGGGGGGGCTGGGGCTACTGCTGGGCTCAATGCTATCACTAGAGCTGGGGGGCTGGGGCTACTGCTGGGCTCAATGCATCACTAGAGCTGGGGGGGCTGGGGCTACTGCTGGGCTCAATGCATCACTAGAGATGGAAGGGCTGGGGCTACTGCTGTGCTCAATGCTATCACTAGAGCTGGGGGGGCGGCTGGGGCTACTGCTGTGCTCAATGCTATCACTAGAGCTGGAAGGGCTGGGGCTACTGCTGGGCTCAATGCATCACTAGAGCCGGGGGGCTGGGGCTACTGCTGTTCTCAATGCATCACTAGAGCTGTGGGGGGGCTGGGGCTACTGCTGGGCTCAATGCATCACTAGAGCTGGGGGGCTGGGGCTATTGCTGGGATCAGTGCATCACTAGAACTGGGGGGGCTGGGGCTACTGCTGGGCTCAATGCTATCACTAGAGCTGGGGGGCTGGGGCTACTGCTGGGCTCAATGCATCACTAGAGCTGGGGGAGGGGGCTGGGGCTACTGCTGGGCTCAATGCTATCACTAGATCTGGGGGGGCTGGGGCTACAGCTGTGCTCAATGCTATCACTAGAGCTGGGGCTACTGCTGGGCTCAATGCTATCCCTAGAGCTGGAAGGGCTGGGGCTACTGCTGGGCTCAATGCTATCACTAGAGCTGGGGGGGCTGGGGCTACTGCTGTGCTCAATGCTATCACTAGAGCTGGAAGGGCTGGGGCTACTGCTGGGCTCAATGCATCACTAGAGCTGGGGGGGGGGCTGGGGATACTGCTGGGCTCAATGCTATCACTAGAGCTGGGGGGTCTGGGGCTACTGCTGTGCTCAATGCTATCACTAGGGCTGGGGGGGCTGGGGCTACTGCTGTGCACAATGCTATCACTAGAGCTGGGGGGCTGGGGCTGCTGCTGGGCTCAATGCATCACTAGAGCTGGGGTGCTGGGGCTACTGCTGTGCTCAATGATATCACTAGAGCTGGAGGCTGGGGCTACTTTTGGGCTCAATGCATCACTAGAGCTGGAAGGGCTGGGGCTACTGCTGAGCTCAATGCATCACTAGAGCTGGGGGGCTGGGGCTACTTCTGTGCTCAATGCATTACTAGAGCTGGGGGGGCTGGGGCTACTGCTGTGCTCAATGCATCACTAGAGCTGGGGGGGGGCTGGGGCTACTGCTGGGCTCAATGCATCACTAGAGCTGGGGGGGCTGGGGCTACTGCTGTGCTCAATGCATCACTAGAGCTGGGGGGGCTGGGGCTACTGCTGGGCTCAATGCATCACTAGTGCTGGGGGGAGCTGGGGGGGCTGGGGCTACTGCTGTGCTCAATGCTATCACTAGAGCTGGGGGGCTGGGGCTACTGCTGGGCTCAATGCATCACTAGAGCTGGGGGGGCTGGGGATACTGCTGTACTCAATGCTATCACTAGAGCTGGGGGGGCTGGGGCTACTGCTGGGCTCAATGCATCACTAGAGCTGGGGGGGTTGGGGCTACTGCTGGGCTCAATGCATCACTAGAGCTGGGGGGCTGGGGCTACTGCTGGGCTCAATGCATCACTAGAGCTGGGGGTGGGGCTGGGGCTGCTGCTGTGTTCAATGCTATCACTAGAGCTGGGGGGCTGGGGCTACTGCTGTGCACAATGCTATCATTAGAGCTGGGGGTCTGGGGCTACTGCTGGGCTCAATGCATCACTAGAGCTGGGGGGCTGGGGCTACTGCTGGGCTCAATGCATCACTAGAGATGGAAGGGCTGGGGCTACTGCTGTGCTCAATGCTATCACTAGAGCTGGGGGGGGGCTGGGGCTACTGCTGTGCTCAATGATATCACTAGAGATGGAAGGGCTGGGGCTACTGCTGGGCTCAATGCATCACTAGAGCCGGGGGGCTGGGGCTACTGCTGTGCTCAATGCATCACTAGAGCTGGGGGGTGGTGGTTACTGCTGGGCTCAATGCATCACTAGAGCTGGGGGGGGGCTGGGGCTACTGCTGTGCTCAATGCATCACTAGAGCTGGGGGGGCTGGGGCTACTGCTGGGCTCAATGCATCACTAGAGCTGGGGGAGGGGGCTGGGGCTACTGCTGGGCTCAATGCTATCACCAGATCTGGGGGGGCTGGGGCTACAGCTGTGCTCAATGCTATCACTAGAGCTGGGGCTACTGCTGGGCTCAATGCTATCCCTAGAGCTGGAAGGGCTGGGGCTACTGCTGGGCTCAATGCTATCACTAGAGCTGGGGGGGGGCTGGGGCTACTGCTGTGCTCAATGCTATCACTAGAGCTGGAAGGGCTGGGGCTACTGCTGGGCTCAATGCATCACTAGAGCTGGGGGGGCTGGGGATACTGCTGGGCTCAATGCTATCACTAGAGCTGGGGGGGGGCTGGGGCTACTGCTGTGCTCAATGCTATCACTAGAGCTGGGGGGGGCTGGGGCTACTGCTGTGCACAATGCTATCACTAGAGCTGGGGGGCTGGGGCTGCTGCTGGGCTCAATGCATCACTAGAGCTGGGGTGCTGGGGCTACTGCTGTGCTCAATGATATCACTAGAGCTGGGGGGCTGGGGCTACTGCTGGGCTCAATGCATCACTAGAGCTGGAAGGGCTGGGGCTACTGCTGAGCTCAATGCATCACTAGAGCTGGGGGTCTGGGGCTACTGCTGGGCTCAATGCATCACTAGAGCTGGGGGGGCTGGGGCTACTGCTGGGCTCAATGCATCACTAGAGATGGAAGGGCTAGGGCTACTGCTGTGCTCAATGCTATCACTAGAGCTGGGGGGGAGGCTGGGGCTACTGCTGGGCTCAATGCATCACTAGAGATGGAAGGGCTGGGGCTACTGCTGTGCTCAATGCTATCACTAGAGCTGGGGGGGCGGCTGGGGCTACTGCTGTGCTCAATGCTATCACTAGAGCTGGAAGGGCTGGGGCTACTGCTGGGCTCAATGCATCACTAGAGCCGGGGGGGGGGGGGGCTGGGGCTACTGCTGTGCTCAATGCATCACTAGAGTTGGGGGGGGGGGCTGGGGTTACTGCTGGGCTCAATGCATCACTAGAGCTGGGGGGGCTGGGGCTACTGCTGTGCTCAATGCATCACTAGAGCTGCGGGGGCTGGGGCTACTGCTACTGCTGGGCTCAATGCATCACTAGAGCTGAGGGGAGCTGGGGGGTGGGCTGGGGCTACTGCTGTGCTCAATGCTATCACTAGAGCTGGGGGGCTGGGGCTACTGCTGGGCTCAATGCATCACTAGAGCTGGGGGGGCTGAGACTACTGCTGGGCTCAATGCATCACTAGAGCTGGGGGGGCTGGGGCTACTGCTGGGCTCAATGCATCACTAGAGCTGGGGGGCTGGGGCTACTGCTGGGCTCAATGCATCACTAGAGCTGGGGGGTGGGGCTGGGGCTGCTGCTGTGTTCAATGCTATCACTAGAGCTGGGGGGCTGGGGCTACTGCTGTGCACAATGCTATCATTAGAGCTGGGGGTCTGGGGCTACTGCTGGGCTCAATGCATCACTAGAGCTGGGTGGGCTGGGGCTACTGCTGGGCTCAATGCATCACTAGAGATGGAAGGGCTGGGGCTACTGCTGTGCTCAATGCTATCACTAGAGCTGGGGGGGCTGGGGCTACTGCTGGGCTCAATGATATCACTAGAGATGGAAGGGCTGGGCTACTGCTGGGCTCAATGCATCACTAGAGCCGGGGGGGCTGGGGCTACTGCTGTGCTCAATGCATCACTAGAGCTGGGGGGGGGCGGGTTACTGCTGGGCTCAATGCATCACTAGAGCTGGGGGGCTGGGGCTACTGCTGTGCTCAATGCATCACTAGAGCTGGGGGGGTGGGGCTACTGCTGGGCTCAATGCATCACTAGAGCTGGGGGGAGCTGGGGGGGCTGGGGCTACTGCTGTGCTCAATGCTATCACTAGAGCTGGGGGGCTGGGGCTACTGCTGGGCTCAATGCATCACTAGAGCTGGGGGGGCTGGGGCTACTGCTGTACTCAATGCTATCACTAGAGCTGGGGCTACTGCTGGGCTCAATGCATCACTAGAGCTGGGAGGCTGGGGCTACTGCTGGGCTCAATGCATCACTAGAGATGGAAGGGCTGGGGCTACTGCTGTGCTCAATGCTATCACTAGAGCTGGGGGGGGCTGGGGCTACTGCTGTGCTCAATGATATCACTAGAGATGGAAGGGCTGGGGCTACTGCTGGGCTCAATGCATCACTAGAGCCGGGGGGCTGGGGCTACTGCTGTGCTCAATGCATCACTAGAGCTGGGGGGGGGGGGGCTGGGGTTACTGCTGTGCTCAATGCATCACTAGAGCTGGGGGGGCTGGGGCTACTGATGTGCTCAATGCATCACTAGAGCTGGGGGGGCTGGGGCTACTGCTGGGCTCAATGCATCACAAGAGCTGGGGGCAGCTGGGGGGGGCTGGGGCTACTGCTGTGCTCAATGCTATCACTAGAGCTGGGGGGAGCTGGGGGGGCTGGGGCTACTGCTGTGCTCAATGCATCACTAGAGCTGGGGGGCTGGGGCTACTGCTGGGCTCAATGCATCACTAGAGCTGGGGGCAGCTGGGGGGGGGGGCTGGGGCTACTGCTGTGCTCAATGCTATCACTAGAGCTGGGGGGAGCTGGGGGGGCTGGGGCTACTGCTGTGCTCAATGCTATCACTAGAGCTGGGGGGCTGGGGCTACTGCTGGGCTCAATGCATCACTAGAACTGGGGGGCTGGGGCTACTGCTGTACTCAATGCTATCACTAGAGCTGGGGGGGCTGGGGCTACTGCTGGGCTCAATGCATCACTAGAGCTGGGGGGGCTGGGGCTACTGCTGTGCTCAATGCATGACTAGAGCTGGGGGGGCTGGGGCTACTGCTGGGCTCAATGCATCCCTAGAGCTGGGGCAGCTGAGGGGGGGCTGGGGCTACTGCTGTGCTCAATGCTATCACTGGAGCTGGGGGGGCTGGGGCTACTGCTGTGCTCAATGATATCACTAGAGATGGAAGGGCTGGGGCTACTGCTGGGCTCAATGCATCACTAGAGCCGGGGGGCTGTGGGGGCTGGGGCTACTGCTGTGCTCAATGCTATCACTAGAACTGGGGGGCTGGGGCTACTGCTGTACTCAATGCTATCACTAGAGCTGGGGGGCTGGGGCTGCTGCTGGGCTCAATGCATCACTAGAGCTGGGGGGGGCTGGGGCTACTGCTGGGCTCAATGCATCACTAGAGCTGGGGGGCTGGGGCTACTGCTGGGCTCAATGCATCACTAGAGATGGAAGGGCTGGGGCTACTGCTGTGCTCAATACTATCACTAGAGCTGGGGGGCGCTGGGGCTACTGCTGTGCTCAATGATATCACTAGAGATGGAAGGGCTGGTGCTACTGCTGGGCTCAATGCATCACTAGAGCCGGGGGGCTGGGGCTACTGCTGTGCTCAATGCATCACTAGAGCTGGGGGGGGGGCTGGGGTTACTGCTGGGCTCAATGCATCACTAGAGCTGGGGGGGCTGGGGCTACTGCTGTGCTCAATGCATCACTAGAGCTGGGGAGGCTGGGGCTACTGCTGGGCTCAATGCATCACTAGAGCTGGGGGCAGCTGGGGGGGCTGGGGCTACTGCTGTGCTCAATGCTATCACTAGAGCTGGGGGGAGCTGGGGGGGCTGGGGCTACTGCTGTGCTCAATGCATCACTAGAGCTGGGGGGCTGGGGCCACTGCTGGGCTCAATGCATCACTAGAGCTGGGGGCAGCTGGGGGGGCTGGGGCTACTACTGTGCTCAATGCTATCACTAGAGCTGGGGGGAGCTGGGGGGGCTGGGGCTACTGCTGTGCTCAATGCATCACTAGAGATGGAAGGGCTGGGGCTACTGCTGTGCTCAATGCTATCACTAGAGCTGGGGGGCGCTGGGGCTACTGCTGTGCTCAATGATATCACTAGAGCTGGGGGGCTGGGGCTACTGCTGGGCTCAATGCATCACTAGAGCTGGGGGGCTGGGGCTACTGCTGTACTCAATGCTATCACTAGAGCTGGGGGGGCTGGGGCTACTGCTGGGCTCAATGCATCACTAGAGCTGGGGGGGCTGGGGCTACTGCTGGGCTCAATGCATCACTAGAGCTGGGGGCAGCTGGGGGGGGCTGGGGCTACTGCTGTGCTCAATGCTATCACTAGAGCTGGGGGGCTGGGGCTACTGCTGGCCTCAATGCATCACTAGAGCTGGGGGGGCTGGGGCTACTGCTGTACTCAATGCTATCACTAGAGCTGGGGGGGCTGGGGCTACTGCTGTGCACAATGCTATCATTAGAGCTGGGGGTCTGGGGCTACTGCTGGGCTCAATGCATCACTAGAGCTGGGGGGGGTGGGGCTACTGCTGGGCTCAATGCATCACTAGAGATGGAAGGGCTGGGGCTACTGCTGTGCTCAATGCTATCACTAGAGCTGAGGGGGCTGGGGCTACTGCTGTGCTCAATGATATCACTAGAGATGGAAGGGCTGGGGCTACTGCTGGGCTCAATGCATCACTAGAGCCGGGGGGCTGGGGCTACTGCTGTGCTCAATGCATCACTAGAGCTGGGGGGGGGGGCTGGGGTTACTGCTGGGCTCAATGCATCACTAGAGCTGGGGGGGCTGGGGCTACTGATGGGCTCAATGCATCACTAGAGCTGGGGGCAGCTGGGAGGGGCTGGGGCTACTGCTGTTCTCAATGCTATCACTAGAGCTGGGGGGCTGGGGCTACTGCTGGGCTCAATGCTATCACTAGAGCTGGGGGGGCTGGGGCTACTGCTGGGCTCAATGCATCACTAGAGCTGGGGGGGCTGGGGCTAGTGCTGGGCTCAATGCATCACTAGAGCTGGGGGGCTGGGGCTACTGCTGGGCTCAATGCATCACTAGAGCTGGGGGGTGGGGCTGGGGCTGCTGCTGTGTTCAATGCTATCACTAGAGCTGGGAGGCTGGGGCTACTGCTGTGCACAATGCTATCATTAGAGCTGGGGGGCTGGAGCTACTGCTGGGCTCAATGCATCACTGGAGCTGGGGGGCTGTGGCTGCTGCTGTGCTCAATGCTATCACTAGAGCTGGGGGGACTGGGGCTACTGCTGGGCTCAATGCTATCACTAGAGCTGGGGGGATGGGGCTACTGCTGTTCTAAATGCGTCACTAGAGCTAGGGGGGCTGGAGCTACTGCTGGGCTCAATGCATCACTAGAGATGAAATGGCTGGGGCTACTGCTGTGCTCAATGCTATCTCTAGAGCTGGGGGGGGCTGGGGCTACTGCTGTGTTCAATGCTATCACTAGAGCTGGGGGGGGGCTGGGGCTACTGCTGGGCTCAATGCATCACTAGAGATGGAAGGGCAGGGGCTACTGCTGTGCTCAATGCTATCACTAGAGCTGGGGGGCTGGGGCTACTGCTGTGCTCAATGCTATCACTAGAGCTGGAAGGGCTGGGGCTACTGCTGGACTCAATGCTATCACTAGAGCTGGGGGCGCTGGGCTACTGCTGGACTCAATGCTATCACTAGAGCTGTGGGGGCTGGGCTACTGCTGGACTCAATGCTATTGGGGGGGGGGTTGGGCTACTGCTGGGCTCAGTGCGATCACTAGAGCTGGGGGGCTGGGGCTACTGCTGGGCTCAATGCATCACTAGAGCTGGGAGGGCTGGGGATACTGCTGTGCTCAATGCATCACTAGAGCTGGGGGGCTGAGCCTACTGCTGGGCTCAATGCATCACTAGAGATGGAAGGGCCGGGGGTACTACTGGGCTCAACGCATCACTAGAGCTTGGGGGGTGGGTCTACTGCTGTACTTAATGCTATCACTAGAGCTGGGGGGCTGGGGCTACTGCTGGGCTCAATGCATCACTAGAGCCGGGGGGCTGGGGCTACTGCTGGGCTCAATGCTATCACTAGAGATGGGGGGCTGGGGCTACTGCTGTGCACAATGCTATCACTAGAGCTGGGGGGGGAGGGCTGGGGCTGGGGCTACTGCTGGGCTCAATGCATCACTAGAGCTGGGGGTGCTGGGGCTACTGCTGTGCTCAATGCTATCACTAGAGCTGGGGGGGCTGGGGCTACTGCTGGGCTCAATGATATCACTAGAGCTGGGGGGCTGGGGCTACTGCTGGGATCAGTGCATCACTAGAACTGGGGGGCTGGGGTTACTGCTGGGATCAATGCTATCACTAGAGCTGGGGGGACTGGGGCTACTGCTGGGCTCAATGCTATCACTAGAGCTGGGGGGATGGGGCTACTGCTGTTCTAAATGCATCACTAGAGCTAGGGGGGCTGGAGCTACTGCTGGGCTCAATGCATCACTAGAGATGAAAGGGCTGGGGCTACTGCTGTGCTCAATGCTATCACTAGAGCTGGGGGGGCTGGGGCTACTGCTGTGTTCAATGCTATCACTAGAGCTGGGGGGGCTGGGGCTACTGCTGGGCTCAATGCATCACTAGAGATGGAAGGGCAGGGGCTACTGCTGTGCTCAATGCTATCACTAGAGCTGGGGGGGAGGGCTGGGGCTGGGGCTACTGCTGGGCTCAATGCATCACTAGAGCTGGGGGTGCTGGGGCTACTGCTGTGCTCAATGCTATCACTAGAGCTGGGGGGGCTGGGGCTACTGCTGGGCTCAATGCTATCACTAGAGCTGGGGGGCTGGGGCTACTGCTGGGATCAGTGCATCACTAGAACTGGGGGGGCTGGGGGTACTGCTGGGCTCAATGCATCACTAGAGCTGGGGGGGCTGGGGCTACTGCTGTGCTCAATGCATCACTAGAGCTGGGGGGGTGGGGCTACTGCTGGGCTCAATGCATCACTAGAGCTGGGGGGAGCTGGGGGGGGCTGGGGCTACTGCTGTGCTCAATGCTATCACTAGAGCTGGGGGGCTGGGGCTACTGCTGGGCTCAATGCATCACTAGAGCTGGGGGGGCTGGGGCTACTGCTGTACTCAATGCTATCACTAGAGCTGGGGGGGCTGGGGCTACTGCTGGGCTCAATGCATCACTAGAGCTGGGGGGGCTGGGGCTACTGCTGGGCTCAATGCATCACTAGAGCTGGGGGGCTGGGGCTACTGCTGGGCTCAATGCATCACTAGAGATGGAAGGGCTGGGGCTACTGCTGTGCTCAATGCTATCACTAGAGCTGGGGGGGCTGGGGCTACTGCAGTGCTCAATGATATCACTAGAGATGGAAGGGCTGGGGCTACTGCTGGGCTCAATGCATCACTAGAGCCGGGGGGCTGGGGCTACTGCTGTGCTCAATGCATCACTAGAGCTGGGGGGGGGCTGGGGTTACTGCTGGGCTCAATGCATCACTAGAGCTGGGGGGCTGGGGCTACTGCTGTGCTCAATGCATCACTAGAGCTGGGGGGGCTGGGGCTACTGCTGGGCTCAATGCATCACTAGAGCAGGGGGCAGCTGGGGGGGCTGGGGCTACTGCTGTGCTCAATGCTATCACTAGAGCTGGGGGGAGCTGGGGGGGCTGGGGCTACTGCTGTGCTCAATGCATCACTAGAGCTGAGGGGCTGGGGCTACTGCTGGGCTCAATGCATCACTAGAGCTGGGGGCAGCTGGGGGGGGGGCTGGGGCTACTGCTGTGCTCAATGCTATCACTAGAGCTGGGGGGAGCTGGGGGGCTGGGGCTACTGCTGTGCTCAATGCTATCACTAGAGCTGGGGGGCTGGGGCTACTGCTGGGCTCAATGCATCACTAGAGCTGGGGGGCTGGGGCTACTGCTGTACTCAATGCTATCACTAGAGCTGGGGGGGCTGGGGCTACTGCTGGGCTCAATGCATCACTAGAGCTGGGGGGGCTGGGGCTACTGCTGTGCTCAATGCATCACTAGAGCTGGGGGGGCTGGGGCTACTGCTGGGCTCAATGCATCACTAGAGCTGGGGGCAGCTGGGGGGGCTGGGGCTACTGCTGTGCTCAATGCTATCACTAGAGCTGGGGGGCTGGGGCTACTGCTGGGCTCAATGCATCACTAGAGCTGGGGGGGCTGGGGCTACTGCTGTACTCAATGCTATCACTAGAGCTGGGGGGGGGCTGGGGCTACTGCTGTGTTCAATGCTATCACTAGAGCTGGGGGCTGGGGCTACTGCTGTGCACAATGCTATCATTAGAGCTGGGGGTCTGGGGCTACTGCTGGGCTCAATGCATAACTAGAGCTGGGGGGGTTGGGGCTACTGCTGGGCTCAATGCATCACTAGAGATGGAAGGGCTGGGGCTACTGCTGTGCTCAATGCTATCACTAGAGCTGGGGGGACTGGGGCTACTGCTGTGCTCAATGATATCACTAGAGATGGAAGGGCTGGGGCTACTACTGGGCTCAATGCATCACTAGAGCTGGGGGGGGGGCTGGGGTTACTGCTGGGCTCAATGCATCACTAGAGCTGGGGGGGCTGGGGCTACTGCTGTGCTCAATGCATCACTAGAGCTGGGGGGGCTGGGGCTACTGCTGGGCTCAATGCATCACTAGAGCTGGGGGCAGCTGGGTGGGCTGGTGCTACTGCTGTGCTCAATGCTATCACTAGAGCTGGGGGGCTGGGGCTACTGCTGGGCTCAATGCATCACTAGAGCTGGGGGGGCTGGGGCTACTGCTGGGCTCAATGCATCACTAGAGCTGGGGGGGCTGGGGCTAGTGCTGGGCTCAATGCATCACTAGAGCTGGGGGGCTGGCGCTACTGCTGGGCTCAATGCATCACTAGAGCTGGGGGGTGGGGCTGGGGCTGCTGCTGTGTTCAATGCTATCACTAGAGCTGGGAGGCTGGGGCTACTGCTGTGCACAATGCTATCATTAGAGCTGGGGGGCTGGGGCTACTGCTGGGCTCAATGCATCACTGGAGCTGGGGGGGCTGTGGCTGCTGCTGTGCTCAATGTTATCACTAGAGCTGGGGGGACTGGGGCTACTGCTGGGCTCAATGCTATCACTAGAGCTGGGGGGATGGGGCTACTGCTGTTCTAAATGCATCACTAGAGCTAGGGGGGCTGGAGCTACTGCTGGGCTCAATGCATCACTAGAGATGAAAGGGCTGGGGCTACTGCTGTGCTCAATGCTATCACTAGAGCTGGGGGGGCTGGGGCTACTGCTGTGCTCAATGCTATCACTAGAGCTGGAAGGGCTGGGGCTACTGCCGGACTCAATGCTATCACTAGAGCTGGGGGCGCTGGGCTACTGCTGGACTCAATGCTATCACTAGAGCTGTGGGGGCTGGGCTACTGCTGGACTCAATGCTATTGGGGGGGGTTGGGCTACTGCTGGGCTCAGTGCGATCACTAGAGCTGGGGGGCTGGGGCTACTGCTGGGCTCAATGCATCACTAGAGCTGGGAGGGCTGGGGCTACTGCTGTGCTCAATGCATCACTAGAGCTGGGGGGCTGAGCCTACTGCTGGGCTCAATGCATCACTAGAGCTGGGGGGTGGGGCTGGGGCTGCTGCTGTGTTCAATGCTATCACTAGAGCTGGGAGGCTGGGGCTACTGCTGTGCACAATGCTATCATTAGAGCTGGGGGGCTGGGGCTACTGCTGGGCTCAATGCATCACTGGAGCTGGGGGGGCTGTGGCTGCTGCTGTGCTCAATGTTATCACTAGAGCTGGGGGGACTGGGGCTACTGCTGGGCTCAATGCTATCACTAGAGCTGGGGGGATGGGGCTACTGCTGTTCTAAATGCATCACTAGAGCTAGGGGGGCTGGAGCTACTGCTGGGCTCAATGCATCACTAGAGATGAAAGGGCTGGGGCTACTGCTGTGCTCAATGCTATCACTAGAGCTGGGGGGCTGGGGCTACTGCTGTGCTCAATGCTATCACTAGAGCTGGAAGGGCTGGGGCTACTGCTGGACTCAATGCTATCACTAGAGCTGGGGGCGCTGGGCTACTGCTGGACTCAATGCTATCACTAGAGCTGTGGGGGCTGGGCTACTGCTGGACTCAATGCTATTGGGGGGGGTTGGGCTACTGCTGGGCTCAGTGCGATCACTAGAGCTGGGGGGCTGGGGCTACTGCTGTGCTCAATGCATCACTAGAGCTGGGAGGGCTGGGGCTACTGCTGTGCTCAATGCATCACTAGAGCTGGGGGGCTGAGCCTACTGCTGGGCTCAATACATCACTAGAGATGGAAGGGCCGGGGGTACTACTGGGCTCAACGCATCACTAGAGCTTGGGGGGTGGGTATACTGCTGTACTTAATGCTATCACTAGAGCTCGGGGGCTGGGGCTACTGCTGGGCTCAATGCATCACTAGAGCCGGGGGGCTGGGGCTACTGCTGGGCTCAATGCTATCACTAGAGCTGGGGGACTGGGGCTACTGCTGTACACAATGCTATCACTAGAGCTGGGGGGGGAGGGCTGGGGCTGGGGCTACTGCTGAGCTCAATACATCACTAGAGCTGGGGGTGCTGGGGCTACTGCTGTGCTCAATGCTATCACTAGAGCTGGGGGGGCTGGGGCTACTGCTGGGCTCAATGCTATCACTAGAGCTGGGGGCTGGGGCTACTGCTGGGATCAGTGCATCACTAGAACTGGGGGGGCTGGGGCTACTGCTGGGCTCAATGCTATCACTAGAGCTGGGGGACTGGGGCTACTGCTGGGCTCAATGCATCACTAGAGCTGGGGGAGGGGGCTGGGGCTACTGCTGGGCTCAATGCTATCACTAGATCTGGGGGGGCTTGGGCTACAGCTGTGCTCAATGCTATCACTAAAGCTGGGGCTACTGCTGGGCTCAATGCTATCCCTAGAGCTGGAAGGGCTGGGGCTACTGCTGGGCTCAATGCTATCACTAGAGCTGGGGGTGGGGGGGCTGGGGCTACTGCTGTGCTCAATGCTATCACTAGAGCTGGAAGGGCTGGGGCTACTGCTGGGCTCAATGCATCACTAGAGCTGGGGGGGCTGGGGCTACTGCTGGGCTCAATGCTATCACTAGAGCTGGGGGGGGCTGGGGCTACTGCTGTGCTCAATGCTATCACTAGAACTGGGGGGGGGGCTGGGGCTACTGCTGTGCACAATGCTATCACTAGAGCTGGGGGGCTGGGGCTACTGCTGGGCTCAATGCATCACTAGAGCTGGGGTGCTGGGGCTACTGCTGTGCTCAATGATATCACTAGAGCTGGGGGGCTGGGGCTACTGCGGGGCTCAATGCATCACTAGAGCTGGAATGGCTGGGGCTACTGCTGGCCTCAATGCATCACTAGAGCTGGGGGTCTGGGGCTACTGCTGGGCTCAATGCATCACTAGAGCTGGGGGGGCTGGGGCTATTTCTGTGCTCAATGATATCACTAGAGATGGAAGGGCTGGGGCTACTGCTGGGCTCAATGCATCACTAGAGCCGGGGGCGCTGGGGCTACTGCTGGGCTCAATGCATCACTAGAGCTGGGGGGGGGCTGGGGTTACTGCTGTGCTCAATGCATCACTAGAGCTGGGGGAGCTGGGGAGGCTGGGGCTACTGCTGTGCTCAATGCTATCACTAGAGCTGGAGGGCTGGGGCTACTGCTGGGCTCAATGCATCACTAGAGCTGGGGGGGCTGGGGTTACTGCTGTACTCAATGCTATCACTAGAGCTGGGGGGGCTGGGGCTACTGCTTGGCTCAATGCATCACTAGAGCTGGGGGGCTGGGGCTACTGCTGGGCTCAGTGCTATCACTAGAGTTGGGGGGGCTGGGGCTACTGCTGGGCTCAATGCATCACTAGAGCTGGGAGGGCTGGGGCTACTGCTGTGCTCAATGCATCACTAGAGCTGGGGGGCTGAGCCTACTGCTGGGCTCAATGCATCACTAGAGATGGAAGGGCTGGGGCTAGTACCGGGCTCAACGCATCACTAGAGCTTGGGAGGTGGGTCTACTGCTGTACTCAATGCTATCGGGGGCTGGGGCTACTGCTGTGCTCAATGCAATCACTAGAGCTGGGGGGCTGGGGCTACTGCTGGGCTCAATGCATCACTAGAGCCGGGGGGCTGGGGCTACTGCTGTGCTCCATGCTATCACTAGAGCTGGGGGGCTGGGGCTACTGCTGTGCACAATGCTATCACTAGAGCTGGGGGGGCTGGGGCTACTGCTGTGCTCAATGCTATCACTAGAGCTGGGGGGGGCTGGGGCTACTGCTGGGCTCAGTGCTATCACTAGAGCTGGGGGGGGGCTGGGGCTACTGCTGGGCTCAATGCATCACTAGAGCTGGGGGGCTGGGGATACCTACTGCTGTGCTCAATGCTATCACTAGAACTGGGGGGACTGGGGCTACTGCTGTGCTCAATGCTATCACTAGAGCTGGGGGGGGCTGGGGCTACTGCTGGGCTCAGTGCTATCACTAGAGCTGGGGGGGGGCTGGGGCTACTGCTGGGCTCAATGCATCACTAGAGCTGGGGGGCTGGGGATACCTACTGCTGTGCTCAATGCTATCACTAGAACTGGGGGGACTGGGGCTACTGCTGGGCTCAATGCTATCACCAGAGCTGGGGGGGGGCGTGGGGGCTCGGGCTTCTGCTGTGCTCCATGCTATCACTAGAGCTGGGGGGCTGGGGCTACTGCTGTTCACAATGCTATCACTAGAGCTGGGGGTGCTGGGGCTACTGCTGGGCTCAATGCATCACTAGAGCTGGGGGGCTGGGGATACCTACTGCTGTGCTCAATGCTATCACTAGAGCTGGGGGGGCTGGGGCTACTGCTGTGCTCAATGCTATCACTAGAGCTGGGGGGGCTGGGGCTACTGCTGGGCTCAGCCCGTGTGATTGGCGGGCTCTCCCTGGAGCTGCTGCCAGTGCAGGTCCCCAAATATGTACGTGTATGTGAACTAAGTGCATTATTATCACGTAAATAAAGCACTTAGTTCACATGCACATACATATACATTTTTGATGGATTCTTTAATATGTTTTGCACATTTAGTGCTTACTACAATCCTGTGAGCCTATAAAACAAAGTGTCCGCTGCGTTTAGGTTCCTACGTCCGCTGTTTTGTTTTTTTTCATATCAGTTTTGGAGTTGCTAGTGTATTCTGTTATTTGAGAGAGCCTGGCTCATAAAGTTAAACGCACTACATTCCTGGTGTCAAAAAATCCTATCCGTTAAGTAATGACTGAGCATGCGCACCCATGCTCAGTCAGCAGGATAGGATTTTCTGACACATAGCAAAAAGTGACGTTACACCGGGCCGAATTGGCCACGCCAAATCGTCCTGCTCTGCTCGGTAACTGCTTGTCTCCCATTCCCCACCAGCACATGCTCGTATCCCATAAATCCAAATGATATCTTGTGCCATACTCCGTTTCCACCAGCACACGCTCGTATCCCATAAATCCAAATGATATCTCGTGCCATACTCCGTTTCCACCGGCACACGCTCATATCACATACGTCCAAATGATATCTCGTGCCATACTCCGTTTCCACCTGCACACGCTCGTATCCCATACGTCCAAATGATATCTCGTGCCATACTCCGTTTCCACCAGCACACGCTCATATCCCATACGCCCAAATGATATCTCGTGCCATACTCCGTTTCCACCAGCACACTGCTCAATAAATATCGTAGAGGGATAATAGCGTGGAACAAGTGCAGTATATGGGCACGATTCAAAACTAAAGTGTCCTGGTCACAGAACAAACTCCGGACCCTTAGGGCCCTGTGGGTGCAGCTATCCTTGCCTTAGAATCGTTACTGGGCCCTATTGCTTTGTTTCTCTTTGCCTGCCTCTTTCTTGCTGCGTTTCTCTCTGTCTTTCTTTCTTGCTGCGTTTCTCTCTGCCTGCCTCTTTCTTGCTGTGCTTCCCTCTGCCTGTCTTTCTTTCTTGCTGTGTTTCTCTCTGCCTGCCTCTTTCTTGCTGTGTTTCTGTCTGCCTGCCTCTTTCTTGCTTTGTTTCTCTCTGCCTGTCTCTCTTTCTTGCTCTGCTTCTCTCTGCCTGTCTCTCTTTCTTGCTGTCTTTCTCTGCTTGCTAATTGTTCTTTCTTGCTGTGTTTCTCTCTGCCGGTCTTTCTTTCTTGCTGTGTTTCTCTCTGCCTGTCTTTCTCTCTTGCTGTGTTTCTCTGTCTGCTAATCTTTCTTTCTTGCTGTGTTTCTCTCTGCCTGTCTTTCTCTCTTGCTGTGTTTCTCTGTCTGCTAATCTTTCTTTCTTGCTGTGTTTCTCTCTGCCTGTTTCTTTCTTGCTGTGTTTCTCTCTGCCTGCTAATCTTTCTTTCTTGCTGTGTTTCTCTCTCTGCCCCTCTGGGTTTATTTCATACTTTCATCCAATCCCTCACTTTTGGAATCTCAAGCAATATCCAGCATTTGCATTAAAAACAAGAGAGAAACGCCTGTCTTTCCTCTAAACGAGTGCAGAGGGGTGTGAATGGGGCACCAAGGTGACAGTCCTACCTTTATTTCTTCATTTCCCTCCCTCCTCTTTAGTGTTCTGTCTCCTTCCCTCTCTCCCTCTGCTGGGATTTCTATCTCCCTTGCTGTCTGCCTATTGATCACTGGCTCTTCTATTTCCTCTCTGCATGTCTTTTTCTCTGCCTTTTCCTATTATCCCCCTATCTCCCTTTCATTCTCCCCACTCTCTTGCCCCTCTGTCTTCCTCTCCCACTCAACCTTCTCCCCATCTTTTCTCTCTTCTCTCTCTTTGCTGTTGTTTCTCTGTGTTAGTCTGTCTCTCTCTCCTGTTGTTTCTCTGTGCTAGTCTGTCTCTTTCCTGTTGTTTCTCTGTGTTGGTCTGTCTCTCTCCTGTTGTTTCTCTGTGCTAGTTTGTCTCGTTCGTTTTGTTTCTCTGTGTTGATCTGTCTCTCTCGTTCCTGTTGCTTCTCTCTGTTAGTCTGTCTCTCTTTTCTGTTGTTATTCTGGGTTAGTCTGTCTCCATCTTTCCTGTTTGTCTGTGTTAGTCTGTCTCTCTGTCTTTCCTATTGTTTCTCTCGCGCATCTCTGCTCGGTCACCCCCTCTTTCACCTCTGCCTGCCCCGCTCTGTCTTTTTCTCCCAGTCTTTGTCTGTCGCTGTCTCTGATCTCCCGTCACTACATGTCTCTTTCTTGGCTGTCTCTGTGCTCTCTCTTCACCCCTTCACTTCCTTTGCTCGGCAGAGCTGCAGGTCACTCTCTGGCCGGGAGTGAGGTGTGTAAAGATGTCAGAAGAGAAGGGGGTTTGGGGATTTTGGGGGATTTTCCAGGAGTTCACTCTGTTGTATCACGAGGCTGCCTGCGAGGTGGGGGGACTCTCTCTGAATAATGTGACAGGGATTATAAGTGCCTCTCTCTGTTCCACCACCTCTCTCTCCCCTTCACTGTCTCTCCTCTCTTCCTCTCTCTGCTTCCCATCATGTCCATGTTGCTCTCTTCCTCTTCACGTGTCTCTCTTCCACTCATCCTTTCTCCATGTTCCGCTCTCTCTGCATCTTCGGCGGTTCCCGTCTCGTGTGTCTCTGTCGCTATTGCTCTCTCTTTTCTGTCTTTAATCTGCAATATTTCTTTATTTCTATCCGACATTCATAGTCGGTCTCCTCTCTGCTTGTTTTTTCAGTCTACCTTTCTGAGTCTCTCTACTGTCTGTCTCTCCGTTCTGTCAGTGTCTCTTCTCTGCTGTCTCGCCTCTCCCTCTTTTCCCTGCAGATCTCTTGTACCCGCCTCTCTCTCCTCTCTGCCTGTCTCTTCTGTGTCCCTCTCTCTCCTCTCTGGCTGTCTCTTCTGTGTCCCTCTCTCTCCTCTCTGCCTGTCTCTTCTGTGTCCCTCTCTCTCCTCTCTGCCTGTCTCTTCTGTGTCCCTCTCCTTTCCTGTCTCGCTCTCTCCTCTGGCTGTCTCTTGCGTTCTTTTCTCTGTTTCTTCGTTTCCATCGCACCCCCTCGCTCCCCCCATTCCTTGCCGACCCGAAGACCCCCTGGGGCCTGAGATGAAGGGGCCTGGTGGAGGTGGAGAATGGGGAATTGTGGGGATGGGGGGGAGTGGAGCGGAGCTCTCCCCGTTATCTCTGGAATTTGGGGGTCACTTGGGGTTTCATTGAAGAATCGAGGAATAGCCGCATTCCCCCTGGGCTTTGGGCGGGGTCTGCATGTGTCTGGTGACAGGAGGCTGTGATTGGCTGAACTCCCTCTGTTGGTGTGAGTGACAGGCTGTTGGCGCCCTGTGATTGGCTGGTTTCTGAGCCGGGCTTCTCTCTTGCAGGTGAGGTGATTCTGGATCCTGGCACCGCTCATCCCGAGCTCATCGTGTCCGCGGACGGGAGAAGCGTGAGATGCGGAGCCCGAGCCCAGGACCTGCCCGACACCCCCCAGAGATTCACTAGATACTGCTGTGTCCTGGGGAGGGAGGGGCTGAGCTCAGGGAGGCATTACTGGGAGGTGGAGGTGGGGGGCAGCAGGGGCTGGGAGCTGGGGGTGTGTGATGAGTCTGTGCCCAGGATGGAGTGGCTCCCACGATCACCTGAGGAGGGACTCTAGGCAGTGGGGCTCTGGGATGGTAAATACAAGGCTCTCACCTACCCTCCCACCCCCCTGACTCCCCGCGCTCCCCCCAGGGTCCTGGGCCTCTTCCTGGACTATGAGGCGGGCAGGCTCTCGGTCTACGATGCTCAGGACCAGGCTCTGCTCTTCACCTTCCCGGGGGCCTCCTTCCCCCGCACCCTGCGGCCCTACTTCCTCACATGGAGCACCGAGGGGGAGCTGCGGATCCTCCCGGGGGCAGGAGGGGACTGACAGCAGCGGAGCCCGGCAGCAGGTAAGGGGGGGCTGTGTCTGGGGGGGGGCGCAGGGCTGCAGGTAAGGGGGGGCTGCAGGTAAGGGGGCTCTGTGTCTGTGGGGGTGGGGCATGGGGGCTGCAGGTAAGGGGGGCTGTGTCTGTGGGGGCGGGGCATGGGGGCTGCAGGTAATGGGGGCCGTGTCTGTGGGGGCGGGGGCTGTGTCTGTGGGGGTGGGGCATGGGGGCTGCAGGTAAGGGGGGCTGTGTCTGTGGGGGTGGGGGCTGCAGGTAAGGGGGCTGTGTCTGTGAGGGGGTGGGGCCGTGTCTGTGAGGGCGGGGGGCTCTGTCTGTGGGGCATGCAGGTAAGGGGGGCTGTGTCTGGGGGTGGGGGCTGCAGGTAAGGGGGCTGTGTCTGTGAGGGGATTGCAGGAAAGGGGGGGTTGTCTGTGGGGAGAGATTGGGGCCCTCACTAGCGGTGTATAATGGGGTGGGAACAGTGGCTCGTCTTTATTGGGGTCGGGGGGGGGGGCACTGCTCGCCCTTGAAGTGTCCGTTGTAGGGGGGCTCATCTGTCACTTTACTTCTACGGGGTGGGGGAGGTGAAACTGGAGTTCTTATAATGGGGGGGGGGTTACTTGATTCGCGCGTTCGGGCGCTATCCTGGGATATTTAAGAAGTGCGGGTACTTTTGCCTCTTTTAAGTGGGGGCGGTGATGAGGGAGGGGGCTTGGGCACTATCCTCTGTTTGGGTGGGCCAGAGGGGCTGGGGTTACTGTGCTGTATCTGAAAGGGAGGGGCACTGTTATTTTGATGGAGGTCATGTAATATATATTTTTTTGTGCGGGGGGGGGGGGGGTAAGGGTTTTGGCGGGTGCCTCGTTCGAGCGGCTCCTGTGGTTTGGCAGATTTCACTTGTGGTCTACACAGGAGGAGAGGGGGCTGGGAGGCACAGTGGGGTCTTTTGTTAATGAATTGATTTAGACTTCTATTGTGACCCCCACCTGGTTTTCCCCCTTTTAATGTGCATGATCTGGGATTTCTCGGTAACTGCTAGTCTTCCATTCCCCAGACAACACTGACCCCTAGTGGCACATTTAGGAAGGGTTTATTTACATCCATTGGTAGGTCTTAATGCATATTAGTATATCATGTTTTATGGTTTTCTTTTCCTGTTCTCTTTCTTGGTGACATCTTTTCAAACCACATGGTCTTCAGTTCTATATTTGTTTTATTTTATCCCGTTACACAGCTGCACTAACTACATACTCATTCATTTTTGCAATGGTATGTTCCTTTCTATGTTTGGATTGTACTTATGTCTCACTATTGACTCTTGGCAACTATCAAATCATCATTATTTTATTTTCTGAGATAGTTTTACTAACTACTGTACTGGCGCTTAGCTCTGACCATCTCCCCTTCTCTAAACATTTGCACAAAACTTGGATACTGTTTCTCTCTGCTCCTTTTACCTCCTTACTTACTCCTTACTTACTCCTTATAATATGATATGGTATTTAATTATAACGCGCCTATACACAAGTGTTTCAAGGCGTGACGAGGCAAGGGGGGCGGGAACAAGGGAGGACAAGACAACAATCTTACTAGGCCAAGGGACATTGAGATTGCGCAAGTGCAGGGAGAGGGAAGGGGAAAAGTGCAGGGGGACATAGGATCAAGACAGGAAAAAAAAAGTGCGGCCAACAGGTGGCGGTGCAGGGTTTCAGGGGTTAAGTGCAGACAAAAGGTGTTAGATAAAGTGGGGGGACTGTAGGGATGCAGAATGCAGCCCCCAAGTGCAGGTTGCCAGGAGGCAGTGCTAGTCTGCAACTGGGAGGACCTGGGTCCGAGATTCAGAGGGTAGCCAACAACCAGTGCATTTTCAGGCAAGAGATCAGCAGGGAAGTTGAAGAAGGAAGGCAGAAGCAAAGAGAACGCTCTTGAGCTGCTTCCAGAACCGGAGATGGTTCTGCTCAAGTTTGAGAGGGGCAGGGAGGCTGTTCCAGAGGGAGGAACAGCCTCTGAAACAGAGGCTTGGAACGTCTCCAATCTATCACATTAACGGTGTGCGTGATATATTAAGTGAAGAAAACGTTAAAGGGATGTTATGGTTTAGTTGCTCCATTAAAAACCTTTGACATTCAGAAAAACAATGTTAAAGGGGACATTATGGTTGCAGCGCAAA
The DNA here is from genome assembly GCF_040938575.1 of Ambystoma mexicanum. NCBI lineage: Eukaryota > Metazoa > Chordata > Amphibia > Caudata > Ambystomatidae > Ambystoma > Ambystoma mexicanum. The sequence goes on along the minus strand of NC_090938.1, from coordinate 747,777,419 downwards.
ATCAGCAAACCAAAGAAATCCACCCGTTCTCGTAAGCTAGGCAACCATAACCCACGCCCCCACCATGCACTGCTCAGAATAACACCCAGAACATCAAAGATGACATCACAAATGGCATCACTGATGACATCACATTTCCTGGAAAGTTCTTTTTGTTCAATGACAGTAAGCAGTAAAAGCATTACTTGGATGTACCGCATTGAAGCATGACACTCATACTTTGAAAGTGCTATATATGTAAGCCTTCACCCTGCAGCATGTTCCAAAGTTAATTTCCTTGGGGTTTGGTCTGAGCGCAGGGTGCACATACATGGAACAATAAGCATGACCCAGACAGATCATACAGTTGGTATCCTTTATATGTGTGATGACTGACTCTAATCTTAGATTAATTCGCTGGCTGTAGTATTGGTTTCCCACTTGCTAGATGTTACCTGTCTGTGCGCATCCACCCATGTGTCTAGTAATTCCTGTATACTTGGCCCTTGGCTCCAAGTGTAACGTCACTCAAGGTCCTGATAGGCTTGGACTCCTAATCCACCAGATCTGGATCTACTCGTCTAGTCCATGCTGGATCCATTGCCTATATTCATGGATTGTTAGATTGCTATATTATCCACCCACGTGTCTAGTAATTCCTGTATACTCGGCCCTTGGCTCCTAGTGTAACATCACTCAAGGTCCTGATAGGCTTGGACTTCTAATCCACCAGATCTGGATCTACTCTACTCATCTAGTCCATGTTGGACCCATTGCCTATATTCATTGATTGTTAGATTGCTATATTATCCACCCACGTGTCTAGCAATTCCTGTATACTGAGCCCTTGGCTCCAAGTGTAACGTCACTCCAAGGTCCTGATAGGCTTAGACTTCTAATCCACCAGATCTGGATCTACTCTACTCGTCTAGTCCATGCTGGAGCCATTGCCTATATTCATGGAATATTAGATTGCTATATTATCCACCCACCTGTCTAGTAATTCCTGTATACTCAGCCCTTGGCTACACATGTAACTAAACTCAAGGTCCTAATAGGCTTGGACTTCTAATCCACCAGATGTAGATCTACTCTACTCGTCTAGTCCATGCTGGATCCATTGCCTATATTCATGGATTGTTAGATTGCTCTATTATCAACCCACCTGTCTAGTAATTCTTGTATACTCAGCCCTTGGCTCCAAGTGTAACGTCACTCAAGGTCCTGATGGGTTTGGGCTTCTTATCCACCAGATCTGGATCTATTCGTCTAGTCCATGCTGGACCCATTGCCTATATTCATGGAATATTAGATTGCTATATTATCCACCCACCTGTCTAATAATTCCTGTATACTCAGCCCTTGGCTACACATGTAACGTCACTCAAGGTCCTGATAGGCTTGGTCTTCTAATCTACCAGCTCTGGATCTACTCTACTCGTCTAGTCCATGCTGGAGCCATTGCCTATATTCATGGAACATTAGATTGCTATATTATCCACCCACCTGTCTAGCAATTCCTGTATACTCAGCCCTTGGCTACACATGTAACTAAACTCAAGGTCCTGATAGGTTTGGACTTCTAATCCACCAGATCTGGATCTACTCGTCTAGTCCATGCTGGAGTCATTGCCTATATTCATGGATTGTTAGATTGCTATATTATCCACCCACCTGTCTAGTATTCCTGTATACTCAGCACCTTGGCTCCAAGTGTAACATCACTCAAGGTCCTGATAGGCTTGGACTTCTAATCCACCAGATCTGGATCTACTCGTCTAGGCCATGCTGGAGCCATTGCCTATATTCATGGATTGTTAAATTGCTATATTATCCAGTAATTGCTGTATACTTGGCCCTTGGCTCCAAGTGTAACGTCACTCAAGGTCCTGATATGCTTGGACTTCTAATTCACCAGATCAGGATCTACTCTGCTCGTCTAGTCCATGCTGGACCCATTGCCTATATTCATGGATTGTTAGATTGCTGTATTATCCACCCACATGTCTACTAATTCTTGTATACTCAGCCCTTGGGTCCAAGTGTAACGTCACTCAAGGTCCTGATAGGCTTGGACTTCTAATCCACCAGATCTGGACCTACTCTACTTGTCTAGTCCATGCTGGAGCCATTGCCTATATCCATGGATTGTTAGATTGCTCTATTATCCACCCATGTGTCTAGTAATTCCCGTATACTCAGCTCTTGGCTCCAAGTGTAACGTCACTCAAGGTCCTGATAGACTTGGACTTCTAATCCACCAGATCAAGATCTACTCTACTCGTCTAGTCCATGCTAGACCCATTGCCTATATTAATGGATTGTTAGATTGCTGTATTATCCACCCACGTTCTAGTAATTCCTGTACACTTTTTTATTTTTTATTGTTGTATATGATTAACATTAACCTTTTACAACGATTTCATCATATATCCAAATCTTTCATAATATCATACTAAAAACCATATTTCGAGGGGATTGGGTCCTCCGACGTATTCCATATCTATGACAGTAATCACCACAGCTGTGCTGCTTCGGAAACTTTTTTCGGTGTCTGCGTCTGTAACGCTCACCTGATTCCCGTAGAGGCGCCGGTCTTGACTGGGCCTATACCGTATCTGCAAAGGTGATGTGTAACACACGGCTGGCTCTTTGGGCTGGACCTCTGTGCACTGTATGTCTGACTTGAAGGGTAAGATGTCTGCAGATAGAAAATATGGGATTAAGGAACTGGGTTATTGAATGTCTCTCTCTTCTTCCCTTTCTCTTCTCCTGTAGAACCCCAAAGGTTAACGCTCTCACCTTAGGTAAGTGAACGCCGTGCTCTCCATCTGCCTCGGGGCAGGGTGCTGTAACCAGTTTCTTCACTGGATAAGGGGAGCAGGCCTCTTGACTTCAGAGGACTGCTGTCCGTCGTTTACTGCACGAACGGTAAGTTTCGAGTAATTCTAATGTCTTTAAAGTCTTTAGTAATGATGTTTCTTGTTTTGCAGGGTTCCGGCGATGGCGGATGACGGGCTGAAGTGAGTTGAAGATGGAGCCCGTGTGATGAATAGAAGCTCCTGGAAGCACGTAAGTAAGCGCTTGTTGCCTGCTTCACGATGCGCTCTAACTGTCTTTTTATTTTGCAGGTACAAGTTCGGAGCGGCTGCAGGGTGCCGGAATACCCACTGGGTTAGATGTGGAAAGGAGTAATGGCACGTGAGTATTAAAGTTCCCCAATGTCTTTAAACGCACCTTGTTTTGTCTTTCAGATGCGGGATGCAGCGCCGAAGGCCTCCGGAGCGTGCAAAGAGTTGGTAAGCTTTTGTCTTTCAGATGCCGGAATGCAGTGTGAAGACCTCCGGAGCGCACGAAGAGTAGGTAAGCCTTTGTCTTTCAGATGACGGAATGCAGCGCGAGGCGTTGGTGACAGCCGATGGACCAGGTAAGTGAAGAGCTGTCACTGAAGACCGTAATGCTAACCTGTTCTTTCTTGTCTTTATAGGTGTTGCTGAAGACTGGATTCAGGATGGTAAGCCTTTTTCCTTAGGCCTAGGATCAGATGCAGAAGACACGATGAGCGTTCTGCTGCAGAGGATGCAGAATAACGCAAAGCAAGATTCATCCATCGGGTGTGGTTTAAATAGCCTCCTGTAGTGCTTAGGTGTCTCCTTCCACAGCCACGCCTAGGTAAGAAAAGAGTTCCTGCTTTCCAGAAGAGTTCCAGTGTTCTGAATCTAGGGAGTGGCTCCTGCCCCACCCAACAGGAAAAGTAGTTCCAAACAGAAAAGGATCAGAGGCTCAACTGGCAGGCAAGTAAGCAGCATGGTCTGGTGCAGGTAAGTCCACCCAAGCATTATGAGCCCGGCGCTTCCAGCGCTGGGACTGGGCATATTTATGAGCCTGGTGCCACTGGCGCCAGGACTGGGTCCAAAAGGTCCCAATTGGGACTGGTTGGCACTCGGAACCTGGGTTATGGATCTGCTTCCAAGGGAGTTGGGAAAACCCTGACCTTTTGGAAGCAGAGATCATGACAGCGTCCTGCGTCGATGACGTCAATGCGCCGTCCTCGAGGACCTCCTCCGACGGCCGACGTCATCCGATGTGATAAGTACGACGCACGACGCCCTCAGCCTCAGTTCCGTTTTTTCCGTGAACGTGTTTGCTTCGTGAATCTCGGTACGCCTCGACTCTTTGGAGTTTCTGTTCTACTCGGTTCTTTGAACCGGTTCGTTTGTGAAATCTACCTTTGTGAAGATGTCTACTTCGTCTTCAACCCTGTGTCTGGGCTTTAAGAAGTGCGGGGAGTGTGGGTCCAAGATGTCGGTGACGGACTCACACGACGCCTGCCTCTGGTGCCTCGGGGAGGCCCATGACACGGATGACTGTGTCGACTGCCAGTCGCTCACGTCCAAAGCCTTACGGGAGCGTAAAGAAGAAGTTGTCGGTAGGTAAGGTGTCCAAGCCCCGGAAGTCGAGGTCTGCGGGGCTTTCGACAGATGATTCGAGAGGTGACTCTCCGCGTCATCGTCGGAAGTCCAGTGGGTCTCCTTCTAGGAGTCGGTCTCGCCACTCCTCGGCCTCTTCGAGGCATTCACGGAAGCGCCGGCATCGGTCGCCTTCCCCGTCCTCTTCCGAGGACTCAACCCGTCGGCGGGTCGCTTACCCCACCAAGCATGCGACACCGGAGAAATGGGCTTCCTTCGGGAAGAAAATGTTGGTGATTATCGAATCGCAGGGCACCGGTCCGTCCGCGCCTCCGAGTGAGGTCGGTCGTGTTCGGTCGAGAGACACCGCTCATACGCCTTCGGGCTCGAGTGGTCGGCACGATTCGCAGGAAAGGTCCCGCTCGGACAAGGGGAATCGTTCTCGTCATGCCCGTTCCAGGTCCCGGTCCTCGACGCGCTCGAGACCGCGTGCACCTGTGAAGTCTTCGAGGAAGACGTCGACGCCTGTGGCGCCGAGGGCGTCGACAGACTCTCTTGAGGCTCCGCCTCCGAGGAAGTTGTCGATGCCGTCGACGCTCAGGTTGGCGAAGGACATGCTCGGGGCTCGGGCTTCGAGGACTGTGTCGACGCCGTTGATGCTGGCGGCGTTGCATCTGACGTCGATGCCGATTTACTCGACGTCAACGCCGATCCTCTCGGCGCCGACGCCGATTCTCTCAACGCCGGCGCCGATTCGCTCGACGCCTTTCGAGGCCGTGGTGTCGGAGGTACCCCGTGGCACGGGGGAACCCCCCTAGAAAGGCTCTGGCTAAGGTCAAGCATGGCTTTGTTTCTCAAGTGCCTTCTTATCACCATCTGGAGTACATTTCAGAGGTGGATGAGGACTCTGATAATGGCATGGTTCCTAGTAAGGTTTCAGATGAGATTGTCTCGGGCCATAGCCAATTTGATGACCTAAGGCAGTCACTGCATGATGCCAGTGGACTGGACACCTCTCCGGAGGTGGAGTTTTGTAGGCCTGAGCCTGGCTCTCATGCCGATTCCTCGTACCAGCGACTTATGGCTAGGGTCACCGAGTACTTGGGATGGTCTGCTCCCCCAGGGGAGTTTGTTCAGGATGATCTTATGGACATCCTCGATGTTGGTCCCCCAACTGACCCGGTACTGCCGTTTCATATGGCTCTACAGAGAAGGGTGGCGGCGGCTTGGACTGCTCCGGAGAGTCTCCCGGCAGTGGGCAAGTCTTTGTTGCAAAAATACCGTCAAGCCAGTGGCGACCCCTGCTACTTGACCAGGCACCCCACTCCGGAGAGTTTGGTGGTGTAGACGGCCCCGGCAAAGCAGGCGTCGTACCCTACCATCCCTCCTGATAGGGACGACAAACGTTTTGATGGCTGGGCGAAGAAAGTGTTTTCTTCAGGAGGTATGGCGCTTCTGGCGGCCAACTCCGTATGTGCCTTGTCTCGTTTCACGCACACTCTGTGGAACTGTGTTGCATTAGCGGCTGAACATATTCCCGAAGGGGACGAACGGGATGGTTTCCTTGCTATGGTCCAGGATGGCAAGGATGCCATGTGTGAGTCCGTTCAGTCGGGTTTGGACATGGCAGAATGCGTCAGCCGGTCCATGGCGGCGAGCACCGTAATACGCAGGTTTGCGTGGTTGCGGAAGTCGGGGTTTGCTCCTGATGTGCAGTCCCGGCTCCTCAACATGCCCTTTGACGGTGAACATCTTTTTGGCAGCAAGGCTGACGAGAGCCTTGAGAGGTTGCAGACCTCCAAAGCTGCAGCCAAGTCGTTGGGCGCTGCAGTCAGACAACCTCTGCCTTTTCGTCCTAGGGGACAGCAATGGAGGGGTGGTTCCTTTCGTTATTACTCCACCTTTGGTAAATCGAGAGGAGCTAGCAGTCAAAGAGGCCACCGTAGGAGTACCAGAGGTGGAAAATAGGGTACTCGAGGAGCCAGAGCCGCTCGGGCAGTTGCCTCTTTGCCCTCAGGCAACGCCGCAGCCGCTACCACTCAGTCATGAGGCCATGACCCATGGTTCGCCGGTTGGGGGGAGGCTTGTTAGGGAGAATTCTCTGTTTAGGATGAATTTCCTAATGAGTCCCCCGGCAGCTTTGCTGGATTTCTGGAGTTTGTTTTTTTCTCCTGACAAGAGTGAGACTCTTTTTCTCCCACTCTTGGACATGATTTGTGGTGTTCCTTTGAATGTTAATGTGTTTTATGGGCTATGGGTTCTTTTACTCCATAGGGTCTCATGTGTTTTTACTATGTGTGTTACACTGCACCCTCCGTGCAGTAACACAGGGGTGTCCTAAGTGACCCCCACCATAGACTCCATACCCTGGGACTGACTACTGTCTCCCAGGGCATGTAAAGTCACCATTGGCTTTACTAGTCCCAAATTACTAACAGAACCAGTACAAACCATCATATTGTGGACGTTCTGGTAGGGGCAATTCGATTGCCCCTGGGTCTGTTGTTCGAGGGGGCACTGTCCCGTCCCCCCTCGTCGAGTTTTGGCTGGTGGCAGTGGATACTACTTTTTATATTCAACCGCAAATATATCTCTATGGGATTTTCCCATTGTTCGAGGCTAATACTTTTTAACATAGCCTCTAACATACCGCCGGTTTATTTATTTAATATTAATTCACCGGTTGGTATTTTCTGCCAGAACTCGGTTTTAAAATGGCGTTTGTGTTCGCCTCTGTAACTCCAAACCAAAGGTCGAGCCCTTTGTTCCACTTTTGGCGGGCTTCTGCTCAGAAGCCCTCCAAAGTGGTGCCACTCTGTCTGGGTACCACAGGGGGTGTGGGAGGGGGTTTAGGCACCTTGGACCAAGTTGCCTTGCCAACTCAGGTCGCACTCTTGTGTGATTGGCCCAAGTGGTGAGCCACCCCGCTCACCACTTAGCATGTTTGATTGACAGCTAGGCTTAATGAATGGGGGTTTTCTGCATAAAAGCAGGGCTTTGGGGACTGGAACTTGAAAAGTCGCCACAGGACCTGAAAATCCGAAGAGGGAGAAGCTGAGCCAACCTGCTACGATGACACCACCGGTGGAGCCCTGCTGAACCGACTCACCACTTCCCAACGACAGAGGAGATCTACCTGCTGGAGAGTCTTCTTCCCTTGACTGTTGGGCACAACCAGTTTACCTTCTTTTCTCGCATCCCAGGACGTCCAGTGGTCGAATTGCCCATGCCAAGCACCCCGGCAACCGGATAGCCACTTACCCCTGAACCGCGAATAAAAGGACCGCTCCTTTTAATCGAGAACTCCGCGGCTGGTTTCTTCCCTGGCAGTGCAACGGACTCCTGTTTTCCTCCATGTCGAGATCTTCTCTTCCCTCGGGTGAAGCACCGACTTGCACCCGCTGCCAGGAACAACTGCCCCCGCTGGAGCGTTCTCACCATTTTAAGGTACCGTGTCCGCCAGGCCTCTGTTTCTAAAGATTGCTACAAGGTAATAATAACTCCTTAACCTTCTGGACTGGGCTGGCTGCCTTGACCATCTAACTGGTCCCTTTCTTTTGGCCCAACTCTTTCTTAACCTTTTGCGAGACTTTGTGCACTTTCAACCGTGTGACCTTGGACACATTTCGTCCGGAGACTCTTAAAGCGGGTCCGGCCTTTTGAACTTTGACTTGACGGTTTTAACCTGCCTTCTTCTCCTACTGTGTTCTTCTGAAAGTGTTGGGATCTGTTTCTATCTTTGCTCTGCCGTTCTCTCCCTTTTTAACTGATTGATTAGAGTGCCATCTTCGTTAAGCGCTCACCGCTGTCTGAAAATAAGTGTTGCTTTACTTAAGACTTGTCTAATAATCGTTGAAGGGAGTGTATATCTTTTAGTGATCGTGTTTTTGAACTGCTTAATATTAGTGCTAGTGTGTTTAACTAGATGTGTTTTTAAATAAATAATTATATCACTTTTACACCAAGCTCTGGTCAGTGTTTGCTTGTTTTACTGTGTTATTTTGCCCTATTGTGTATGCTCTGTATACTGCCTAACTCTTCTTGAGAGAAGTCTGACTGCTCAGCCACAGCTACCAGGTAAATCTGGGTGGTGCAGACTGCTACCAATTGGGTTTACTGCTAACTCCTGTAGACTTAAACTTTTTGCAGTGGTCCCAGAGGGAACTGCACAGGTTTCTGCCTAACAAGGCTGGCGCAGCATCTTGTAGAGTGGCGTGCCATTACTTCAGATGTGTGGGTTCTGGAGATCATAACCCACGGCTACTGTCTTCCCTTTCGGCAGAGGCCTCATGACAATCCACCAGGGAACCTCTCTTTGAAGAGTCCGGATCCGCTCCTTGCGCAGGAAATTCAAGCCCTGCTGGAGAAAGGTGCCATAGAACTGGTGCCTGTAGCGGAGAGGAACAAGGGATGGTATTCCCCTCATTTTTTGATTTCTAAGAAAGACGGGGGATTGAGACCCATCATGGACTTGCGCGGTTTGAACAAACTCCCCAGGAAGGACAAGTTCAAGATGGTTACTCTCTCTCCTACAGGCCCTTCAGCTTCAGGACTGGTTGGTGTCTCTCGACCTCAAGGATGCTTACTTCCATGTGCCGATCCATCCCAAGCACAAGAAGTACCTGAGGTTCGCGGTTGGCGACTTGCACTTTCAGTTTCGGGTCCTGCCGTTCGGATTGACCTCCGCCCCAAGGGTTTTCACCAAGCTCATGGTGGTGGTGGCAGCGTATCTCAGGAAAGGGGGGATTCACGTCTACCCCTACCTGGATGATTGGTTGATCAGGGCACGCTCTCCCGAGCAGGTCCTGGATCATCTGTCCGTCACCTGTCACTCCCTTCACAGGCTGGGCTTCTCCCTCAATTTAAAGAAGTCCCATTTGACGCCAACACAGCGGCTCCAGTACATCGGAGCAGTGCTCGACACATCCCTGGGGCAGTGATTTCCTCCCCAGGTGAGGGCTCTTCACATTCAGCAGATGGTGCACAAGTTTCAGCATGCCCAGACGCTCCCGGCGTCCGAGTTCTTGAGGTTGCTCGGCCTCATGGCATCCTGCATTCTTCTGGTGCAGAGGCTCGACTGCGGATGAGATCTCTGCAGTGGGCACTCAAGATGCAGTGGTCTCAATCCTCCGGCAGGATGTCGGACCCTGTTCAGGTGCCGCCCTCGGTCGCCCAGGACCTTCTGTGGTGGGCCGTCGAAGGCAATCTGATGAAGGGGGCTCAGTTTTGGCTTCCCTGGCCGGAGGTGACGATCGTGACGGACGCATCCCTCACGGGATGGGGAGCTCATGCCAACGAGTTGACAGTCAGCGGTCGTTGATCTCCGTCGGAGTCCAGACTCCATATCAATCTGTTGGAGCTGAGGGCCATCAGGCTAGCCCTGAAGGCTTTTCTGCCGACTGTGCGAGGAAAGAATGTCCTGATCCTGACATACAACACAGTGGCCATGCACTACCTCAACAAAAGTGGGGGGGGCAGGGTCACTTCCTCTGTGCAGGGAGGCGATGCAGCTTGAGTTCTGGGCCATCCAGCAGGAAGTTTTGATCTCGGCATTTCATCTGGCCGGAGACGAAAACGAGAAGGCGGACGCTCTGAGCAGGCAGAGCACGATCTCTCACGAGTGGGAGTTGGCTCAGGAGATTCTCCTGGAGATCTTCGCCCTTTGGGGGACCCCTCAAGTGGATCTCTTCGCCTCCAGTGTCAACCGGAAGTGCGAAAGGTTCTGCTCGCGGGAATTTCCTCCAAGAGGAGCCTTAGGAGACGCGTTCGTGGTGGAGTGGTCATTCCCACTACTGTATGCGTTTCCTCCAGTCCCCGTCATCCCGCAAGTACTGCGGAGGTTACGGAAGTTCGGTTCCCGGATGATCCTCATTGCTCCGGCGTGGGCTCGGAGGACGTGGTACCCGGACCTTCTCGACTTGTCCATCTGCCCTCCACGTCGTCTTCCCTACCGAGACTATCTGCTCTCACGGGAGGGGGGTCAGGTTCTCCATCCAGAGGTCAGATCCCTCAACCTTCACGCTTGGCTTCTGAAAGGTTGAGGTATAAGGATTGGGACCTCCCTGAAGACGTGATGGTGTTGCTCTCGGCCAGACGGCCAGCAACAAAGTCTCTGTACCGTTGCCGTTGGTGTAAGTTCTGCGACTGGTACAGAGTTAAGAATGTGGATCCTTTTGCATGTGACATTCCCATGGTTCTGTCTTTTTTGCTTTCTTTGGCACACAGGGGCTTGCAAGTGGGTACCATTAAAGGTTACCTGGCGGCGCTGTCCATCTTTAAGCGCTCGTCTGAAGAGTGTTCCTATTTTAAAATCCCTTTAATTTCGCAGTTTCTGAAAGGGCTCACTAATGTGTTCCCGCCGTCACCTTTCCTGGTGCCCGGTTGGGATTTGAACCTTGTTCTCAAGTTTCTAATGGGTGCTCCCTTTGATCCTTTGCACTCTTGTCCTTTGAGACTGTTAACTCTTAAAACTGTATTTTTAGTTGCGGTCACTTCCGCTCGCAGAGTGAGTGAGTTACAGGCACTTTCAGTTAAGCCACCCTTCACTGTCTTTCATAAGGACAGGGTTGTCCTTAGAGTTCGGCCTTCTTTTCTTCCGAAGGTGGTGTCTGAATTTAATTTGGGCCATAAGGTTGTTCTTCCGGCATTCTATCCTCCTCCTCATCCTGGTAAGGAAGAGGAGAGACTCCATAGGCTTGATCCTAGGAGAGCGTTAAGCTTTTATATTTCACGCATGTCCCGGGTCAGAGTGGACGATCAACTCTTCATTGGTTACGCTGGAAAGCGTTTGGGACAAGCTGTGACGAAACAGACTTTGTCTGGATTATTTTGGCCATCTCGGAGTGTTACCGCTTGGCGGGTAAGGACCCACCGGCCAGCTTGCGGGCCCATTCTACCAGGGGTATGGCTGCATCTACTGCCCTGCAGAGGGGTGTTCCTATTCGTAACATCTGTGATGCAGCCACCTGGGCTTCAGTACATACATGTGTACGTCACTACTCCCTCAATTCCATCCGAGGACAGGATCTGGCCTTTGGCAAAGCAGTCCTTTACTCCGCAATTTGATTGGGCTTTCCAGAATTTGGTTTTCTAAATTCCTTCCCTCCTCCTTGCTTTGGTACTGCTTTGGGAGTCTGTCATAGATATGTAATACGTCGGAGGACCCAATCCCCTCAAAGAACAAGTTACTCTCTTACCTGGTAACGTTCTTTCGATGGGATGGTCCGACGACGTATTCCATATCGCTCCCTCCCTACCTTCCCCGCTGCAGAATTTCTTATGCGATTGCAGCTTACGTTTTCCGCAAGGCTTTGTGTTTGACTAGCAGAAGACTGGTGTCACATGTTCTGGGGGAAAAAACTACAACTGAGGCTGAGGGCGTCGTGCGTCCTACTTATCACATCGGATGACGTCTGCCGTCGGAGGAGGTCCTCGAGGACGGCGCATCAACGTCATCGACGCAGACGCCGAAAAAAGTTTCCGAAGCAGCACAGCTGTGGTGATTACTGTCATAGATATGGAATACGTCGTCGGACCATCCCATCGAAAGAACGTTACCAGGTAAGAGAGTAACTTGTTCTTTTTAAAACAAAATAAAATATACATGCACTCCAGGTTCAAAGTTAAAAGAAGAGAAAATATACTTTCCCACCCAAAACAGGAGAAGACAATACCCATATGACATATGATTTCCTTTTGCTATTGGTCAGGTAAGCAGTTGCAGTGAATTTGAGCGAAATTCTAAGTCGTTTTCTGAAACACATTCAGCTGTCCAGTATAGTGATAGTTAATTTCAGACTTAATCCTGATTTTCAGGCTAGGACTCAATTTTACAGCTTTCCAACATCTGTATCATTGCGATTGTAATTTCCTGTGAATTACCACCAATAAGTCTTTCCCACCAGGAATCTTGTGTAGAGTAAAGAGCAGAATGAGCGAATTTACTGAAGAGGTGTTGTCTAGCTTCTGCTGTACCTTCACAGAACAGCAGCAGATGTTTGATGGACTGCTGTTCCGGGTTTTCACAGATCTTGCAGAGCTTTATTGCCTGAGTGCCCATTCCTCTTTTTGCCAAGACTTCTCCTGTTTTGGTAACATTCAACCTCAATCTTAAGAACTTACTTCTGATTCTATAGTCGGGGAATTTTACTAGATATTTATTCAGAACACCCAATTTCCGGTCTGTCATCTGTATCTCCTGTATTCTCCATCCTTGGCTCCAAGTGTAACATCACTGAAGGTCCTGATAGGCTTGGACTTCTAATCCACCAGATCTGGATCTACTCGTCTAGTCCATGCGGGACCCATTGCCTATATTCATGGATAGTTAGATTGCTATATTATCCACCCACGTCTCTAGTAATTCCTGTATACTCAGCCCTTGGCTCCCAGTGTAACGTCACTCAAAGTCCTGATAGGCTTGGACTTCTAATCCACCAGATCTGGACCTACACTACTCGTCTAGTCCATGCTGGACCCATTGCTTATATATATGGATTGTTAGATTGCTATATTATCCACCCACGTGTCTAGTAATTCCTGTATACTCGGCCCTTGGCTCCTAGTGTAACGTCACTCAAGGTCCTGATAGGCTTGGACTTCTAATCCACCAGATCTGGATCTACTTGTCTAGTCCATGCTGGAGCCATTGCCTATATTCATGGATTGTTAGATTGCTATATTATCAACCCACGTGTCTAGTAATTCTTGTATAGTCAGCCCTTGGGTCCAAGTGTAACGTCACTCAAGGTCCTGATAGGCTTGGACTTCTAATCCACCAGATCTGGATCTACTCGTCTAGTCCATGCTGGATCATTGCCTATATTCAAGGATTGTTAGATTGCTATAATATCCAACCACGTGTCTAGTAATTCCTGTATACTCCGGCCTTGGCTCCAAGTATAACATCACTGAAGGTCCTGATAGGCTTGGACTTCTAATCCACCAGATCTGGATCTAGTCGTTTAGTCCATGCTGGACCCATTGCCTATATTCATGGAATGTTAGATGGCTGTATTATCCACCCACGTGTCTTATAATTCTTGTATACTCGGCCCTTGGCTCCAAGTGTAACGTCACTCAAGGTCCTGATAGGCTTGGACTTCTAATCCACCAGATCTGGACCTACTCTACTTGTCTAGTCCATGCTGGAGCCATTGCCTATATCCATGGAGTGTTAGATTGCTATATTATCCACCCACGTGTCTAGTAATTCCCATATTCTCAGCCCTTGGCTCCAAGTGTACCGTCACTCAAGGTCCTGATATGCTTGGACTTCTAATCCGCCAGATCTGGACCTACTCTACTTGTCTAGTCCATGCTGGAGCCATTGCCTATATCCATGGATTGTTAGATTGCTATATTATCCACCCACGTGTCTAGTAATTCCCATATTCTCAGCCCTTGGCTCCAAGTGTAACGTCACTCAAGGTCCTGATAGGCTTGGACTTCTAATCCCCCAGATCTGGATCTACTCTACTCGTCTAGTCCATGCTGGACCCATTCCCTATATTCATGGAATGTTAGATTGCTGTATTATCCACCCATGTGTCTAGTAGTTCTTGTATACTCGGCCCTTGGTTCCAAGTGTAACGTCACTCAAGGTCCTGATAGGCTTGGGCTTCTAATCCACCAGCTCTGGATCTACTCTACTCGTCTAGTCCATGCTGGAGCCATTGCCTATATTCATGGATTGTTAGATTGCTCTATTATCCACCCACGTGTCTAGTAATTCCCGAATACTCAGCCCTTGGATCCAAGTGTAGCGTCACTCAAGGTCCTGATAGGCTTGGACTTCTAATCCACTAGATCTGGATCTACTCGTCTATTTATTTATTTATTTATATAGCGCCGACTGCCCACAGGCATCAGGGCGCTTACATGTAGACAAGTACATAGCTCAAGGTGGAGCCTGAAGAAGCAACAGGACAAATACATAAAACTACAGGTTGGCTGATTCATTGGGTCCTAAACATGGGTTACTTGAAAAGCTCTGTTTTTAGTTTTTTGCGGAAGACCAAATGATTGGACTCCAATCTAAGGTACTTCGGCAATTTGTTCCAGTTAGAGGCCGCTCGGTTAGGGAAGGCTCTGCCCATACCAAGTTCCTTCTTGTGTTTCAGAGGCGTTATGAGCCCATTAGCTTCTGATCTTAATGCCCTGGAAGGATGGTAAAAGGTGAGTTTGGACTTCAAATAGGCTGGTGCCTTGCCATATAAACACTTGTGAGTAAGGCACATAGACTTGAATTGTATGCGTTCCTCTATTCTCAGCCAATGGAGGTCCCGCCTAGCTTCACTGATGTGTTCACTTCTTGCTTTCTTTTTGACCATTCTGATCGCATTGTTTTGGACCAGCTGGATTTTTTGGATACTTTGCTTACTAGCTCCTACCAGGAGGGCATTACCATAGTCCAAACGTGACATGATGGTAGCTCTTGCTATTGTGGCGCAGTTTTTCTCACTCAATAGTGGTCTAATGGCTTTAAGTAGCCGGATGTAATAATTACAGTTTTTACTCACATACGTTGCCTGGGCATCAGAGTTGAGGGATGCTTCCAACGTGATGCCTAGTGTTTTGACCTTATCAGACACTGGAATAAGAGTTTCTTTAATTTGGAAGGCCTGATATTCAGCGGGGAGTTTGGCTCGAGCCTGGATGAATCCGAAAATCATTCATTCGGTTTTATTGCCGTTCAGGCACATCCAGTTATTGTCCATCCAATCTTCGATGTTTCCGTAGAGTGTATTTAGTATCGTACTATCCTTAGTGTAGTCCCCACTCAGTTCCAGGACCAGCTGAGTATCGTCAGCATAGTTGGTGAAAAATATCTGGAGTTGTTGTAGTAGCTCACATAGGAATCGGATGTACAGATTGAAGAGCAGGGGGGATAGACTAGCTCCCTGTGGTAGCCCGCAGAAGATGTTAAATTCAGATGAGAATTTGTTTCCCCAGTGTACTCTGGATATTCTGTTTTCAAGGAAGGATGAAAACCAACTTATTGATTCCTTGGAGCAATTAGCAACCTTCTCAAGTGCTTGCTGCAAGAGCTGGTGGTCAAGCAGGTCGAAGGCAGCACTCAGATCCAACAGGACCAGAAGTCCAGCCTTTCCCTTGTCCATAATTTCCAACATTCTGGACTGTAGGTCCAGCATAGCGGTCTCGGTGCTATGAACGGCTCTAAAGCCAGATTGTTGTGGATGTAAGATCTCATGGCTTTCCACATATTCTTGGAATTGGGCTGTTGCTATTTTGTCCAGTACTTTAAGAGTAAAATTACAATTTGTAATGGGTCTTAGGTTGTTGGGGTCACGAGGGTCAAGAGTAGGTTTTTTTACTAGGGGTGTGATGGTAACCTTTTTTATGTTGTTGGGCACTACTTGGTCCCGAAATGAGGTGTTGACAATTTTAGTAAAAAGTGGCGCAAAGATTTCAGGATATTGTAGGATGATCTTGGGAGGGAGGATATTTTCGGCGCAAGATGATGGTTTCATAGAAGCTAATGTTTTTAACATAGTTTCTGGGAAGATGGAGTGGAATTGAAACTTCTCCTTTCCGGTTGTTGTTAGTTGCTCTGCAGGGAGGCTGCATTGATGTTTAGTAGCTTGTGCTAGAGCAATGCGTTCTCTGGCTTTAGATATTTTGTTCGCAAAGGCTGCCTGGGTGTTTTCGCATTCAGATTGTGATGGTGTAAAATCAGGGGCCAACGCCTTGGGCTTATCTAAGGATTTCAAAATGTCGAAAAGCTTGCTGGATGAATTGGATGATGCTTCGATTTGGCTATTGAAATAGTTCTTTTTAGCGTCGTTGATCTTAGATTTGTAGGATTTTTCTAATGACTTCCAGCTTGTTTTGTGGTCATTGGTTTGGTTTTTAAGCCATTCTGTTTCACTGCGTTTTTTTTCTTTCTTAAGAGAGATAAGTTCAGGTGTGTACCATTTTTGGTGGTTGAGGTTAGGCCTAACAGTTTTTTCTCGATTAGGTGCTTTCTGGTTGATTAGCATAAGCATCTGCTGATGATATTTTTTGATAATAGTGTCACATGAGTCTGTTTCGTTAATGTCGGCTAGAATGCTGTTGATACAGAATTGTAGGTCTGCTCTATCTATATTTTTAAAGTTTCTGGAAAAAACTTTGCTTGCCTTTTTTGCCAGTTTTTTTACTGGGATAGGTAGGTGTAGGTCAAAAACAATTTTGTAGTGGTCAGACCATATACAAGGGGTGGTAACATAGTTATTCGTCTCTGTTATTGGAAATGACCCAGTCCAATTGGTGGCCATTTGCCATAGTGGGGTCAAGATTCATGACATTGAAGTGCATTTTTTCCAATGTTTTTTCAAGGGAAATGGCTTCCTTCCTAGTCCATGCTGGAGCCATTGACTATATTCATGGATTGTTAGATTGCTATATTATCCACCCACGTGTCTAGTATTCCTGTATACTCAGCCCTTGGCTCCAAGTGTAATGTCACTCAAGGTCCTGATAGGCTTGGACTTCTAATCCACCAGATCTGGATCTACTCATACAGTCCATGCTGGACCCATTGCCTATATGCATGGATTGTTAGATTGCTGTATTATCCACCCACGTGTCTAGTAATTCTTGTATAGTCAGCCCTTGGGTCCAAGTGTAATGTCACTCAAGGTCCTGATAGGCTTGGACTTCTAATCCACCAGATCTGGATCTACTTGTCTAGTCCATGCTGGACCCATTGCCTATATTCATGGATAGTTAGATTGCTGTATTATACACCCACGTGTCTAGTAATTCTTGTATACTCGGCCCTTGGCTCCAAGTGTAACGTCACTCAAGGTCCTCATAGGCTTGGGATTCCAATCCACCAAATCTGGATCTACTCTACTTGTCTAGTCCATGCTGGAGCCATTGCCTATATTCATGGATTGTTAGATTGCTGTATTATCCACCCACATGTCTAGTAATTCCTGTATACTTGGCCCTTGGTTCCAAGTGTAACATCACTCAAGGTCCTGATAGGCTTGGACTTCTAATCCACCAGATATGGACCTACTCTACTTGTCTAGTCCATGCTGGAGCCATTGCCTATATCCATGGATTGTTAGATTGCTATATTATCCACCCATGTGTCTAGTAATTCCCGTATACTCAGCCCTTGGCTCCAAGTGTAACGTCACTCAAGGTCCTGATAGACTTGGACTTCTAATCCACCAGATCAAGATCTACTCTACTCGTCTAGTCCATGCTAGACCCATTGCCTATATTAATGGATTGTTAGATTGCTGTATTATCCACCCACGTTCTAGTAATTCCTGTACACTTTTTTATTTTTTATTGTTGTACATTATTAACATTAACCTTTACAACGATTTCATCATATATCCAAATCTTTCATATCATACTAAAAACCATATTTTTTAAAACAAAATAAAATATACATGCACTCCAGGTTCAAAGTTAAAAGAAGAAAAAATATACTTTCCCACCCAAAACAGGAGAAGACAATACCCTGATGACATATGATTTCCTTTTGCTATTGGTCAGGTAAGCAGTTGCAGTGAATTTGAGCAAAATTCTGAGTCGTTTTCTGAAACAAATTTAGCTGTCCAGTATAGTGATAGTTAATTTCAGACTTAATCCTGATTTTCAGGCTAGGACTCAATGTTACAGCTCTCCAACATCTGTATCACTGCGATTGTAATTTCCTGTGAATTACCACCAATAAGTCTTTCCCACCAGGAATCTTGTGTAGAATAAAGAACAGAATGAGCGAATTTACTGAAGAGGTGTTGTCTAGCTTCTGCTGTACCTTCACAGAACAGCAGCAGATGTTTGATGGACTGCTGTTCCGGGTTTTCACAGATCTTGCAGAGCTTTATTGCCTGAGCTCCCATTCCTCTTTTTGCCAAGACTTCTCCTGTTTTGGTAACATTCAACCTCAACCTTAAGAACTTACTTCTGATTCTCCAGTCGGGGAATTTTACTAGATATTTATTCAGAACACCCAATTTCCGGTCTGTCATCTGTAATTCCTGTATTCTCCATCCTTGGCTCCAAGTGTAACATCACTGAAGGTCCTGATAGGCTTGGACTTCTAATCCACCAGATCTGGATCTACTTGTTTAGTCCATGCTGGACCCATTGCCTATATTCATGGATAGTTAGATTTCTATATTATCCACCCACGTCTCTAGTAATTCTTGTATACTCGGCCCTTGGCTCCAAGTGTAACGTCACTCAAGGTCCTCATAGGCTTGGGATTCCAATCCACCAAATCTGGATCTACTCTACTTGTCTAGTCCATGCTGGAGCCATTGCCTATATTCATGGATTGTTAGATTGCTGTATTATCCACCCACATGTCTAGTAATTCCTGTATACTTGGCCCTTGGTTCCAAGTGTAACATCACTCAAGGTCCTGATAGGCTTGGACTTCTAATCCACCAGATATGGACCTACTCTACTTGTCTAGTCCATGCTGGAGCCATTGCCTATATCCATGGATTGTTAGATTGCTATATTATCCACCCATGTGTCTAGTAATTCCCGTATACTCAGCCCTTGGCTCCAAGTGTAACGTCACTCAAGGTCCTGATAGACTTGGACTTCTAATCCACCAGATCAAGATCTACTCTACTCGTCTAGTCCATGCTAGACCCATTGCCTATATTAATGGATTGTTAGATTGCTGTATTATCCACCCACGTTCTAGTAATTCCTGTACACTTTTTTATTTTTTATTGTTGTACATTATTAACATTAACCTTTACAACGATTTCATCATATATCCAAATCTTTCATATCATACTAAAAACCATATTTTTTAAAACAAAATAAAATATACATGCACTCCAGGTTCAAAGTTAAAAGAAGAAAAAATATACTTTCCCACCCAAAACAGGAGAAGACAATACCCTGATGACATATGATTTCCTTTTGCTATTGGTCAGGTAAGCAGTTGCAGTGAATTTGAGCAAAATTCTGAGTCGTTTTCTGAAACAAATTTAGCTGTCCAGTATAGTGATAGTTAATTTCAGACTTAATCCTGATTTTCAGGCTAGGACTCAATGTTACAGCTCTCCAACATCTGTATCACTGCGATTGTAATTTCCTGTGAATTACCACCAATAAGTCTTTCCCACCAGGAATCTTGTGTAGAATAAAGAACAGAATGAGCGAATTTACTGAAGAGGTGTTGTCTAGCTTCTGCTGTACCTTCACAGAACAGCAGCAGATGTTTGATGGACTGCTGTTCCGGGTTTTCACAGATCTTGCAGAGCTTTATTGCCTGAGCTCCCATTCCTCTTTTTGCCAAGACTTCTCCTGTTTTGGTAACATTCAACCTCAACCTTAAGAACTTACTTCTGATTCTCCAGTCGGGGAATTTTACTAGATATTTATTCAGAACACCCAATTTCCGGTCTGTCATCTGTAATTCCTGTATTCTCCATCCTTGGCTCCAAGTGTAACATCACTGAAGGTCCTGATAGGCTTGGACTTCTAATCCACCAGATCTGGATCTACTTGTTTAGTCCATGCTGGACCCATTGCCTATATTCATGGATAGTTAGATTTCTATATTATCCACCCACGTCTCTAGTAATTCTTGTATACTCAGCCCTTGGCTCCAAGTGTAACGTCACTCAAGGTCCTGATAGGCTTGGACTTCTAATCCACCAGATCTGGATCTACTTGTCTAGTCCATGCTGGAGACATTGCCTATATTCATGGATTGTTAGATTACTATATTATAAACCCATGTGTCTAGTAATTCTTGTATAGTCAGCCCTTGGGTCCAAGTGTAACGTCACTCAAGGTCCTGATAGGCTTGGACTTCTAATCCACCAGATCTGGATCTACTTGTCTTGTCCATGCTGGATCATTGCCTATATTCAAGGATTGTTAGATTGCTATATTATCCAACCACGTGTCTAGTAATTCCTGTACACTCCGCCCTTGGCTCCAAGTATAACATCACTGAAGGTCCTGATAGTCTTGGACTTCTAATCCACCAGATCTGGATCTACTTGTCTAATCCATGCTGGACCCATTGCCTATATTCATGGATAGTTAGATTTCTATATTATCCACCCACGTCTCTAGTAATTCTTGTATACTCAGCCCTTGGCTCCCAGTGTAACGTCACTCAAGGTCCTGATAGGCTTGGACTTCTAATCCACCAGATCTGGACCTACTCTACTTGTCTAGTCCATGCTGGACCCATAGCTTATATATATGGATTGTTAGATTGCTATATTATCCACCCACGTGTCTAGTAATTCCTGTATACTCGGCCCTTGGCTCCAAGTGTAACGTCACTCAAGGTCCTGATAGGCTTGGACTTCTAATCCACCAGATCTGGATCTACTTGTCTAGTCCATGCTGGAGCCATTGCCTATATTCATGGATTGTTAGATTACTATATTATCCACCCACGTGTCTAGTAATTCTTGTATAGTGAGCCCTTGGGTCCAAGTGTAACGTCACTCAAGGTCCTGATAGGCTTGGACTTCTAATCCACCAGATCTGGATCTACTCGTCTAGTCCATGCTGGATCATTGCCTATATTCAAGGATTGTTAGATTGCTATATTATCCAACCACGTGTCTAGTAATTCCTGTATACTCCGCCCTTGGCTCCAAGTATAATATCACTGAAGGTCCTGATAGGCTTGGACTTCTAATCCACCAGACCTGGATCTACTCGTCTAGCCCATGCTGGAGCCATTGCTTATATTCATGGATTGTTAGATTGCTAGATTATCCACCCATGTGTCTAGTAATTCCTGTATACTTGGCCCTTGGCTCCAAGTGTAACATCACTCAAGGTCTTGATAGGCTTGTATTTCTAATCCACCAGATCTGGATCTACTCGTTTAGTCCATGCTGGACCCATTGCCTATATTCATGGAATGTTAGATTGCTGTATTATCCACCCACGTGTCTAGTAATTCTTGTGTACTCGGTCCTTGGCTCCAAGTGTAACGTCACTCAAGGTCCTGATAGGCTTGGACTTCTAATCCACCAGATCAGGATCTACTCTACTCATATAGTCCATGCTGTACCCATTGCCTATATTAATGGATTGTTAGATTGCTATATTATCCACCCACGTGTCTAGTAATTCCTGTATACTTGGCCCTTGGCTCCAAGTGTAACGTCACTCAGGGTCCTGATAGGCTTGGACTTCTAATCCACCAGATCAGGATCTACTCGCCTAGCCCATGCTGGATCATTGTCTATATTCAAGGATTGTTAGATTGCTATATTATCCACCCACGTGTCCAGTAATTCTTGTATACTTGACCGTTGGCTCCAAGTGTAACGTCACTCAAGGTCCTGATAGGCTTGGACTTCTAATCCACCAGATCTGGATCTACTCGTCTAGTCCATGCTGGATCATTGCTTATATCCATGGATTGTTAGATTGCTATATTATCCACCCACGTGTCTAGTAATTCCCATTTCTCAGCCCTTGGCTCCAAGTGTAACGTCACTCAAGGTCCTGATAGGCTTGGACTCCTAATCCACCAGATCAGGATCTACTCTACTCGTCTAGTCCATGCTGGACCCATTGCCTATATTAATGGATTGTTAGATTGCTGTATTATCCACCCACGTGTCTAGTAATTCCTATATACTCCGCCCTTGGCTCCAAGTGTAACGTCACTGAAGGTCCTGATAGGCTTGGACTTCTAATCCACCAGATCTGGATCTACTCGTCTAGCCCATGCTGGATCATTGCCTATATTCAAGGATTGTTAGATTGCTATATTATCCACCCACGTGTCCAGTAATTCTTGTATACTTGACCGTTGGCTCCAAGTGTAACGTCACTCAAGGTCCTGATAGGCTTGGACTTCAAATCCACCAGATCTGGATCTACTCGTCTAGTCCATGCTGGATCATTGCCTATATTCATGGATTGTTAGATTGCTGTATTATCCACCCACGTGTCCAGTAATTCTTGTATACTCGGCCGTTGCCTCCAAGTGTAACGTCACTCAAGGTCCTGATAGGCTTGAAGTTCTAATCCACCAGATCTGGATCTACTGGTTTAGTCCATGCTGGACCCATTGCCTATATTCATGGAATGTTAGATTGCTGTATTATCCACCCACATTTCTAGTAATTCTTGTATACTCGGCCCTTGGCTCCAAGTGTAACATCACTCAAGGCCCTGGTAGGCTTGGGCTTCTAATCCACCAGATCTGGATCTACTCTACTCGTCTAGTCCATGCTGGAGCCAGCCTATATTCATGGATTTTTAGATTGCTATATTATCCACCCACATGTCTAGTAATTCCCGAATACTCAGCCCTTAGCTCCAAGTGTAACGCCACTCAAGGTCCTGATAGGCTTGGACTTCTAATTCATCAGATCTGGATCTACTCTACGCGTCTAGTCCATGCTGGAGCCATTGCCTATATTCATGGATTGTCAGATTGCTATATTATCCACCCACGTGTCTAGTAATTCCCGAATACTCAGCCCTTGGCTCCAAGTGTAACGTCACTCAAGGTCTTGATAGGCTTGGGCTTCTAATCCACCAGATCTGGATCTACTTGTCTAGTCCATGCTGGATCCATTGCCTATATTCATGGATTGTTAGATTGCTATATTATCCACTCACGTGTCTAGTAATTCCTGTATACTTGGCCCTTGGCTCCAAGTGTAACGTCAGTCAAGGTCCTGATAGGCTTGGACTTCTAATCCACCAGATCTGGATCTACTCGTCTAGTCCATGCTGGAGCCATTGCCTATATTCCTGGATTGTTAGATTGCTATATTATCCACCCATGTGTCTAGTAATTCCTGTATACTTGGCCCTTGGCTCCAAGTGTAACGTCACTCAAGGTCCTGATAGGCTTGGACTTCTAATGCACCAGATCTGGATCTACTCGTCTAGTCCATGCTGGAGCCATTGCCTATATTCATGGATTGTTAGATTGCTATATTATTCACCCACGTGTCTAGTAATTCTTGTATACTCAGCCCTTGGCTCCAAGTGTAATGTCACTCAAGGTCCTGATAGGCTTGGACTTCTAATCCACCAGATCTGGATCTGCTTGTCTAGTCCATGCTGGAGCCATTGCCTATATTCCTGGATTGTTAGATTGCTGTATTATCCACCCACGTGTCTAGTAATTCTTGTATACTCAGCCCTTTGGTCCAAGTGTAACGTCACTCAAGGTCCTGATAGGCTTGGACTTCTAATCCCCCAGATCTGGATCTACTCGTCTAGTCCATGCTGGATCCATTGCCTATATTCATGGATTGTTAGATTGCTATATTATCCACCCACGTGTCTAGTAATTCCTGTATACTTGGCCCTTGGCTCCAAGTATAATGTCACTCAAGGTCCTGATAGGCTTGGACTTCTAATCCACCAGATCTGGATCTACTCGTCTAGTCCATGCTGGATCATTGCCTATATTCATGGAATGTTAGATTGCTATATTATCCACCCACGTGTCTAGTAATTCTTGTATGCTCAGCCCTTGGCTCCAAGTGTAATGTCACTCAAGGTCCTGATAGGCTTGGACTTCTAATCCACCAGATCTGGATCTACTCGTCTAGTCCATGCTGGAGCCATTGCCTATATTCATGGATTGTTAGATTGCTATATTATCCTCCCACGTGTCTTGTAATTCTTGTATACTCAGCCCTTATCTCCAAGTGTAACGTCACTCAAGGTCCTGATAGGTTTGGATTTCTAATCCACCAGATCTGGATCTACTTGTCTAGTCCATGCTGTACCCATTGCCTATATTAATGGATTGTTAGATTGCTATATTATCCACCCACGTGTCCAGTAATTCTTGTATACTCGGCCCTTGGCTCCAAGTGTAACATCACTCAAGGCCCTGATAGGCTTGGGCTTCTAATCCACCAGATCTGGATCTACTCTACTCGTCTAGTCCATGCTGGAGCCATTGCCTATATTCATGGATTGTTAGATTGCTATATTATCCACCCACATGTCTAGTAATTCCCGAATACTCAGCCCTTGGCTCCAAGTGTAACACCACTCAAGGTCCTGATCGGCTTGGACTTCTAATTCACCAGATCTGGATCTACTCTACGCGTCTAGTCCATGCTGGAGCCATTGCCTATATTCATGGATTGTCAGATTGCTATATTATCCACCCATGTGTCTAGTAATTCCCGAATACTCAGCCCTTGGCTCCAAGTGTAACGTCACTCAAGGTCCTGATCGGCTTGGACTTCTAATCCACCAGATCTGGATCTACTTGTCTAGTCCATGATGGATCCATTGCCTATATTCATGGATTGTTAGATTGCTATATTATCCACTCACGTGTCTAGTAATTCCTGTATACTTGGCCCTTGGCTCCAAGTGTAACGTCAGTCAAGGTCCTGATAGGCTTGGACTTCTAATCCACCAGATCTGGATCTACTCGTCTAGTCCATGCTGGATCCATTGCCTATATTCATGGATTGTTAAATTGCTATATCATCCACCCACGTGTCTAGTAATTCCTGTATACTTGGCCCTTGGCTCCAAGTTTAACGTCACTCAAGGTCCTGATAGGCTTGGACTTCTAATCCACCAGATCTGGATCTACTCGTCTAGTCCATGCTGGATCATTGCCTATATTCATGGATTGTTAGATTGCTATATTATCCACCCACGTGTCTAGTAATTCCTGTATACTCCGCCCTTGACTCCAAGTGTAACGTCACTCAAGGTCCTGATAGGCTTGGAATTCTAATCCACCAGATCTGGATCTACTCGTCTAGTCCATGCTGGAGCCATTGCCTATATTCATGGATTGTTAGATTGCTATATTATTCACCCACGTGTCTAGTAATTCTTGTATACTCAGCCCTTGGCTCCAAGTGTAATGTCACTCAAGGTCCTGATAGGCTTGGACTTCTAATCCACCAGATCTGGATCTACTCGTCTAGTCCATGCTGGAGCCATTGCCTATATTCCTGGATTGTTAGATTGCTGTATTATCCACCCACATGTCTAGTAATTCTTGTATACTCAGCCCTTTGGATCAAGTGTAACGTCACTCAAGGTCCTGATAGGCTTGGACTTCTAATCCACCAGATCTGGATCTACTCGTCTAGTCCATGCTGGATCCATTGCCTATATTCATGGATTGTTAGATTGCTATATTATCCACCCACGTGTCTAGTAATTCCTGTATACTTGGCCCTTGGCTCCAAGTGTAACGTCACTCAAGGTCCTGATAGGCTTGGACTTCTAATCCACCAAATCTGGATCTACTTGTCTATTGCATGTTGGACCCATTGGCTATATTCATGGATTGTTAGATTGCTATATTATCCACCCACGTGTCTAGTAATTCTTGTATACTCAGCCCTTGGGTCCAAGTGTAACGTCACTCAAGGTCCTGATAGGCTTGGACTTCTAATCCACCTGATCTGGATCTACTCGTCTAGTCCATGCTGGACCCATTGCCTATATTCATGGAATGTTAGATTGCTGTATTATCCACCCACGTGTCTAGTAATTCTTGTATATTCGGCCCTTGGCTCCAAGTGTAACGTCACTCAAGGTCCTGATGGGCTTGGACTTCTAATCCACCAGATCTGGATCTACTCTACTTGTCTAGTCCATGCTGCACCCATTACCTATATTCATGGATTGTTAGATTGCTATATTATTCACAGGCAGTGTCTGTTTGAATAAATACATTTTGTGATGCATGGACTATTCATGAGAGGCTGACCTATCACCCTTCAAATATTGGTGGCAATACCGTAAACACAACCCTGTGCCAGGACTTTGTCTAGATTGTTAGAAATGGGTGATGTCATTGATGATGCCATGTGTGATGTCATCTTTGGCATGGGTGTTGGTGTGAGCAGTGCATCTGGGGGCACGAGTTATGGTTGCATAGGTTACCATAGAATATCATAAATGCAGGTATTTGTGTACGTCCTATTATTGCGCTTTATCAATCTTTGAATTAATATAATTTTGAATTGTACCCAATGCAAAACTTTACAGCATATCCAATTACCACAGCCTGCTGCCTGCCCTGCCTTCAAACACAGACTCTAACATGAAGGGGATTCAGGAATAATGCGCGAAAATTAAAGATGTGCATATATTGTTTTATATTTCGTATTCTAACGTATATGTAAAATCACAGAAATGAAAATGACACGTAGCTTCTCCAAGGATGGGTATAACTTCCTTGGTTCCGCTACTTGCATCATTTGTTGTAAGTCAATAGCTCATTGGTGTTCATATCAATCTGTCACTTAATGATACCACACATTAATCTCCGCCTACACGTACTTCACCACATGGGACAGGAGTCAGGTTTCCTGTGGTGAGCTTCAGGGCTATTTCTTTATTTACAGGATCAGTTCATTAAAGAAAATATTGATACATATTTTGCCTAGAAATAAAATTGCATAGACCTATATGAGGGGGTGGGCGAAATACAGGAAGACA
Organism: Ambystoma mexicanum; assembly: GCF_040938575.1. NCBI lineage: Eukaryota > Metazoa > Chordata > Amphibia > Caudata > Ambystomatidae > Ambystoma > Ambystoma mexicanum. The sequence goes on along the minus strand of NC_090938.1, from coordinate 747,750,597 downwards.
TTAGTATAAGTATGTGTTTTCAGTGTGAAAAACCCAACAGTTCTCCAAATAATATACAATATATTTACTTTTGCTACTTCTTCTAGTAAAGGTCCTACCTGTACTGCATGATGCATCTAATGTTTGTCTACAGTCTCACCATATCTCTCGTGACCTGTAATGAATTCATTTCATAAGAATATGTTCATAATTGGTCTCAGCCCATTCTATTCGTCCTGGTGGATATTGACTTACTGGAATCTATAGTCGCTCTTCTCTGGATTCCTGGTCTGTTTCTTGCGCTCGGAGTCATTTGTAAGTTCTTGGCTTGCTCAGGTTCTTTCCATGTGTAAGTATCTGTGCTGTCGATTCTATGCAGCATATCTGTGTATACAAGCGCCTGCTGTTTTTACTAGTTGCCTACTTACCTGGTTAGATGCTCGGGCTCTCCTCTCTTCTGCAGCATGGTAACCGTGGTTGCGATACCCTAAACGTAAGCTTTGGAACAGCAGTTTCTCCCCTGGACATTGCCCACTGTTACTTTATGCTTGGGACAGCAGCATCTCCAGCTCTGCTCAGCGTCTGTCTGGGTTTGATACAGCAGTGGTGCATGCACTGCTAAGTGTATCTCAAGGTGTGGTACAGCAGTGTCTCTCCTGGACATTACCCGCTGTTTCTTTATGCTTTAGTCAGCAGCCTCTCAGCACTGCTCCGTGTCTGGACTTGATAGACCAGTGTTTCTTACAGCAGTGTCTCTCCTGGACATTTCCCACTGTTACTTTATGCTTGAGACAGAAGCGTGTCCAGCACTGCTCAGTGTCTGTCTGGGCTTGATACAGCAGTGTTTCATGCACTGCTAAGTGTATCTCAACGTGTGGTACAGCAGTGTCTCCCCTGGATATTGCCCACTGTTTCTTTATGCTTGAGACAGCAGCCTCTCAGCACTGCTCCCTGTCTGGACTTGATAGAGCAGTGTTTCTTACAGCAGTGTCTCTCCTGGACATTTCCCACTGTCACTTTATGCTTGAGACAGAAGCGTGTCCAGCACTGCTCAGTGTCTGTCTGGGCTTGAGAGAGCAGTGTTTCATGCACTGCTAAGTGTATCTCAAGGTGTGGTACAGCAGTGTCTACCCTGGACAATGCCCGGTGTCTCTCTGCTGTGGGCTTCGGACACCAGTGCCCAGTCTCTCGCGCTCTCTGTGCTTGGCACAGCAGTCTATCCTGCAATGCTCAGCATCTGTCTGAGCTTGAGACAACAGTGCCCAGTCTCTCTGTGCCTTGGACAGCGGTGTTTCCTTCACACAGTTCACGGTCTTGGTTTTTCAGTGGCTAAAGGGTCAAATGCATTGTTTCTCTCACTACAGAATGGTGATCCAGCTGAGCATGTTTGCTGAGTCACTGTTCAGTGTCTTGGTCTTGCAGTGGCACAGGGGTCACATGCATTGTTTCTCTCAGTACAGAATGGTGATCCAGCGGGTCATGTTTGCTGAGTCACTTTTCAGTGTCTTGGTCTTGCAGTGGTACAGGGATCAAATGCATTGTTTCTCTCACTACAGAATGGTGATCCGGCGGAGCATGTTTGCTGAGTCACTGTTCAGTGTCTTGGTCTTGCAGTGGCACAGGGGTCACATGCATTGTTTCTCTCAGTGCAGAATGGTGATCCGGCGGAGCATGTTTGCTGAGTCACTGTTCAGTGTCTTGGTCTTGCAGTGGCACAGGGGTCACATGCATTGTTTCTCTCAGTACAGAATGGTGATCCAGCGGAGCATGTTTGCTGAGTCACTGTTCAGTGTCTTGGTCTTGCAGTGGCACAGGGGTCACATGCATTGTTTCTATCACTACAGAATGGGGATCCAGCGGCACATGTTTTCCGAGTCACTGTTGCAAATAGTTCCTGCCCTGTTCCTGTGTTCAGCAATATGCAAAGAATGTATTGGAAAGATAGTGGAATTTAATACACCAGGCCACTGAGTCTTTTTAAAATCGTTAGTTCTGTCCAGCATCATACAGTCTCCGTGATCATGTTATGGTGCAAGGTCCAGCATCATACAGTCTCCGTGATCATGTTATGGTGCAAAGTCCAGCATCATACAGTCTCTGTGATCTCATTCAGTCTCTGTGATCATGTTATGGTGCAAGGTCCAGCATCATACAATCTCTGTGATCATGTTATGGTGCATGGTCCAGCATCATGCAGTCTCTGTGATCATGTTATGGTGCAAGATCCAGCATCATGCAGTCTCCGTGATCATCATCATACAGTCTCGTGATCATGTTATGGTGCAAGGTCCAGCATCATACAGTCTCTGTGATCATGTTATGGTGCAAGATCCAGCATCATACAGTCTCCGTGATCATGTTATGGTGCAAGGTCCAGCATCACACAGTCTCCGTGATCTCATTCAGTCTCCGTGATCCTGTTATGGTGCAAGGTCAATCTATTGTGCCCCATACGTTGAACTGGCTTCATTGCCACGCTAAGAACATGCACCTGAGCCAATGCAGACATAGCTTAGACACCTTAACCCAATTAATGCCCTCCACCACCACAGGCAAGACCCCAGGAGCCAGTGATTGAACCCCATCAGCCAAGAGAAATGGCCCAATTAGAGCAGAGCTACTCGCAGCCGGATTGGACCAGAATGAACCAGCTCCAGACATTGCGCTAAGCTCCTCTGAACATCCCTAAACCCTTTAAATCAGGAGGGGCTATATCTGGACAACAGTGGTGTCCAACGTGCAGTTTGTTTTGTGTGGTAAGGCCGAGCAAGGACACACGCCACTTGCTTGTTATAAGTGGACATTTGATGGTTCGTTTTTGTATTTAAACACCGATAGGTATAGGGGATGAACTACAAATGGGGTTTGTCCTAAAGCAAATGGCACACAGGGTGTACCTACACAAAGTGTGGGTTTTCATCCAGGTGTCCAACAGTTTAGTTGATTCTGGTTCAAATCATAAAGTTCTTAACTTATTCTTACAAGTTCTTGTCTCTACTTGAGACGCCCCAACCTACTATGTAAAGTCTCAAAATAGTCGGCCAAAGAAAGGTTCCAGCACCTAACAACAAGTCTTTTAACCCGCTGGCTCCCCTAAACTAGCAGCACAAATGTTCCTAGGTTTTGGACCAGTGTAAAGGCTTCACAAACCTAGTCTTCAAAGTTCAACTCTGTTGTCTAGAAGTTTTCCTCTGAGAATGTTCTTGTAGTAGTTACCCACTCTGGTCTCAACAACTCTTCCAGGTTTGAAGCTTCATGGTTCTTTCTCCTTCAGGCGGTTCCTCTGCCTTGCAACAGCCACTTGTAGACTTCTCCCATCCCTTGTTACTCAGGGTTTACAGTACATCCCTCCCAGTCTTTGGGTTTGTCCGGATTTACAACGGGTCTCTCCCAGACCTTGGGTTTGTCAGGATTCACACCAGGTCTCTCCCAGACCTTGAGTTTTCTTTCTGCATTCATAGCAGCAGTAATGGGTGCCATTCTTCCCCCCGACCCCCCAAATTAGGGACCTTGTCAGGCAGCCAATGTTGTCATCCTCCCAAGGATTGCTGGTGGACAGCCTCAGCCTCTCAATTCCCTCAAGCTTTGAAACATGTTTCTTTCCAGCAACCAGGCCAGCCTCTCTGTCCAGGGCTTCCTGGTCAGCTTCCAGCCTGGCTTCCCACAGTTTCTTCCAGATTATCACATCCTTCCTGTAGGCAGTACTCTTCTCCTGGTTCCTTGCTCCAGGGGATCTCCTTTCTCCAGGGGGGCCTCTTTCCCTGGTTCCTTGCTCCAGGGGGTGGTCACCTTGTGTCGATGGAGTGCAAGTAGGCATGTCTGCCTCGTCTGACATTCTCTCCTTCGTTGAACTTTCCCAGTCCCTTTTATATTCCCTTGACTGGGGCTTGGCATCCAATGTTGTTCCTGCTAGTTTATTTGGTTTCATGTCTTTTCACTGAAGCATTTTTCCTCGAAAGATGTTTCACCGAAAAACGTTCAATGAAAACCTGATCACCTAATGTATATTAATGACACTATTCCCCGAATACCTGTATACCGAATTGACTGATTTATTTATTTGCCCCCCCATCCCATTTTCAAAATGTATCCCTTTACCCCACCCAAATATATATACATATATTTTCGATAAAAGAATTCAGTGAAAGATTTTTTTCTATGAAAAAATCTTTCAGTGAACATTTTTCGGTGAAACATATTTCAAGGAAAAATGTTTCAGTGAAAAGACTGTATACCGTTTATTCCTCATCTTTGTTTGTTTGAAATCTCAAATCTGATTGGTTATTCCCGTGGTGCTCATTAGTCTCCTTTGTTCTATTACTGGTGGACCTTTTGTATTATTACCTGATAGTTTGTATTGTTGTTAAATAATGGCTGGCGAGGTTTTAAAGGTGTTTCTGGTGGCATCTTGGAATCCCTTTCTTCATGGTGAATGGTTCCTCCACTCTATCGAGGATGAGGCAGCACTGGGAGTGCTGGAGCACAGAGTATCCATGCCTTCCCTGGGTGAGTGCTTGAGCACAGAGTATCCATGCCTTCCCTGGGTGAGTGCTGGAGCACAGAGTATCCATGCGTTCCCTGCTGGAGCACAGAGTATCCATGCCTTCCCTGGGTGAGTGCTGGAGCACAGAGTATCCACGCCTTCCCTGGGTGAGGGCTGGAGCACAGAGTATCCACGCCTTCCCTGGGTGAGTGCTGGAGCACAGAGTATCCACGCCTTCCCTGGGTGAGTGCTGGAGCACAGAGTATCCACGCCTTCCCTGGGTGAGTGCTGGAGCACAGAGTATCCATGCCTTCCCTGGGTGAGTGCTGGAGCACAGGGTATCCATGCGTTCCCTGCTGGAGCACAGAGTATCCATGCCTTCCCTGGGTGAGTGCTGGAGCACAGAGTATCCATGCCTTCCCTGGGTGAGTGCTGGAGCACAGAGTATCCATGCGTTCCCTGCTGGAGCACAGAGTATCCATGCCTTCCCTGGGTGAGTGCTGGAGCACAGAGTATCCACGCCTTCCCTGGGTGAGGGCTGGAGCACAGAGTATCCACGCCTTCCCTGGGTGAGTGCTGGAGCACAGAGTATCCACGCCTTCCCTGGGTGAGTGCTGGAGCACAGAGTATCCACGCCTTCCCTGGGTGAGTGCTGGAGCACAGAGTATCCATGCCTTCCCTGGGTGAGTGCTGGAGCACAGGGTATCCATGCGTTCCCTGCTGGAGCACAGAGTATCCATGCCTTCCCTGGGTGAGTGCTGGAGCACAGAGTATCCATGCCTTCCCTGGGTGAGTGCTGGAGCACAGAGTATCCATGCGTTCCCTGCTGGAGCACAGAGTATCCATGCCTTCCCTGGGTGAGTGCTGGAGCACAGAGTATCCACGCCTTCCCTGGGTGAGGGCTGGAGCACAGAGTATCCACGCCTTCCCTGGGTGAGTGCTGGAGCACAGAGTATCCACGCCTTCCCTGGGTGAGTGCTGGAGCACAGAGTATCCACGCCTTCCCTGGGTGAGTGCTGGAGCACAGAGTATCCATGCCTTCCCTGGGTGAGTGCTGGAGCACAGGGTATCCATGCGTTCCCTGCTGGAGCACAGAGTATCCATGCCTTCCCTGGGTGAGTGCTGGAGCACAGAGTATCCATGCCTTCCCTGGGTGAGTGCTGGAGCACAGAGTATCCATGCCTTCCCTGGGTGAGTGCTGGAGCACAGAGTATCCATGCGTTCCCTGCTGGAGCACAGAGTATCCGTGCCTTCCCTGGGTGAGTGCTGGAGCACAGAGTATCCACGCCTTCCCTGGGTGAGTGCTGGAGCACAGAGTATCCACGCCTTCCCTGGGTGAGTGCTGGAGCACAGAGTATCCATGCCTTCCCTGGGTGAGTGCTGGAGCACAGGGTATCCATGCGTTCCCTGCTGGAGCACAGAGTATCCATGCCTTCCCTGGGTGAGTGCTGGAGCACAGAGTATCCATGCCTTCCCTGGGTGAGTGCTGGAGCACAGAGTATCCATGCGTTCCCTGCTGGAGCACAGAGTATCCATGCCTTCCCTGGGTGAGTGCTGGAGCACAGAGTATCCACGCCTTCCCTGGGTGAGGGCTGGAGCACAGAGTATCCACGCCTTCCCTGGGTGAGTGCTGGAGCACAGAGTATCCACGCCTTCCCTGGGTGAGTGCTGGAGCACAGAGTATCCACGCCTTCCCTGGGTGAGTGCTGGAGCACAGAGTATCCATGCCTTCCCTGGGTGAGTGCTGGAGCACAGGGTATCCATGCGTTCCCTGCTGGAGCACAGAGTATCCATGCCTTCCCTGGGTGAGTGCTGGAGCACAGAGTATCCATGCCTTCCCTGGGTGAGTGCTGGAGCACAGAGTATCCATGCCTTCCCTGGGTGAGTGCTGGAGCACAGAGTATCCATGCGTTCCCTGCTGGAGCACAGAGTATCCGTGCCTTCCCTGGGTGAGTGCTGGAGCACAGAGTATCCACGCCTTCCCTGGGTGAGTGCTGGAGCACAGAGTATCCACGCCTTCCCTGGGTGAGTGCTGGAGCACAGATTATCCACGCCTTCCCTGGGTGAGTGCTGGAGCACAGAGTATCCATGCCTTCCCTGGGTGTGTGCTGGAGCACAGAGTATCCATGCCTTCCCTGGGTGTGTGCTGGGGCATAGAGTATCCATGTCTTCCCTGGGTGAGTGTTGGAGCACAGAGTATCCATGCCTTCCCTTGGTGAGTGCTGGTGCACAGAGTATGCATGCCTTCCCTGGGTGAGTGCTGGAGCACAGAGTATGCATGCCTTCCCTGGGTGAGTGTTGGAGCACAGAGTATCCATGCCTTCCCTTGGTGAGTGCTGGTGCACAGAGTATGCATGCCTTCCCTGGGTGAGTGCTGGAGCACAGAGTATCTATGCCTTCCCTGGGTGTGTGCTGGAGCACAGAGTATCCATGCCTTCCCTGGGTGTGTGCTGGGGCATAGAGTATCCATGCCTTCCCTTGGTGAGTGCTGGTGCACAGAGTATCCATGCCTTCCCTGGGTGAGTGCTGGAGCACAGAGTATCCACGCCTTCCCTGGGTGAGTGCTGGAGCACAGAGTATCCACGCCTTCCCTGGGTGAGTGCTGGAGCACAGAGTATCCATGCCTTCCCTGGGTGAGTGCTGGAGCACAGGGTATCCATGCGTTCCCTGCTGGAGCACAGAGTATCCGTGCCTTCCCTGGGTGAGTGCTGGAGCACAGAGTATCCACGCCTTCCCTGGGTGAGTGCTGGAGCACAGAGTATCCACGCCTTCCCTGGGTGAGTGCTGGAGCACAGATTATCCACGCCTTCGCTGGGTGAGTGCTGGAGCACAGAGTATGCATGCCTCCCCTGGGTGAGTGCTGGAGCACAGAGTATCCATGCCTTCCCTGGGTGAGTGTTGGAGCACAGACTATCCACGCCTCCCCTGGGTGAGTGCTGGAGCACAGAGTTTCCATGCCTTCCCTGGGTGAGTGTTGGAGCACAGAGTATCCATGCCTTCCCTTGGTGAGTGCTGGTGCACAGAGTATGCATGCCTTCCCTGGGTGAGTGCTGGAGCACAGAGTATCCATGCCTTCCCTGGGTGAGTGCTGGAGCACAGAGTATGCATGCCTTCCCTGGGTGAGTGCTGGAGCACAGAGTATCCATGCCTTCCCTTGGTGAGTGCTGGTGCACAGAGTATCCATGCCTTCCCTGGGTGAGTGCTGGAGCACAGAGTATCCATGCCTTCCCTTGGTGAGTGCTGGTGCACAGAGTATGCATGCCTTCCCTGGGTGAGTGCTGGAGCACAGAGTATCCTTGCCTTCCCTGGGTGTGTGCTGGAGCACAGAGTATCCATGCCTTCCCCGGGTGTGTGCTGGGGCATAGAGTATCCATGCCTTCCCTGGGTGTGTGCTGGAGCACAGAGTATCCATGCCTTCCCCGGGTGTGTGCTGGGGCACAGAGTATCCATGCCTTCCCCGGGTGTGTGCTGGGGCATAGAGTATCCATGCCTTCCCTGGGTGTGTGCTGGGGCATAGAGTATGCATGCCTTCCCTGGGTGAGTGCTGGTGCACAGAGTATCCATGCCTTCCCTGGGTGAGTGCTGGTGCACAGAGTATCCATGCCTTCCCTTGGTGAGTGCTGGTGCACAGAGTATGCATGCCTTCCCTGGGTGAGTGCTGGAGCACAGAGTATCCATGCCTTCCCTGGGTGTGTGCTGGGGCACAGAGTATCCATGCCTTCCCCGGGTGTGTGCTGGGGCATAGAGTATCCATGCCTTCCCCGGGTGTGTGCTGGGGCATAGAGTATCCATGCCTTCCCTGGGTGTGTGCTGGAGCACAGAGTATCCATGCCTTCCCTGGGTGTGTGCTGGGGCATAGAGTATCCATGCCTTCCCTGGGTGTGTGCTGGGGCACAGAGTATCCATGCCTTCCCTTGGTGAGTGCTGGTGCACAGAGTATCCATGCCTTCCCTTGGTGAGTGCTGGTGCACAGAGTATGCATGCCTTCCCTGGGTGAGTGCTGGAGCACAGAGTATGCATGCCTTCCCTGGGTGAGTGCTGGAGCACAGAGTATCCATGCCTTCCCCGGGTGTGTGCTGGGGCACAGAGTATCCATGCCTTCCCCGGGTGTGTGCTGGAGCACAGAGTATCCATGCCTTCCCTGGGTGTGTGCTGGGGCACAGAGTATCCATGCCTTCCCTGGGTGTGTGCTGGGGCACAGAGTATCCATGCCTTCCCTTGGTGAGTGCTGGTGCACAGAGTATCCATGCCTTCCCTTGGTGAGTGCTGGTGCACAGAGTATGCATGCCTTCCCTGGGTGTGTGCTGGAGCACAGAGTATCCATGCCTTCCCTGGGTGTGTGCTGGGGCACAGAGTATCCATGCCTTCCCTGGGTGTGTGCTGGGGCACAGAGTATCCATGCCTTCCCTGGGTGTGTGCTGGGGCATAGAGTATGCATGCCTTCCCTGGGTGTGTGCTGGGGCATAGAGTATGCATGCCTTCCCCGGGTGTGTGCTGGGGCATAGAGTATGCATGCCTTCCCCGGGTGTGTGCTGGGGCATAGAGTATCCATGCCTTCCCCGGGTGTGTGCTGGGGCACAGAGTATCCATGCCTTCCCTGGGTGTGTGCTGGGGCACAGAGTATCCATGCCTTCCCTGGGTGTGTGCTGGGGCACAGAGTATCCATGCCTTCCCTGGGTGTGTGCTGGGGCATAGAGTATGCATGCCTTCCCTGGGTGTGTGCTGGGGCATAGAGTATGCATGCCTTCCCCGGGTGTGTGCTGGGGCATAGAGTATGCATGCCTTCCCTGGGTGTGTGCTAGGGTACAGGGTATCCATGCCTTCACAGACTCACTCTCTTTTAGGTAAGGTTCATAAACTTTTTCTCCATCCCTCCCGAACACCACAGGTTCGCAGAACCCATGCTTTTCTCAATGACATGGCTGTCGCTTCAGTCCCCGGGCTGTGGGTGCCCATTGCAAGACATTTTGGTACTTGTAGTTCAGCAGATGTAACCCCTGATGTTGGATTACTGTGCCTCTGAGTGGGCAGCGAGCTGGCAGGACCCCTCCTCATTAACCCTCTGGAGGCACATTAGGTAACAGCCAGGTCAGCCCAGTCCTTGGTGACGCGTTCCTGCACATATAAGGATGGGATTTCAGACAGCTCACCTCATTTGTTAACGTGCCCCCGGTGGCAACTGGGAGAATGCCATTCTATATGCTTTTGTTAAAGTGCAGCATAACACATTAGGGGATTCATTAAAGTTCCACTAATCAGAAAAAGGCACAGCTCATTTGATCAAGGGCACAAGGCTCTCTATCCAGGTTTAGTTTGTGTCCCAGGCATGATCATGTATGATCTAGATTACTATGGGGTCTGAGTGCAGGTGCGGTTAATCAAGCTGTACAGAACTGTAGGATTAGGAGGGAGAGCAGGGGTCCTCGGGCGACTTCTGTTCATTCTGTGCTGTTGGTGGGATGTTCATCATCATTCATTGTTCACCCCTAGGCTATTTATGAGAGTCTGAGTTAGGGGAAGTAGTTCACTGTTTCCGGGACTCTGCTGTGAGTGCAGGATGTCGGTCTCTTTTCTTCCTGGCTCATTACTGGGATCATCATTTGCTTCGACTTGTTAAAACCTTTCAGTTCTACCCACCCCCTCCTCCCATCTCCAGGGGTACCAAGACAGAAAAGCTTTCCTTGGCTGTCTGAGTTGGATGCAGTGATGTTAGGTGATGGGCACAGGACTTACCCCACCCTTATTGGGATTTATGTATCTACATATGTGTGTGTGTATTGTAAGGGATCTGAAGACGGAGACTGACCAGGATGCGACATATTTTGGGCTATACACTTTTATTTAGCTTTGCAAAAATCTATTTATCGCTATCTCTGAGGGGTTTCCCTGCCTCAACCTAAAACTAAAGGAAAGTCAGAATGTCCGTCACCTGAAAGTTCACCGTACTGTGTCAAGAATCTGTCTCTATCCCTTACACTACATCCAAAGAGTTCTAATAAACGTAGTAAAGTTCTCACACCAAGAGAATGACTCCCTTCCCCTGGCGAATGTTGGAGGTTCTTGTTATGGTTTCTTTGAAAATATGGTATCAAAACTTCCTCAGAAAGAAAGTCTATTAAATGAAAGGCTTGTGCCAGGGGGAAAGACTACCTTCCCCTGCCTGTTTGGTTTTTCCACAGGCAAAGTGTCACACTCTTGTGGACAAGGAGAATGGCTCCCTTTTCCTGACTGGCTTGAATGTTAATATTCACTCTTTGAGCCCGGGGGAACGACTCCCTTCCCCATGCTTCCTTTTTAGCTTGCCCTCAGTAATTCAACTACCAGGAGAATGACTCCCTTCTCCTGGCCAGTATGTACGGTTCAGAATGTTAATCAATTCTAAACCAGGGGGAATGACTCGGTTCCCCTGGTTTCTGATACAACACCTGTACGGCTCTTGACTCTTGCCAATTTTGTACTTTATTTTGTAGAGAGTTGCAGACCCTCCTCTGGTAACTTCTATAGCAGGGGGAAGGGCTCCCTTCCCCTGGTTCACCTTCCAGGTTTGTTTCACACTGTACGGGGCCCAGACCCTTCTTTGTGTCTCAATGGACCACTAGACACCACTGGGATGAAGATGCACACATCTGATGTACTCGTAGGGCCCCAGACCCTTTTCTGTAGGTCGGTGGTATTGGGTATGCCACTCGGATGAGGAAGTCCTCCTCTGATGCACTCTTCATATGCTGTAGGGTCCCGACCCTTCTTGGCCCCTCACTAGGCCTTACTGTGTTTTGGGTGCTTCTCAGAGACCCCCTTAAGCTCCCCATGTCCCTGCTGGCCAGTCCATATCGCCTGTTACCTTCTAGGGCTTTGTCGTATGGCCGTGGCTCTTCCCAGGACTGGAGCTGGTCTTCGTTTTGCCTTCCGTAACAGTCTATATTTCTTCTCTCTGTGGCTTTGCGTCTTGTGGCTCATTGCAGTGGCCCTCATTACGACCCTGGCGGAAAGCGACTGACCGGAGCGCCACAGCGTAAATAGCGTTTCCGCCATTGCACGAAGGAGCAAAGTGCGGCCCATTCCGACCCATCGGGCACGAGCACCACGCCACGGCGGAAGTGCAAAGTCCGCGATGGCGGAAATGACCCCAAAACGGCCCACACCGCCGCCGTACGGCGCCCTAGGTGCAATACCGCCACCCCTCTCAGCGGTCACCGCAGTGTGCGCCTACCGGAAAGTACGGTGACCGGAAATATACGGAAACGGAAGTTAAAACATGGGCCCGGAACGGGAAACATCCCGGCGTACACCTATAAAAACACTAAAACCACACAACCACTAAAATCACTACCCTGAAACACACCCCAACCCGTCAACCACCCTAGCGAAACCAAGAAAAATGGGAAAAGTAGCGAAGAAAGCGTGCGACCGCAAGCGGCAGGTCCACTTCTCCCGTGAGGAACTCACCGTGCTAACAGAGACCCTCCAGGAGAATGCTGCCGTCGTCTTCTGCACGCAAATGACCAGGACGGCACTTGCAAACAAGAAGGCCATATGGGCTCTGGTGGCACAGCGGGTAAGTGCGGTGGGGACCGCACCCCACAGCAATGCCGCAAGCGATGGGACGACCTGCGGATACGCGTCCGCAGCATACTCTCTGCCAACCGCAACATTGCCACAGCCACCGGGGGAGGTCCTGATTCACCCATCAAGTTGACCCCCTGGGAAGAAATCTGTGCCTCCACCATCGGAATGGAGAGCATAGAGGGAGTCGGAGGGATGGAGAAAGGAGTGCAGACATCCGAAGATACAGGTAGGTGGGCCAGATAAAACAATGCCAAATCCACACAGTCCATCCATGTGAAGTACCATGCGTCCACATAGTGCAACAGAAACACATGTCCAGGAGAACGTCCACACACATCGGCCTGATAGCGCACGTTAAAACCCACAATAAATACATAAATAATTAAAAACCCCTAATACACGCACTACACGTGCAGCAGGCACACCCTAACTGCAGGCTGCCAAACAACTGCACCCTCACTCCACACACAAATCAAAGCACCTCCAAGGCCCCGACCCAAATCACCCTCAGGTACCACCCCAAAGCATGTGATACAATGCCATTCCAATTCCCACAGACCCATCAATAACCCTCGCCCTCCTTCACTCCACCACAGGGTCCGATCCAAACGACGAGCTACAGGACACCCCTACCAGCACACCTGCAAAGAGGGCCAAGACCAACGGCCAGAGACCCTCCACCTCAGCTGCACGCATCAATACACGGCAGCAGCACAAATCAGGTGGCAGCACAGAGGAGAGAACATCAACAGGCACCCCAGCAACCAGCATGCCCACACCACCACCACCACAGGTCCCCCCAACGGATGCCACAGAAGGCACTGCCTCTGGTGGCAGCAGCACCATAGGTGACACCCCATTGATGGCAGCATGCTCGGACACAGAAAACGGGGATGCCGAAGTCAGATCCATCCATGACCTGTCCCAATCCCCCTGTCTGTCCCATCCCGTACAACATGAGGATACCACGCAGGGGCACCCACAAGACGACGACTGGCCATCCCCCACAAGCCCTGTGGCAAGGCAACATGAGGACAACAGCCCCTCTGTGACACCCCCGCAAATGGCCATGGCCCAGCAGAGGCAACAGTCCCTCGACCAGTTGATCGAACAACAGCAGCAACTGGCCACACTCCTCAAGGACCATGCCGATGAATGTGGGGGCACTAAGGCAGACATAGAAACATCAACTGAGACACTTAGGGCAGAAATGGAGAGAGGTACAGAGACGCTAAGGGCACAAATTGAGAGAAGCACCGAGAGCCTGAGGGGGGAACTGCATGCGACGTCCAAAGACGTATGTGCCGAACTTGCCGCAGTGCACCGTGTGCTCACTGAGCTCTCGCAAACCCTTAGGGACATGCATGGACGTGAGCAGGCAGACACATCATCCGTTGCAAGTTCCGTCCAGGGCAGCCCCCAACGTAGATCTGGAAGGAACCTGCGCTCCACAGGCAGGGGTGCCCCTGATACCCGCAGAGGGGGCTTGCAATAGCGACAGCCCACTGACAATGAGCATCTTTGGACACTGGTGTTCGGGGGGGAGGTAGGAGGGTGGAGGGGGTGTGTTGGGCTCACTTGGGTGGCGGGTCGATAGGGTGTTCAACATGACATCACATATGCCATAAAAAGTGCACGATAAACCAATGAGATGTGTGGACATTGATCTTTGTGTACTAGGCCATCATAGGCGTAGAGTCCATATTGTGCATGTCCCAGACACACGCAGTGCCACGAGTCCCGTGTCCATGTATCAGCCACCAGGCGTGAGTGCTAGAAGCATACATCAATGAGATGCTGACGAATGTCACGGGCCTCCGGTGCCTCGCAGACTCCATGAGGTGCTGCCACATCCCCACCCTCATCATGACCATCATCAGGTGCTTGCAGTTCTGCGTCAGGGGGCATGGGCACATTTCTACGTACGCACATGTTGTGGAGCATGACACATGCCATGACCATCTTTGCAACCTTCTCATGGCGGTACAGGAGTGCCCCGCCAGACCTGCTGAGGCAGCGGAAACGGCCCTTCAGTAGGCCGAATGCCTGTTCTATGACTACACGGGTACGTGAGTGGGCATGGTTGTAGTCCTCCTCATGCTGGTCCCGTGGGTTCCGGACTGGTGTGAGGAGCCATCTCTTCAGTGGATATCCAGCATCACCTGTATGTGGACGAGAAACGTATGATGTGGAATGCCATTGAAACGTACGCACACCCCCCCCCCCCTTCCTGCCAGGTCATTGCCAATTCACATACCCCACATCATCATGCATGTAATGAGACTCACCGAGTAGCCAGGATCTGTTCCCTGCGTGTCGCTCCATGTAGCGTGGTATTGTAGAGTTCCTCAAGACCATAGAATCATGGGTTGATCCAGGGAATCTGGCACAACAATGTGTAATGATCCTGTTGGAGTCACACACCATTTGTACATTCAGGGAATGAAATTGTTTTCGGTTGCGGTACTGGGCCTCCATGGCATGTGGGACGACCAATTCAACATGGGTGCAGTCGATGGCACCAATGCATCCCGGTATGCCGGCAAGTGCATGGAATCCCACTTTTGTGTTGGTAATTTCCTGCTCCGAGCGTGGTAGAGAGATGTAGTCGTCTGCGTGCTGCAGGAGGGCATCGAGCACTTGCAATAGTGTCCGTGAGAACAGTGGCTGAGAAATGCCATGCAACTGTCCGACTGTGTGCTGGTAGGTGCCTGTGGCCAGGAAGTGTAGTACAGACACCACCTTCAGTAGGGGTGGGATGGCGGTTGGGCTATCTATCATGCTGACAAGGTCAGCCTGTGTCATGTCCACAATGGCGGCTATGGTGTCCCGGTCCAGACGGTAGAGGGTGTGGATCTGCTCATCAGTGAGGTCGAACGGATGTGCTCGGAGGCGTGGGATTGCGGGCTGCCTGCGTGGTGGTAGTGGCTGTGCTGGTGGGCCTTGCTGGCCCTGCCTTGCCCTCCTCCTCCTCCTGCGTCTCCTCCGTGCGTCTGGTTGTTGTTGGTGTTCGTCTTCTTCTTGGAGTCGGAGCACTTGCAGTGCTATCAGGTCCCCCAGGGCCAACATCGCGAGTCCTGCCGGTAGCATTTCGGTGTGGTTGTGGGAGGAGACTGGCTGTGCAATTTATGTGTTTCCAGGCTGTATGGCCTCCACCTGTGGTGATTAATTCCACCTGTGCAAACTGCTCTCCCCTTTGGCCGAGCACGTCCCGCGCACAACGCTGCAATTCGGGGAATGGTATCTTGCTATTGCAATCATGTATTTGTACCCGATGGCCGTGTGAGATTGGTTGATATGTTCATTCTGCTGTGGTCCCATTGTTTCCCATACTATCTGTGCAGTCGCGAACAGACTTGTGAAGGGTCAGTGGAACGTAGTACTCGAGTAACGGTGGGCCCTCATGCATCACTTTACCGAGTTGCAACGACGGGCGGGGCGTCCCATTTGTGGGTGAAGGCAGTTGCCATTTTCACACACAGCCGCACTCGATGGAATAATTACTGATTTCAAACGGCCACAGATGCCTTTTCGACGTGATGTTGCAAATGAGGAATTCGAAGGGCGGCGCTTTCGGTTTCCAGCTAGCGGCGAGGAGATGCCCACAGGTCTGACTGCAAATGTAACGTTCTATTGTTCAATGTCCTTGAGACAGGGCCCATGGCGAGGGAGCAATGATTGATATGAATAGTTTGGGATGCGCAATAGCTACGTGGGCGATGAGGCCGGCCGTTCCCAAATACATGTTACTTCACAACACTGGAATTACGGGCTGGGGCACTGTGGATTTAGCAGGCTGCATAACGCACAGACTCAATGGATGTTTCTAATGTTATGTGAGTAATTATTCAGGCGTTTTGATCCCGGGATGAGGGAATGATGAATGGATGCATGGGCAGGTGATTTGATACAGAGTTTGCCATGTACAGGGCTTCTTGGGATTTATCCGCCTCCCCTACGCTATGTGATGCAGGGCTGCCATAGTGGGACCATCGTCTATCTGGCCTTGTTGAGCCCTCCCTGTCTCGACGCGCCCTCAGACACTTGTGTCCATGCACGTTAACATTCCCATCTGATGGATTCTGTTTTGACAGACGCATGCACAGGTACACTCGTTTGTGATGGTGTTTGCACCTCGATATAGATGGTTATGAGTCGCAAGTGGTTTTGGGGTGGTGATGATCCTTTTGAGTGGGCTAGCATGCATATGGCTGTGGATTTCGTGTGATCATTGAAGTGAGTTGTTCGAATGTAGTTCTGATGGCCATTCTGTTCTTGTTCTTTTCTTTTGGTTGACAGGTATCTCCTCCCCTTTTGCCACTGCCATCTGTATGCCACTCCTGCAGATGGATTTTACTCCCGACACCTGCTGCTTCGTGTTAATCAGTGGAGCAGCATTACGATCTTATGGGACGATCGCCAATGGCCCACATGCCCTTACGCAGTACTGGTGGCTCGGAGCAACATTTCGGCCTTTCAGCTGGACTAGTGCCTCCCCATTGGGTCGGCCCTGCGGTTCTGTGCGCTTCCATGTTGCCTTTTCGTACGTGAATGTGGCTCTGTGTACCATGGGGGAACAGGGCGACACACAGGTAGTGGCTGGTCATTTCTTGCGGATGCAGCCCACAATGGTGATTAGTGTTTTGGAGTTCATGGCCTGATGGCTGTATGGGCTTGGTGACTTTGATGTGCATTAAATTTCTATTCTGATTTGGCCCGTGTAGCGTTTTTCTTTGCAAGTGATGTGGCATATGCCTATTTGGGGGGCGATGTATTGTGAGGAGATCTGCATTGGGTTCCAGCTTCGGGGTTTAGTTGCGTGGTACTGTGCTGGGCGCGTTTGCCTACGAAGCCCAGTGAGGTCAGGGATGGGGGCTGCCAATATGACTGTTTGAATGTTGTCATGCTCAGGGGCGGGGGATTGGGTTTTGTGTAACAGATGCCGGTCAGCCAGGTGGACTGGTGGAATGATGTGATTTTCGGAATATTGCTGGTCACAGGTGCCTGTGTTTGCGTGCGTTTCTTGGTGGGGGACTGTGGTCATGTCCATTGGGATGGCTTCTGTATTCGTGCCATCTGTGCCCTGCAGCTCCCATTGGCCCCTCTTGTGTTTCTTTTGTTCGTTGCCATGCATGGGTGACTTGTACATTTCAATGGTTGCATTGTGACTTCATTGCACCTACGGGGAGTTGTACTTTGTGGGCAGGGAGCGGTGTACAGGCACTCAGTGGGGCCGTTTACGGTTGATTCGCGATGCCGTACTTCTCGCCATGGCGGAATGGTACATTACGCCATGCCTGATGGCGTTAGGTACATGTCCGCTAGGGTCGGAATTGGCGTACCCTTGCGCCATGGTGGTGTTTGCGGTTTGGCATGGCGCGCGCGTGCGTGCTTGGTGCAGTTAGCGTTGGCGTTCACTACGGTGTCGCTAATGGCTTCGTACTTTGCGGTGACGGGTCATAGTCGCACCGAGCGCTATTCGATGGCGGTATTGCATTTCCGCCATCGTTTTCCCCTTTCCGCCAGGGTCGTAATGAGGGCCAGTGTCTGTACAGTTAGCGGACTGCATGTTCCACCGCCTCCTGGAGGTTGTACCACTGCCTCGCCGGTTTCTGTCTGGATCCGTCAATGTCGGGTCCCAGAGAGGTAGGTTCTGCTTTCCGCCGGCGTCCGCTGCTTCCTGGTCTTCGCTGCTTCTCTGCTTCCACGCTCCACAGCTTCCTACCCTGCTGCTGCTCCGGGGCTGGTTTGACCACCAAGTCCCTTCTCAGTTTTATACCCGTTGGTATCATTGAGGTCCTAATAAAGACCTTTGTTATTTTCCATGACTCACTCTCAATGCTTCCGCGCATCTTCTTCGTGCCAGTACTTGGGTCAGGCGTGATCTTTGTGTTGCTACAAATCTTCTTCGTTTCAGTAGGTGTAATGGTTATAGTATTACAATAACCCATGGAGGTACTAGTCAGAGGGGGCATGAGGGAAGGTGCTAGAGGACTTGGGAAGGTTTGGGTAGTGGCGCTGTGCCCACTATCACCCAGCTGGTCATCCTTATCCCCAGGAGGGGAGTCCCTCCTGTGAGAAACCAGAAGATGTTTCACCCGCTAGTCCCACGGGGATCTGTCATCCAGGTGGCCAGGGCACGGCCATCGCTTTTGGATCCAGTTCTTGGGGGTGGACCAGTGTGCGAGGGTCACCTGGGTGAGGGGTCTTGTGGGAGTGGGACACCTGATGGCGAGACGCAATATCCTCTTCCCTGTAACACCTTTGCCCCATCCTACCCGATAAGATATTTAGGAACTCTACCCCCCTTTTTTCTACATGAACACTTTCACACGGACAGCCCGCTTTGGGAGAAAACAGACTCGCACCCGGGCATTGTACCTGATATGTCCCACTACTATGGTCAGGCAATAATGCTAACCACTCGCACCTGACTTCCATTAAGCTTCCCCACTTGGATAAAAGGCGGAGCACGGGAACACTCTCTGAGCGAGGCAAAGCACAAAAAAGGAACAGTGTTTTTGAGGCGGCAGCTAAACGAGGGGAGATAGACGGCAAACCAAGAAGGGTGCACCAGGAGGGAGATACCGTTACTTTCGAAAGTCCTTCGGGTTGAAAGACGTAAGGCCAGGAAACAAGACTGAACAGTCCTGCATTGTGTGTCAGAGATACCCGGGGCCCTCCTGCATGGCTGATCGAGTCGGGGAGGAGCAGCAGCCGCAGTGATACCGTCCTTGGCTTAGAGGTTAAAGCATTGCCAGTAAGATTAACACAGCCAGTGAGTTGGGGAGACAGATGCAAGGCCGATCTGTGTTGAAGTCAAGGTTGCAAGCAGCAACATTATATAAAGAGCACAAGATGGAAGATTTGTAACGCGTATGATGAAAGACGCGAGGAAAGCTGAATTGCTGATGGATGTTGGAACTAAGAAAAGAAAGATACAACACCTGTGACAGAGTGGTCCGGCACCACAAGTGTACTCAATTGAAGGTCTCTGTAAGGTGTCCAGCTAAAAGTAATAAAAAGTAAAAGATGAGTAAGAAATGAAGTGAATGGAAGTGGTCCTGCGACGGTTTGAGCAAAATCCATTGCACAATCCAAAGTCTTTGATTTTTGACATGTCGGAGTCCAAACGAGGCAGACCATTTGAGAAAACTCTGTTAAGGGGTCTGAGTCTGAATGAGGGAGACCAATTGTGACTATTGTGCTGAAAGGGGGTCCGAACCTGAAGGAGAGAGACCAATGGTGAATAGTGATCCTGAGAACTTGTGAATGTGAAAAACCTGAGAAGAAAGGAACTTTAATGCTTGTTGTTACGTCAGGCCCTCTGCAATAACAGATTTTGAATGGTAAAGAGACTTTGGCACAGAAGGCCTTGATATCTATGCTTCTAACTGTATCCTCGTGGAAGAGAAGCCAGAGTGTGTACGAAGCTCGAACGTGCCGCCTTTTCCCATGCTTAAAACGTGGGGAAGGGAAGCCAACTGCTCAACTATCCTGACATATTCTTTCCTGAACACTTTTTCTTTTGCATACATTGTTGCCCCACACTATTTATATTTAGAAGTAAGGATTTGCATTAGGTTTATTAGTATAGGCCCTTTTATTTTGACAAAGATTCCACTAGGACTGCGTTATTATTAATTGATGGTCGTAGCTTGCTCCCATCTTTAGGTTTAGGGTTAGATGGGCGTTTAACCAACCCATTGAAGTTCAATAGACATCCTTGAACTGTGATCACTTGAGTCTGTCTTCACTGTTTGATACCATGCCTTCCTTACACTCCCCATGAGGTGCTCCTGTATTAAACCACCCCTACGGGGAATATTGGGTGGTGGCCGCACATCCCTAACCTCATGGGAAAGGTCTCCCCCCGTGGGGAGAAGTGATGACACCTAGTGACTCATCACAGTATCTATGTATATATATTTCTGAGGCTTGTGGAATCTGCTTAGATCACATGCTATGCATAGGCCGACATCTAGTGGTAGGTGCGAGTATTACAGTTTTTGTTTTCAAAACTCGAAAAGGGACGTCGAAAGGGCGTGCCAGTAATACTATCCCTAGTGTGTCGTCTACTGTACGCATGGTCCTTCATGCGTCAAGGTCCCTCAGATTGTTTTTTTCCGCCATCATAGTCGGACACACATCGCAAAGTTCCATCTTGGCTAACGCCAATTATTTAGAAAAAGTTTTAACTCTGTTATTTCTTCCTGTCCTTTCGATATCCGTTTACCGCGAGATCTTCGGCAATGGCTTCAAGGACAAGTTGTTGTTTCCATCGTCGACGACCACAACACCAGTCTCGACGATCCTTTGTCTACGCCTTGGAAGGCCCCAACAGGCCTCGGCCCTGCACAGTAGGGAGAGCGTGGGGAGGTTCATATCCTAGTCTCATTAAGAGAATGTATATTCCCCTGCCATCCGCATACATTATGGAAAACGCACCTTTTAAGTTCTGCCCTTCCTGTAATAGAACATTTCCCGATCTTTGTCTCGCCAGGGATCACGCCGATGGACAGTGCAAGTCGTGCAAACTGTTCAGGCCTAAAACACTCAAGGATCGTAAAAACAAACGCTGGACCCACCACGCCATGCAGGCCAAGGCTGCCATGGATGTCGAGGGAGCCTCCAGCGATGGCAGCATCGACGTATTCAGTGACGCCGAGGTCGACTGGGATCCATCGGCTTCCCGCGTGCGAGACCCCAACATGCAGGCCGGCGGCTCTGCTACTGAGACGACAACCAGCGGCTCAAGCACAACCAAGTCTCACCACACAAAGCACACCTCTGACGGCCGAAAGTCGACCACACCGCTGACAGATAGGCCACATGCGGCATTGAGGGGGAGGTCTGAAATTTCCCTGTCCTCTGGGCCGTCGCGATCACCACACGACAGGCCCCCGAAACAGACTGTAAAGTCTGTTTCCGACACCATATCTAAACCTTCAAAGTCCTCGGGCACCGACGACCGGGCATCGAAAGACGCATCGACGGCCTCCAAGAAAGGCACAAACAGCTCAAAGTTAATCAAAAAACACATTTCCAGTACCCTGTTAAAGGGCCATACGTAGAAAAACCAGAAGTCCTCGGCGTCCCAAGGGAAAAAAGCCAAAGCTTCTAAAAGCAGGGATTTCACTACAACAGAAGGCACTCTTTCAAGGGCTATGCATCATAAGAAAAACCCTGTCCCAGAGCCACCTCCTAAACCCACTACTCCTACTCCTGCTCTCTCTGTTATACCAAGCTCCTCACTATGGACAACAGAACAATTTGATAAAGTTATGAGGAGGATGTCCTGTGTTGTTAATTTGTTTGCTGACCACCCCAAGGTCCTCCCAAATCTTCAGGGAACACCACAGGGCGGGGCAGCAGCTACTCAAAGCAGGGCAGCTGTCACTCAGCCAACCGTCAAAAGAGCCTGCCTAGACCCCACGCAGGCTTTCACCTCGCATCAAGACTTGGGGCAGGATACTTACTATTATACCATCCAAGATTCCCAGGAACCTGGCACTTATACAGACCCAGAGGACCAAGGGGACACACTGAACCTAGACCAATATTATGATGAGGACGTTTACGTCATCCTGTCACCAGATCACACCGACCCACCAGTGGCAGGCTCACCGGTAGATAACGAATTACAATATAATGACCTGCTCCTGAAGGCTGCAGAGCACTTCAAGATAGACACACAAGAAGCCCAAGTCGACAAAGACTTTGTGGAAGACATCCTCAGGTATTAAAGGTCAGCAACGCAATTTATCCTCCTGCAATCAGTGCAGAGATGCATGCAACCCTCTCTGCTCAAACCCAATTTAACACGGGCAGTCAACCTGTGCATCGAGAAGATGTTCATAGCAGCCCCCTCAGATCCCTCATACATTAGGGGGCAGTTAAAACCCGACTCTTTGGTAGTTACTACTACACGAAAAAGGGTTGGAACCCATCTGGCCTCTGCTGAGGCCCCTCCTGACAAGGAGAGTAAGAAAATCTACACCTTTGGCAGGAAGGTGACTTCTTCGGCAGCTTACCAAACAAGAATTGCTAATAACACAACACTAATTGCTAAGAATTGCTAATAATACCCTGATACAGGGGTTTCTTCATGCCTTGTCGCAGGCTGTGTTTGCTGATGCCCCTGTTCCAGGGCTTGGCTTTCCTGCCACAGCAAGACATCATTTAGCTACCCACTCCCCTTAAGGTCCCTTCTGTAATGCAGAAAACATTGCTGCCACACCCATTCTCTCCCCACCCATCTATTTCCCTCGTCCCCCGTGATGTCTGTGAGCCCCCTTGTCCCCCTTGATGTCCTTTGTTGCCCACCTGGTCCCCTGTGATGTCTTCTGAGCCCCCCTTCCCCCCTTGTTGTCTACTGTGCTCCCCCACAACCACCCGGTCCCCTGTTTTCCTTGTGCCCCCCCTCCTGCCCTGGGACCTTGTGTTGTCTTGCCCCCCCTTTCTGCCTGCGTCCTGTTCTCTTCTTCCTTCTCAACCCCCCCTCTTCTCCCCTTTTCACCTCATCACTGCAGAAGTTGTCTTGATTCACTGTTGGTTTCTCCTTCACCTACCTGATGCAAATGCTTGGATTTGACTCTGGACACTTGACTTTGTGCCTCACCTTCTCAACTCGTACGCATGTGGACCTTGCTTCTTTGGCCTCCGGTCACTTGACTCTTGTGCTTCACCTTCTCAACTCGTGCGCATTGTGGCCCAGTTTCATGTTGCACTCATCGCCATCTTGAATCCTTGCTTACATTTCTTTTCTCTGCAACATTGTGTTTCTGACCTCTGCAACTGTTTTCTCTCTCCCCTCTGTCTGCCCCTCTCACTGTTTTTTATTCTCTGCCCCCCCTCTTATTTTTGTGCACTTACTCTATCAGAATGGTCCCTGGAGCTAGTATGATAGCAACTATCGTCTGTCTCCTCCCTGTCCCCCCTCCAGCACTATCTGAAATGTCGTCAGGCCTAGTACGATAGTCGCTTGTTTTGTTCCTCTCCCTCCTTTCTCCCCCCCGTCCCCCTCCCCTCGTATAATTTCCAGCTCTACCAGAAATGTCGTCAAGCCTAGTACGGTAGTCGCCTGTCTGTTTCCTTCCCCCCCTCCACCCTCTTCCTTCCTTATTTGTATTTTAGCTCTTGCACTATCTGAAATGTCGCCAGGCCGAGTACGATAGTTATTTTCACATTCTTGTTGTTCATGGCCATATTGAATGTCTCTGTATTGTTCCCTTGTTCCCTCCCTTGTCGTGAAGCGCTTTGAAACACATTGTGTATAGGCAATATATAAATAAACTATCATATCATATCAAACTGTCATATTAGCCAGTTACAATTGTCACAAGTGGGATGAAATCACCCAACAGATCGACTCTGTCCCAGAGCCCCTAAAAACACTGCTCTCACTCACCATCGCAGAGGGGTAACATGTAGCCAACTGTATCCTCAAAAACAACTTGGACGCAGCGGACAATGCGTGGAGAATCGTGGCAGAAGGCACACTGATTTAAACGCTATGCGTGGCTATGGCAATCAGGCTTCAAACTTGAAACCCAGGCAACCCTCCTTAACATACCCATTGAACCCAATGCTTTGTTCGGCAAAGCAGTGGAAGATGCTCTCAAAAGCGCAAAATAGGAATATGACACCCTCACTAGGGCAGGTCACCAACAAACCCTTTGGGCAAAGAAGAGGCTCAAACTCTCACTGTTTCAGAGAACAAAACTCCCAACGGGCTTCAAATTACAATCAAGGTGGCCAAGGTTCATCCTGGGGTTCGTCACAGAGGCAGTCCTCACAACAGGGGTTTCAAAAAGGCCAAAAAAGGTCTCGAAGTAGGGGCAGATGCTCCTCTTCAAGAGGGGGCTCAACCCCCCCTAAGCAATGACCACCCGCTACAGGTTTCCTCCCATGCCACTCCAGTAGGAGGTCGTATTTCACACTTTACCCACGCATGTGAGGGGATCACTTCGGACAAATGGGTACTTTGCTCCATGGCAGGGAGGTATTGCATAGAGCTGATCCAAACACCAGCCAACCACCTACCAAGACAAAGACACACCTCCCAGGAAGAACAACGTATCCTGTTGGAAGAGGTGAAGGCGCAACTTCTAAAGGACACCATAGAAATCATCCCGGCAAACCAGGTAAACAAGGGTATTTATCAATGTACTTCCTTGTGCCAAAAAAAGGCTTAGCAATGCATCCTGTCATAGTTTTACAAAGGTAGCGGGCGCCCCTCTCTCGCAAGAACAGACATGATAACCTGTTCAGTGGTTATTAACCACTTGAGAGTTCGCAGCCACTGCTTTTACTCACTGTGCCTTTCACAGATGGGAAATATCCATTTGCATATCAGTCTTTGTCCTGCCCAGGGGCAGTCCAGCACCGAAATACAATGGCAATTCCAATCTGAACGAGAGTACCACCAGCAACCCCATACACATGTTTCACCCTTGTTGGGGATCATCAGTGAGGTGAAGCTGATGCCTCTCTAAGCACAGTGAGAGGGAGACCACGTCTGGTTGCCCCCAGGAGACCCAGGGTTACCAATCCCAGGTTCCTTAACAAATAGTTTTACAAAGGTAGCGGGCGCCCCTCTCTCGCAAGAACAGACATGATAACCTGTTCAGACCTGCACCCGGCGAACACCTATGTCAAGCCACAAAAATTCTGCATGACAGCGCTTAGGAAGTAATCCCACTGCTGAAGCAAGGGGACTACGTGGCAACCTTGGATATGAAAGATGCATACTTTCATATTTCAATGTTACCAGCGCACAGAAGATTCCTGCGCTTCAAAATAGCGAACCAACACTACCAATTCAAGGTACTACCCTTCGGCATAGCCTCCGCTCCAAGGGTATTTACCAAGGTACTAGCGGTAGTGGCAGTGCATCTACACAGAGATTCAATCCCTGTGTACCCTTATCTGGACGACTGGCTGATAACGGGGGAGTCCACCCAAATTTGCAAGCAAACTACCCAGAGAATAATCAATCTCCTGTTTGAATTGGGTTTCTCAATCAACAAGAAAAAATCAAGTCTCGTTCCAAACAAGACCAAACAGTTCTTGGGAGCTGTCATAAAAACAGAAGAGGGTCTGCTTCTTCTGTCAGACGAAAGAGCCCAAAACATACTGCTGCAAATACCTCAGTATCTAGTCGGTCGCTAAATAACTGTACACAAAGCAATGCGCTTGCTCGGGATGATGGCATCATACATTTACCTGGTCCCACACGCACGGCTGTGTATGCATCCAATGCAAGAGTGGTTAGCAAAACAGTGGTCTCAGGCAAGTGGTCAGTGGGACGATCTAGTGGTGGTTTTGCTAACCCTAGTACAAGCTCTACGCTGGTGGACAAAGGAGAACCTGTTAAAATGAAAACTCTTTCACAGCTCTACAGCGCAGCCAGTTGTCACAGCAGACACATCACTCGCCCATTACCCATTGGGGAGCCCATTACCGCCATCACACAGCGCATGGCCTGTGGCCACACATCACAGCCAAGAATCACATAAAACTGCTGGCATTGCTCAAAGCACTGCAAGCTTTCCAAGTGCACCTGTCTGGTCAGACAGTACAAGTCCTCATGGACAGCACCACTGCCATGTTTTACATAAACAAGCAGGGGGGCACACACTCTCCAAGTCTGTCCAGGTTAGCAGAAAAAATGTGGAAGTGGGGAACTCAAGCGGGACATGTTTCTAACATCGCAACCTGTTCCAGGGGTACTCAATTCTCCCGCAGACTCATTAAGCATAGATCCTCTACCCGAAGAGCACGAGTGGCAGCTCGACAGGAATATTGTAAATGATATCATCGCACCATGGGGTTACCCCCCTCTAGACTTGTTCACCACAAACCAAAACACATGATGCCCAGACTTCGCATCCAGGTTTCCCCAACATGGGTCCAAGGGGAACGCTCTGTGGATGAGCTGGTCAGGGAAATTTGCCTACGCTTTTCCCCCAACTCCACTACTGAGCAAGGTGATAAACAAGTTGCACAAGGAACAAGTGACACTAATCCTAGTTGCTCCTATGTGGGCGAGACAACCTTGGTTTCCACATCTGTGCAAATTGGCGATGTGCGATCCAATCAAACTCTCGTGCCCCTTCAACGTGCTCACACAGCACGGGAGGAAAACATTAGACCCTCAACGTCGGTCTATGAACTTTGCAGCTTGGATCCTGAAGTCATAGAGTTTGGTATAATGATGGGTACTCCCAAATTTTTTGTTATCGGGGGGTCAAGTCTGTAAACAGGGAGGATAAAGGGGAGAAAAGAAACAGAGTAACAGACTGACTACCCCTCTCTCTAAGGTCTGACGACACAACAGGTACAGGTGCTAGAAGGCTGGTGTGTGAATCAACAGCAGTGACCTTGAGGGAGAGACAGTTTTAAAACAGAACCGTAACAAATATATATAAATAAATCTCTTTAATAGGTACTGATAAAAGAATTTTTGTGGAAAAATATATACTGATGGGCTTTCATATCTCACTCATACCATTCATATCGGTGTAATCATTCTGTGACAATTGAGTGCGGCAATTGACAATTTCCTCAAACATATTAGTTGTTGTTAATATGTATAACAATTAGAAAAAACACAATTGGATTTTCTACAGGTCGACATATGTTTCGGCCCCTTTCAATAGTCCCATCGTTGTTCACGGTGGTCTAAATGGTTAGTGTTGGGCCATCTTCAGGACAGTGGTGATTTAATACAAGCTTAGCGTCTTCACCCTTTTTCGTATGAAAAGCCAAATCTGTGGCCGAAAAAATGGTTGTGGACCACGGAGATGAAATTGTAGGGTATCTTCTGTATTCCCCTAATCTATAACCAGGTACCCCTTTGACAGTGGGTGGAGCTTCAGAATTCTGTGCCTCTGACTCGTATCGTGAAGTAATTTCAGATTGGAGTCACTTCCTTCGACACTCAACCTCGTGGTGTCTTACTGGGTCGTTTAAGCGGAATGATGATCCTGCTCGGTCGGCATTTGCTGGCTTCTAAATGAATCCATCTACTTTTTACAAGTATCCTTTATCATGAAGCACACTCCTTTTAAATTCTGCCCCTCCTGGCATGATATGGATCCCTGGAAGGACACCCATAAGGTGTGCAATTGGTGCCTTACACGAGATCACTCCGAATAACTCTGTGCTGCCTGCCAGACCTTTAGACCTAAGACTCTAAAGGACCGGTGTACTAAACGTTGAGCGGCCCACGCCATGCAGGCCGAGGCTTCCATAGAGGTGCCAGCAGGCACACAAGAGGCAGAGGAGGAATTCAGCGCACAAAGTGACATCTATTTGTTTTCTTTTGTATTTTATCTGTGTTTTATAAAGCACCTTAATCCAAAAGCGCTGAACATTTTAAAACAGAGGTATGGTACTATAAAAGATGGTTAGACAGTAAAACAATAAAATGAAGATAGCAATCAATCATGGATGTTGAAGAAGATGGGTTTTCAAAGAAGCACGAAAGACAGAGTAACAGTGATAGATCGAAGTGTGAGTGGAAGGGTGTTAGGCAAAGTTTGTATGCAGTACCCTCTGGGACCACTACACACACTGTATAAGCTTGTACTACACAGTTTTGGTAACGTGTTGAGCAGCCAGGCTTATCTCAAGAGGGGTCAATGTGAGCTGTAGTGGAGTTACACAGAGATTCACAGTTACAGGTATTCAAATAAATTCTTACACTCAAGGTTTCTTGCATAAACAATTATTAATTTATTTATCAGTCAGTTAGAATAAGCCTTCTTCAGAAAGGAGCAATATAATAGTAACACACAAATACACTTCAATACGGTACACTCTTATTTTCTAAATCAGTAAAGACCCTTTTGGGATGGCCCACAGACACAACCTACATCCACAGGTAACTTCAATAACTAGGGTGCTGGGGACATTAATATCTTACTGTTGGCATTTAGAATACTCTTAAAAGTTGGTAAAAGGCAAAGGTTAATAGAACCACAAGAGACCACAAATAGTCTTAAGCAGGCAAATACTTTTAGATTTTCCTAGAAGAGTCATTCAGTTCAATAGGCTAAGCCAAAGTCAATGGGCAAACGTCTTGTATAGGATGAAGCATTTCTGGTAAGTAAATGGAAAAGGCTTTGCGCAAGTTCTTAGGAGTCTTTGATGAAAAGAAGAATCAAATGTAAGGCCACAAGCTGATTAGACCTGTGAGTTGCAGAAGTGACAAGCAATCTACAGTAAGAGGTAAGTTCTCTCAGACTCTTTACAGTACCTTAGAAATGAAGAAAAGACGCAGCTGATGACTTATGTTCCTGTGCAGCTCTGAAGGTCTCACTGTTCCTGGCCCTCAGTCGTGGGGACAAGAGAGAGGACGTCTGGGGACTCCTGCAATGCACTGGGACGGTCAAAACTCGCAACCGGCAAACTTCACTTTCAGTGGCTGTTCAGTGTTTCAGCTCCTCACGTCTACCGCAAATAGCAACACTGCTGTTCCTGGCTGTCGAGATGGACTTTCCTTGCTTCTGGGGTCCCGCACTCTGTTGAGGGGGCTCATTCTCAGTCAGTCCTGCTTCCTGGGAGTCCGGAGGATCTTCCTGAAGCTCTAGGCCAGCTTAAAAGCAACACACACAATCTGGTGTTCCTCTCCCTGGCTATACTGTTTCCCACAGCAACTCTGTGGAAATTCAACCAGCTCCGAGATGGATGTCCAGGTGGCTTACTTTGGAGGCGATTGGTCCCACCAACTCAAGGGGAGAAGTCGTCCGTGCAGGGGCTTCTCTGTCGATGCGAACTTGGTGTTTCGGCACTGCAGCAGGGCTTCACCGTGCAAACCAACGGTCCAGGAGTTGCAGCAGGCGTCCTCTTCAAGTTCTTCTTCGGTTACTTCCTCCAGTGGTCGACTCTGCCTTTCAAGCCAAAAGACTTGCCTTTTTTTCAGTTCTCTCCCATTCATTCCAACCTAGCTGTCAGTCACCAAGAAGGGTGGCTGTCCTTGCCGGACAGTCAGCCGGCCAATCATCTCAGAGTGCATTTGGGTCTCCTAGGAGACTAAGCACAGGGAGTTTCGGGCACCTCCCTCACTTCCTGCCTACCCCAGACACCCTGGAGCCAGAGGCGGGCTTCACTCGTGAATCCCGCCAAAGACAAAATGAACAAAGAGACCAAACCTGGTTTGGCGCGCAGAGTAAATCTCAAGAAGGACGTTTCCACAAAGAAATGGTGAAAAAAGAAGACCGGGGGCCATTTTGACAAACATGGCTCCCGTGGGTGCTTTACTGTAGCTGCGAACACAGCCCGCGGTAAAGGCACACCATGGTAGTTCAAACGAAACCACTGCTACCAGCCACTCAGTGAAAAAAGGGTAACATAAGAAATGTCACATGAGAAACTAGACAAAGGGGTTACTAGGTAGCCCCTCCAGCACTCTATTGTAAGATAGGGTGTGCTGGGTCTATAAAGTTACAATGGTAAGTAAAGTCAATTTCACTTTACTGCTCTTGGAAACAGTAGTTCATCCAAGAGAAGGTATTTAGACCTTTGGGAAATATGAAAGACTTCCCTGTGCCACTGCACTGAAGGTGCTGTGTGACAAAATGTAAAGATGATGCTTATGGAGTTTGTCAGACTCCACAACTAAAAGAAACGCAGTGTTCAAAATCACAATAAAATACACAAGAGAGTGGGAAAAAGGGTCACACTCTCTCCAGGTAAAAAAAAAAATCAAGTCCTCAAAATCCAGCCAGCAAAGTTGCTGGGAGTCTCTAAGGTGGAGGGAATTGGCACATTTCTGAGAATTCTCTGTAACACTCTCCCCCCCTAACCCCTCAGACTAAGGGACAGGATGATTTAATCCACCCATGGATGAATCTCCTTACTCCAGTCGGTCATACTTTCTGGAGAGACAATCAGCATTTTGGTGATTACACCCTGACCTGTGTACTATGGCAAAATCAAACCCCTGTAGACTGATTGACCATCTTAACAATTAAGGATTGTCCCCCTTCATCTGCATTAACCATCTCAAGGGTTGGTGGTCTGTTTGAATCACAAAAGTAGATCCATACAAGTATGGTCTAAACTTCTTCAAAGACCACACAATGGCACAATGGTTGCCCATCTTGTCTCAGATTCCTTCAGTTTCCTACTGATGAAGCAGATTGGGTGTTCCCTGTCTTTCCCATCCAGCTGACTCAGAACTGCACCTATACCTGTATTGGAAGCATCTGTCTGTACAATAAAGGATTGGCTGTAGTCAGGAGCTCTTAAGACTGGAGCATGACAAAGGGCTTGCTTAAGTCCTTCAATTGCCTTAGTGGACTCCTCATTCCACCTGATCTTCTTGGGGAATTTAGGTGAGGAGATCACATTCAAGGGAGAAGCTATGGACCCATAGTTCTCAATAAAGTTCCTATGGTAACCTGTGAGACCT
The DNA here is from genome assembly GCF_040938575.1 of Ambystoma mexicanum. NCBI lineage: Eukaryota > Metazoa > Chordata > Amphibia > Caudata > Ambystomatidae > Ambystoma > Ambystoma mexicanum. The sequence continues at coordinate 747,720,148 of NC_090938.1, read as the reverse complement.
AGAAAGGCTCTCACTTGGATTTGAGTAGTAGGGGTGGCCCAGTTTTGTACTGCTTGTACTTCGCTAGGCAATGGCCTGATTTCACCTCCTCCTACCTCATATCCAAGGTAGACCACTTTACTCTGACCAATTTGACATTTGCTTGCCTTTGTGGTCGGATTGGCCTGCTCAAGAGCCTGCAATACATATCCTAGGTGGTCAATATGCTCTTTCCAAGTAGGGCTGAACACTGCAATGTCATCCAAGTATGCCATGCAGAAGTCCTCCATCCCATTCAGAACATGATTCACCATCCTTTGAAATGTAGCAGGTGCATTCTTTAGTCTAAAAGGCATCACCTTAAACTGGTAGAGGCCTTCTGGGGTTGAAAATGCTGTTTTCTCCGTGGCATGGTCTGTCAGAGCTATTTGCCAATAGCCTGAGGTTAGGTCAAATGTACTGAGGTACTTGGCTGAATCAGGTTTGTCTACCAGCTCATCTGTCCTAGGTAAAGGATGGGCATCAGACATGGTGACTGCATTAAGGGTTCTATAGTCCACACAGAATCTCAACTCCTTGGATCCTGCTTTTGGTACTACTACATCTCGACTAGACCATGGACTTGTAAATGACTCTATTACCCCGAGATCAAGCATCTTGTTGACCTCTTCCTTTATGTGGGTTCTTACATGGTCTGACATACTGTAACCTCTGCTTTTAACAGGTAAACAGTCACCAGTGAGAATCTCATGCTGGCCCCAAGGGGTCAGGCCTGATGATAGTGAAAACAGAGGGACAAACTGATTTAACAGAGCTTTGCACTCCTGTTGTTCCAGTGTCAGATCAGAAATGAGATTAACTCCTTCTATCTTTCCATCTAAAGGTTGTCCCCTGAGGAGGTCAGGAAGAGGCTCACTCTCCTCCTCCTCCTGATCAGAGGCTAGCAGCAAAGCTCCTAGGTCTGGTCTAGAGACATAGGCCTTTAGGCGGTTGGTGCAGAAGACCCTGGGGGCCTCCTTAGGATTGCCTAAATCCACCAAATAATTGACCTCTCCAAGCTTTCCCACAACCTTGAAGGGTCCAATCCATTTGTCCTGTGATGCCCTCTGCCTTGTAGGTACCATAACTAGCTGGTCTTGAGTAACCTCAACCATGTTGGCCTTCTGGTCATGCCAATGCTTCACCAGAACCTGACCTGCTTTCAAGTTATCCGAAGCTTCTGTCATCATGTGTGTCATTCTCCTTTGGAGACCTAACACATAGTCAGTTACTCTCACTGGCTTGTAGGAAGGAGCACTCTCCAACCCCTCCTTGATTAGGGCCAAAGGACCTCTAACAGGATGACCATAGAGAAGCTCAAAGGGACTGAATCCAACCCCTTCCTGAGGGACTTCTCTATAAGCAAAGAGAAGACATGGCAGTAGAAGGTCCCACTTTCTTCTAAGGGGTTCCTCTAAAGCACCTATCATGCTCTTCATTGTTCTATTACACCTCTGTACCAACCCATTGGTCTGGAGATCGTAGGCTGTTGAGAACTTGTAGGTCACTCCACCATTTTTCCACATGGCTTGTAGTGGGACATAAAGTTTGATCCCCTGTCAGAGATAACCTCCTTAGGGAAACCTACTCTGGTAAAAATACCAAGTAGGGCCTTAGCCACGGCCTGACCTGTGAGTCCTCATAGGTATTGCTTCAGGATACTTGGTAGCATGGTCTACCACAACCAATATAAATCGGTTGCCTGAAGATGTGGGAGGGGTTAAGGGACCAACAATGTCTATTCCTACCCTCTCAAAAGGAACTCCCACCACTGGGAGAGGCACCAAAGGTGCAACATTCTTGGCTCCACTCTTGCCAGATGTCTGACAAGTATGGCAGCTTCTACAGAATTTATGTACATCAGACCCCATTTTAGGCCAGTAGAAATAAAGAGAGCCTTTCCTTGGTCTTCTTAAAACATAAGTGACCAGCCAAAGGAATCTCATGGGCTAACTGTAGAAACTGAGGTCTCACTTCCTGGGGCACTACAAGTCTTCTGTAGTCTCCTGGGGTAGAATCAATAGGTTCACTGTAGAGGAGGCCATCCTCCCAGTACAACCTGTGCTTCCCTGGCTCTTACCTGTCCAGCTGGGAAGCTGCTTGTTGGCGAAGTCCTTCAAGAGTAGGACACTCTCTTTTGATCTCTGCTGAAGTCTGCCCTACAGGGGCCATCTTCTGCCAGTAATGACTGCAGCTCAGGATGGTCTTTAGGATCCAGATTTCCAATAGGGGGAGGTCTTCGAGCTCTGTCTCATCAGTAGCTGACTCAACCTATTCTGGTTGGATCTCACACTTAGCCTCAGCTGGTTGAATAGTCACTGTTGTGACTTTGGACTGTCCTCTCGGTGATGGCCTGGTTTGATGCACAGGAGTGCTATCTTTCTTGTTTCTTGGGTTTCCCCTTTGTCTCTTTCTTCCTGGAAATAGAAGTTGGCTCTTCCTGTGGACTGGGTGTTATAGGTTCTTCTCTAACAACCCACTGAGAGTGATTTAAGGTGAGCTCTCTGGCCTTCCTAGTCTGCTCCTGCTTCCTTTTACTGGGAGGCCTGGGGGTGCTTGATACAACTCCAAGAGTTTTTAAGTCATTCCCCAGCAGGACTCTCCCAGGCACCTCACTTTGTACACTGACAGGTATTCTTACTGTCATATTGTTGCACTGATGAGAGCTGGTACTATTGGAACCATCTGGATAGGGCCTCCAGCAAGCTTATTGGGGCCTTTGGGTGCCTTAGCAACATCCTCAGGTTTGAAAAAGGTTTCATCCACCACTGTGATGCTGGCCCCGGTGTCTCTAATGGCAGGGGTCACCTGACCATTTACAAGTACACAGTCCTTGTAGCATTCTTTTGTCTTATCTGGTATAGAGTTCCTTGCTGGGTTGAAAGAGACGTCCCTGAAAATATGGTAAGTGGTTTGAAACTGTATGGTGAACACTTTTGGTGGGCCAATCCTTCAGTGTGTTAGTATCCATGAGATAAGGGATTTCCTCGTGGATGTCATCTAAGGTTAGAGATGTAATTCCTAAGATTTTCTCTCCGGGAATGATGGGCACCGGGTCGGGGTTGGTAGATTCCTCTTCTACTCCTATACGAGATAGGGCATCTGCCTTGCCATTTCGACAACCGGGTCAGTAAGTGATCACAAAGTCGAATTCAGCGAAAAATAATGCCCAACGGAGTTGGCGAGATGATTGAGCCTTCGCCACCTTCAGGTACTGTAGATTGCGGTGATCAGTGATTACTGTAATTGTATGCCTTGCTCCTAGAAGGTAATGCCGCCAAGCCTTGAAGGCCGCCTTGATGGCCAAAAGTTCCTTGTCCGTAATGGCATAATTCAGTTCTGGTGCCATGAATTTCCGTGACCAAAAGGCCACTGGGTGAAGTTGACCTGTTTCAGGATCCTTTCGCGAGAGGACCGCTCCCATTGCCGAACTGGAAGCGTCAGTCTCAAGCACGTACGGTAGATCTGGATGCGGGTGTTTCAGGATTGGAGCTGAGGTGAATTTTTGTTTTAAATCCTGAAAGGCTTTCTCGGCCTCCTCAGACCATTGAAAATGTTTGTTCTTTCGCAGTAGAGCGGTGATGGGATGTACTAGCTGTGAGAAGCCTGGAATGAAGCGACGATAGAAGTTCGCAAATCCGAGCATGTTCTGAACTCCTTTAATTGAGGTTGGAGAAGGCCAGTTGAGGATGGCATCAACCTTCCGCGAATCCATGCGTACACCATGAGGGGTTAGAACAAATCCAAGGAACTCGACCTCAGTAACATGGAAGAAGCATTTTTCCAGTTTTGCAAATAGTCTGTGTTGCCGAAGTTTGTCCTGAACTGCACGGACGTGTTTCACATGTTCTTGTTCAGATGGGGAACACACCAGAATGTCGTCTATGTATACTAGGACACACACATCAATTAATTCTTGCAGGACATCATTCATGAAATACTGGAACGCCGCTGGGGCGTTACAAAGGCCAAAGGGCATTACTTGGTATTCAAATAGCCCGTATTTGGTGAGAAAGGCGGTCTTCCATTCGTCCCCTTTCTTAATTCGTACCAGGTGGTATGCCCCTCAGAGATCTAGCTTGGTATAGAATCGGGCATCTTTAACTTGATCCAATAGTTCAGGAATTAGCGGCAAGGGGTAACGTTTTTTAACTGTGACTTGGTTCAATGTGCGGTAATCGATGCAAGTCCTAAGGTCTCCTTCCTTCTTAGGCACGAAGAATAAGGGTGAGGCTGCTGGGGACTTGGACGGGCGGATAAAGCCATTAGCTAGGTACTGGTCTAGATACTTTTTTTAATGCAAATTTTCAGGTTCAGTGAGCGCATAGATTCGACCGCATGGAATCTGTGCGCCAGGTATAAGGTCGATCTGACAGTCGTACGATCTATGGGGAGGAAGAGTATTAGCTTGATCCTTCTGGAAAACATCCTGATTGTCTTGGTATACCGGAGGTAGCGGATTAGTCAGACTCATGATTGTTGTCACTTCCTTGACCAAAGGTTCCTTTGTCTGATAACAAGTACGAGCACAGTCAGCTGAGAAGGTCAGCCTCTTAGCACGCCAGTCTATGCAAGGATTGTGTGATTCTAGCCATGGCATTCCCAGAATTATTTGAAACTGTGGAGCCTTGATTATATCGAACACAATGGCTTCCCTATGTCCGTCCTGGCACAAAAGTATCATCTCCGTCGTTGAGTGCGTTACTCGACCCGAAGCAATCTCAGTTCCGTCGACAGTGGTGACTAAGTCTGTTGTTGCCTTTTCGCAAAGGGGAAGATTTATCCTTGAAGCCAATTCTTGATCCATATAATTTCCAATGGCTCCACTATCGATATATGCTCTGACTACATGCATTTGGGACGGCTGTTGGTGACTTATGAGGATCATTGGCAAGGCTAGGTGCGAGGTCTGGGAGTCCTTTTCGCTCGGCAAGCGGACCTCTACGCTTGTCGGGCGAGGAAGTTTTCCGACTCTGGCTCCGCTTCAACTTTGCTGGCAACCCCAACTGCTTTCTTGGGTGGTTTTACAGGGCACTCTCGGAGGAAATGGCCGGCTGAGCCGCAATACAAACACAACTGTTGTTGCCTTCTCCTATCTCTTTCAGCCTTGGATAACGGCCCTCGCACTCCTCCGGTCTGCATGGGCTCGGCCAAATCGGTGGTTTTGGATGCATTGTCTTTTGGGCGCACAAATACCCGAGTGTCCATTCTAGCTCGATCTGCCTTACGGTTCTGTAGTCTATGATCAAGCTGAACCACCAAATCTATGTATTCCGCACAATCACTGGGAGGGTTGACCACTTGAGCTAAAACATCCTTTAACTCCCCTCTCAAACCTCAGTAAAACAGGGTTGTTCTTTTGTCGTCCGGCCAATAGGTTTCCACTATCAGTCTATTAAAGGTTGCGATGTATGTCAACAGATCTTGATTGCCTTGGCGTAGAGACAAGAGTTCATTATCCAATGCCTGACCCTGAGAGTGGCGGGCAAACAATTTCTCCTTGTCCAATTGAAACCTCTGGAAGTCTCGCAAGACGGGGTTGTCCCGATTGACTAGAGGTACCAACCAGTCCGCAGCACTGCCGCTGAGATATGACAGCACAAAGGCTACCTTAGATTGGTCATTTGGAAAAGCTCCTGATCTACATAGGAAATGTAGTCGGCTCTGAATTATAAAAACGGCATACCTTTTTGGGTCTCCTGCAAAGCGTTCAGGAGGTGCCAAAGGTACGGCTCCTGGAAGGACCACTTGGACTGGATTGCTTGGTGTAGTCGGTACCATTGACCCCTAACCTGGTAACGGTGTTTGCCCCACCTGTGATTGAAGCAATTGTCTGGCGAGCTCATCAGTACGATCCTTGGCCACGATCAGTTCTCTCCTCAAAGCATTGGTTTCCTGCCGGGCTGAGTGTACCTCGGCCCTGAGTTCCCCCAAAAGCTGGACTAGCTGGTCAGTCTCAGAGGTTTCCATGACGCCCAGGTAGAGAATTTGTAGAAGGCTTTGCGTTCTGTCACGCTCACCTGGTCTCCACGGGGGCGTAGCATGTAGCCGAACAAATGATGTCTGCACTGGCGTAGCACTGCTTGAATGATGATGTCCTCTCCCTTGTTATCACCCCAGGAGGCATCTGCCTTGGAGTTTTGTGAGGTTGGCTCTTCGTCCTGCTTGTCTCTTAGCAGGGGCGCAGTAAGCACAGTCTTTCCCCGGACCAAGTTAGTTCACTGGTCCAGTGTGGCTGTTGCAGAGTCTGGAATATCTGGATTTAGCAGGTAAGTCTCTATGCCAATGGATGCTTGGTATAGATGCTCAAAGTCTTTATTGTCCAAGGTTTAAACATGTTTTGTCTTTTCTTTCAGGCGCGGTTTCGTGCTGAGGTTGGATGAAGAATTGGCTCTTCCTTGGATGCAGAGCAGGTTCCCTTCAGGTGAGTTTTAATGCGAATGAGTGGCGCTGCACGTCTGAATAACTGTTCGTTTTCGTACGCGACTAACCTGCTGTTTCCTTTCTTTCTGTGCAGGCGCGGCACGGCTCCAAGGACAGCGAATGGAAGAACCGCTCCATGGTTTTTCGGAGGAATGCAGACCCCCAGGTGAGTATTGGATGCCTGCGCGGATGCCTTCTTTCCTGCAAGGATGGCGATCCGAAGACCAGCTGAAGGCACGACCGATGGATGAGAACTGCAGGTAAGGCCTTCGTCGCTGTAATAACTCCTGTTCTCTTCTCTTTCTTCTTTCAGGTACCGATGGATGGAAATCCCAGAACGGGCGTGGCTGTAGAAGTTCGAGGACAGAGCAGACACGTTGTGCGTTACGCTGCAGGAGTGCAGAATAACGCAAAGCGTTTTCTGCCTGCAGGGCGTGGCTTAAATAGCCTTGCAAGTAGTTCCAGGTAAAGTAGTCCCTTTGCCACTCCCTGCCTTTCAGGTAGGTAGTCCCTCAGCCACACCCTGGGTGTGCAGAAAGGCTCAGCCTCACTAGGCTGATTAAGTAGTCCCATGCAGTTCAACCCAATTTATGAGCCTGGCGCCACCGGCGCCAGGACTGAGTCCAAGAAGTTTTTGGGCACTCCTTTGGGGCTTGATAAGCCCTTTTGGGTGTCAATGACTGGGGTGGGCTCACTACACACCAGTCTGACTACAGTTATAGGAAACCCAACCTTTGGTATAAGCTTGTACTAAACAGTTTTGGTAGCGTGTTGAGCAGCCAGGTTTATCTCAAGAGGGGAAATGTGAGCTGTAGTGGAGTTACACAGAGATTCACAATTACAGGTATTCAAATAAACTCTTACACTCAAGGTTTCTTGCATAAACAATTATTCATTTGTTTAGCAGTCAGATAGAATAAGCCTTCTTCAGAAGGGAGCCATATAATAGTAACACATAAATACACTTCAATACTGTACGCTCTTAGTTTCTAAATCAGTAAAGACCCCTTTGGGATGGCCCACAGACGCAACCTACACCCACATGTGACTTCAATAACTACGGGCTGGGGACATTAATATCTTACTGTTGGCATTTAGAATACTCTTAAAGGTTGGTACAAGGCAAAGATTAATAGAACTACTAGAGACCACAAATAATCTTAAGCAGGCAAATACTTTTAGATTTTCCTAGAAGAGTCATTCAGTTCAATGGGCTAAGCCAAAGTCAATGGGCAAAAGTCTTGTATAGGATGAAGCAATTCTGGTAAGTAAATGGAAAAGGCGTTGCACAAGTTCTTAGGAGTCTTTGATGAAAACAAGAATCAAATGTAGGGCCACAAGCCGATTAGACTTGTGAGTTGCAGAAGTGGCAAGCACTCTACAGTAAGACGTAAATTCTCTCAGACTCTTTACAGTACATTAGAAATGAAGAAAAGATGCAGCTGATGACTTCTGTTCCTGTGCAGCTCTGCAGGTCTAATTGTTCCTGGGCCTCAGTCGTGGGGACAAGAGGGAGGTCGTCAGGGGACTCCTGCAATGCACTGGGACGGTCAAAACTTGCAACCGGCAAACTTCACTTTCAGCGGCTGTTCAGTGTTTCAGTTCCTTGCGTCTACCGCAAATAGCAACACAGCGTTTCCTGGCTGTTGAGATGGACTTTCCTTGCTTCTGGGGTCCCGCACTCTGTTGAGGGGGCTCAGGCTCGGTCAGTCCTGCTTCCCGAGAGTCCGGAGGATCTTCCTGAAGCTCTAGGCCATCTTAAAAGCAATGGACACAATCTGGTGTTCCTCTCCCTAGCTATACGGTTTCCAACAGCAACTCTGTAGAAATTCAACCAGCTCCGAGATGGATGTCCAGGTGGCTTACTTTGGAGTTGATTGGTCGAACCAACTGAAGGGGAGAAGTCATCCGTGCAGGGGCTTCACTGACGATGCAAACTTGGTGTTTTGGCACTGCAGCAGGGCTTCACGGGGCAAACCAACGGTCCTGGAGTTGCAGCAGGCATCCTCTTCAAGTTCTTCTTCGGTTCCTTCGTCCAGTGGTCGACTCTGCCTTCCAAGCCAAAAGACTCGGCTTTTTTTCAGTTCTCTCCCATTCATTCGAGCCTAGCTGTCAGTCACCGAGCATGGTGGCTGTCCTTGCTGGATGGTCAGCCGGCCAATCATCTCAGAGTGCATTTGGGTCTCCTAGGAGACTAAGCACAGGTAGTTTCGGGCACCTCCCTCACTTCCTGCCTACCCCAGACACCATGGAGCCAGAGGCGGGCTTCACTCGTGAATCCTGCCAAAGGCAAAATGAACAAAGAGACCAAACATGGTTTGGCGCGCAGAGTAAATCTCAAGAAGGACCTCAAGAAGGTGCTTTACTGTAGCTGCGAACGCAGCCCGCGGTAAAGGCACACCATGGTAGTTCAAACGAAACCACTGCCACCAGCCTTTCAGGGCGAAAAGGGTAACATAAAAAATGTGACATGAGAAACTGGGTAACCCCTCCAGCACCCTATTATAAGATAGTGTGTGCTGGGTTTAGAAAGTTACAATGGTAAGGAAAGTCAATTTCACTTTACTGCTCTTGGAAACAGTAGTATATCCAAGAGAAGGTATTTAAACCTTTGGGAAATCTGAAAGACTTCCCTGTGCCACTGCACTGAAGGTGCTGTGTGACGCAATGTAAAAGATGCCTATGGAGTTTGTCAGACTCCACAACCAAAAGAAACACAGTGTTCAAAATCGCAATAAAATACATGAGAGAGTGGGAAATAGGGGCACACTCTCTCCAGGTTAAAAAAAATCAAGTCCTCAAAATCCAGCAAAGTTGCTGGGGGTCTCTAAGGTGGAGGGAATTAGCACATTTCTGAGAATTCTCCCTAACAGAAGGGCATTCCAGTTGAGAGGAGCAAGAAGCTGAAAGGATCGGAAGCGAGGCTGGGCACATATAGGATGAGGAACCACAAGTCTAAAGAGAGAGGAAGAACAAAGAGAACAGGTCAGGGTATACAAAGATAAAAGCACAGACAGGTAGTTAGGCGAAAGTCCATAGAGGGATTTAAAGACAAAGCAAAGAAAGCAGAAATATAGTCTTGATAGGAAAGAAGACAAAGTGAACTAATAGAAGAGTTAAAGACTGACTTTAGTGGAGCAAGACGAGAGCTTGGAAGACCAAAGAGAGTAGAAGAACAGTAAAAGAGTCAAGAGAAGATCAGTGAGGAAATTAGAAGTTTAGATGCCTGGAAAGTGAGGAAGAAGCGAGCATTATGGATATTATGAAGGTGAAAACGACATGAACGGGAAGCGAGAGAAATGTGGTGAGAGAAGGAAAGCTAGATCACAAGCAGTAGTAGAGATTGGAAGATTAGAGGGAGGGAAGGATTTGAACGGGGTGGAGGATGGGGGGAAGAGTGTTGGCAGGGAAGAACAGAACCTCTGTCTTACCTGCATTAAGAGTGAGAAAGTGAGAAGACATCCAAGATTTAATAGCGGTAAGACAGGATGTGAGGGTGCAGTGAATTTCAGGAGTAAAGAATAAGAAAGATAGAAACAGCTGAATATCATCCGCATAGAAGTGATGGGAGAGACGAAAGGAGGAGATAATAGCAGCGAGTTGTGGGGTGTACAATGAGAAGAGGAAAGGGCCGAGGACTGACCCTAGGGGTACCCCATGGTCAAGAGGGAAAGCTGTAGAGGTTTTGCCTGCCGATGAGACAGAGAAGGTCCGATTTAGAGAGATAAGAGCTAAACCAATATAGAACAGAACCCTTAAAACCAAAGGAAGAAAGTGAAGCCAGAAGCAAGGAGTGACCCACGGTGTCAAATGCAGCAGATAAATCAAAAAAGAATGAGAAAGGAAGAGTGTTTAGAATATCGAGCTGTGAGAAGGGAATTGAGAATAGAAATCACTGCTTTTTAATTTGTATGTAAAACTGCTTATGGATATTTTGAGAAAGCATGGTATACAGTTTCATTCATACGCGGATGATACTCAGGTGTTCCTGGGGATACAGAACCAAGAGGAAACATATGAGATAGTGGAACGATGTCTACAAGAGATACATGGTTGGATGTGTGCAAATCAGTTATTGCTGAATGCCAGCAAAACTGAAAGTATCCGTATTCACCTCAAAACACCATCTACAGAAGGAGAAATTGCATCCCCCTTGTTTATTGGGGACACAGTTGAATTTCTCCAAAAAAATTAAGAATTTAGGTTGTATCTGGGAGGACAATATGGAAAGTGGAGCTCAGGTGAGTGTGAAGGTGCAGGCAGCATACCACTCATTGCGTATACTGAGACACATTTTACCTTTTATTGCGAATGAGGATAGAGCGGTAGTTATCGGTACTATGGTTAATTCGAAGCTAGATTATGGTAACGCATTGCTGTCGGGTATTCCAGCTTGCCAACTGTGTAGACTGCAGTTGGCCCAAAATGCAGCAGTCAGACTGGTGTACAGCGCAAAAAAATCTGCCTCAATCTATCCTGAGAAAAGTCCTGCACTGTTTGCCTGTAAAAGAGAGAAAAGAGTTTAAGGTCCTCTGTTTGGTCTATAAGGGCGTGAATAATATAGGGCCAACATACTTAACAGATAAAATCAGGAGGTACATTCCTACCCGACAACTATGCTCCGCAGATCAAAATCTGCTCTGCATACCAGGCACTAAATGTGTGTACAAAGGGGACGGCAGATTCTCAGTCTACGGGCCCAGAGCGTGGAACAAACTACCCAGAGAAATCTGCGTCATTAAAACCCTTTCGGTTTTCCGGAGGGCTGTAAATACCTATTTGTTCTGTTAGGCTTCTGATAGAGTATATTTGCTAAGTAATTCTCATAAGATCCAGTGGACCATTCACAGATAAATGTCAATTGATACATCTGCGCCCAGTTACGATTGAGTTTGTTAGGTGCGCGTTACAAATACCACAATACAATACAATACAATACAAAACATCAAAGATAACAGGAAAGACTTCACGACCTTGGTGGCACTAATGAACTCAAAGCTCCTACAACTTGAGGACTTATTTAGCCGGACCAGCAATGAACAAAATGAGTGTACCAAAAGGCTAGATGTATCCTTGAAATCTTTAACTGAAAAAAAACGAAATGACATCATGGACAAAAAGCTGTTAGCGGAAGTTGCCAAAGAGGCCTTGTCTCTATTTAAACATGAAAACTCAGACTCAAGAAAGAGACTAAACTATGAACCAGCGGCATGTAGGAGCGTGCAAAACAAGGATACAGTGGACACTCATGGGTCGCAGGGTAACATTTTAGCCAACAAACCCCGCTTTGAGGCACCTAGAGCGAAGGTCCTAGATCCAAACATGGCTAGGAATGTTGTTGATTTGGGACCGAGCCTTTATGAAGCTCACACCATGAATCTGAAATCCAGTTCCATCACTAACTCAGAACTGGAAGGGGGACGCACGGAAGGTTTGGTGATTAATACAAACGACTTGAACCTGTCTTGTAATTCACCAGTGTCTAACATTGCTGAAATTTCATTTAACACGGCTTTTGAACAGACTAGAGGCCAAGATAACTTGGCACACTCTAATGCTCAAGTATTTAGATTCTCAGGTGACCAAAACTCAGGCCTCGGAGCAAACACCATTGTCCCAATTCCCGAAGATCCAAAGTCAAATGCCTCTGGGTTTTTTCCAATTTTTAATGGAGGCATCCAAGTCCCCCTGAAGGGCCCGAAAGTTAAACCACCGGTCCGGCCTCTTCCCAAGAAATAAAAAAATCAAACAGGGAGAAAAAGCACTTGCGCGACTGGTGCGAGAAAATTCTTGCGCAACATAAAAATCGTCCATGTAATGGCAAAAGACAAAATCAAGAATACCCACTCATGCCAAACGAACGTCTTGAAAATGAAAAGCACTGAAGAAAAATCAAAAAAGGATCAGGAGAGCGAGGTGATGTGCATTGACGATCTTTCAGTCGACCTGTTAAATATGTCAACATATGATGATGGGGCAATTGAAGAGTCCCAGGTTACTGTTAAACCAACTGCGAAAAACGAGGGCAAAGACGTTCCAAATATACCGGAGGCACAGGGAGTTCCAAGCAAAAGCGCTGTAGGAAGGCTGAGCATTGTGGCGCCACCTAACGCTGGAAGATTGTGTACCATTATACCAGCTACAGAGGTTTTGTCACCCAAAGAAATGCCCCCCTCGAGCCGCGCGTTCCCTACGTTATATGACAAAAGAGATGCTAAGCTGTAGAATGGAAACACAACATGAAAAAGATACTAGCCCAAATGGTAAAAAGGTAGAGCTTGGCCACCCCGCTGATGTTGGCAAACATAATATCCATCAGGACAAGGTTGGAGGAGAATTGGTTTTGGGCCAGAAAAAAACGTCGAAGAACAGTATAAACAGCCGTCTCATTACGGGTAAAGTGAACGAGCACAGAAGATGTGATAAGAGCTACTCTGTCTGTAAGATTATGATAGAACGAGTGGACTCTAGTGACAAGTGGATCTTAAACCGTAGCAATGTGATAAAATTACTTCACTATGTTCCAAGTTTACGAGCTATTGGTTCTGATGACGTGAAAATAGTAGAATTTCCAGATGAAGATCAAAACGATAAAGTGGTGTTGCATTTAGTGTCACCTATTATTGTAGACACTATTTTAGAAGCAAGTGCTGTCCTGCTATCCTTGGGCTTCGATGTGTACAAACAAGTGGATGCATCCTTTAAAGCACAATCTGCTGGTCAGGCAGGCACTGTGACTTTGTTGCCACCGAATGCGGATTTGCGGAACCAAGCAACATACTCTAAAAACTGCTCGCGCCAATCTGTGAGTCCGTTGCGAGGGACGAAAAGACTGGAAACGCAACACTGCGAGGTGTGTGAAAAGAGTATTGGCGATACGCATAAAGTCAAGTTTGTCGTCGAACAATCAAAGCCTAAAGAGTGCGTAAAAGACCAAATCGGAATAACCATAGAAGGGCTAAACTGTATTGATGAAGCCAAGGAAAAGGATCCCAAATTCATAAACCAACCAGAATGCAACTCCGAGTGGCAATGGCTGGCGCAATCTCTGAACACAAAAGCTCGAAAGTAATGCCAGAAGGAGAGTACCACACATGTGAGCCTGGTCGGTTCTTGGAATACGAGGGGACTCATGCATTTGTTCAACTTAAACTGGCTGGAGGGTTTGGAGATGGCTTGTTTTGCAGGAAACTTGGCTATGCCAACTGCCGACCGTGGAAGGTTATGAACTTGCGTTCAACCCGGCCATAAAGACTGATAAAGGGCGTCCAATGGCAGGTTTAGTAACCTTAGTCAACAGAAAATCTGGCTATCGTATTATAGAAACCATAAACCATTCGCCTTTCATCCAAGTGACTGTTATAGGAAAGCTTGACTGACTTAATAACTTCACTGATCAACTCACGTTAGTAAATCTGTATTGGAATCGCAGTAGAGCAGGCAAGTACCCCTTTTTACAAATATCGACAATTCTGGATTCCCTATTAGAAGTCACGAAATTTGCCAGTCTAATCATTTGCGGAGATCTAAACTTAGATTATTTTAAGAATTCTGGACCCGAAACATGAAATTGGCAAATGAATGGCACTCAGAGATGGACTTAAGAAAGCCGCACATGCTAAATGGGTGCACTCCTGGAGACATACCACCTGCACCAACATGGCGGCGAGCAGACCATAAAGCAAACATCGATTACATGTTTGTCTCGGATGATCTCCACTCTAGAGTGAAAAGCATGAAGGTGATACAAATGGTCAATAGTGAACATGACATGCTACGAATGGAACTAATAACTTACGGCAGCTCGATAAGAACCAGATGGAACCATAAAGTCTCAGTGGAATCTAATAGGGTAAGACTGAGATTAGACGAATCTGATGTCTCTTATATCTCAAATAAGTTTTGCATGGAGAGCTCAGCTGTGGAATATGGTCACCTGTTAATGCAGTTTAAGACAAAAAAAGTAGGTTCAAGACACCCGAACTTTGTTCGCAAACACTGCTTTGACCTCGAAATACTGAAAAGGAAGTGCCAGATGCGCTGTGAGATTCGCAAGATTCAAGGCCTAGATGTACAAGTGCGGAAATCTAAAAAACGCGCTGCGACACAAAAATATAAAAATTGGTTAAAATCGCATAAAAATCTAATGCTGCAAAACGATGCTGGAAAGCTTATGAAATAAAAACACTGGGGACTTTTGGAGAATAATTAATAACACACAGGTGCCACAAAAGGCGCTTCAAACCAGCTTGGTGACTGAGACTGAGTGGATCTCACACTTTAGTGAGTTATACAGAAAAGGTGGGCTCTAACCTTTTTAAGAGAGGACATTGTGAGCATAATCACAAAGGCAAAAGGATCTAGAGCCCTTGGTCCTGATGGTTTAACAAATTTCACTATAAAACAACATCCTGAAATTTGGGCAGACTTCTGCTTTGCATTGTTTGAAAGGATCAACATGCAATGTTGTACGCCTAGTTCCTGGAAAACCGCGATCATCGTTCCAATCTTTAAAAAAGGGAACCGAGCTTGTCCAAAAGATTACTGCCCAGTAGCTCTATTAGATGTGTTGGGAAAGATCTACACAACCTTATTACAACGGAAGCTGGTTGACTGGGCAATAAAATCTAAGCATGTGGACTTGAGACAAGCGGGCTTTGTGAAGAATGTTGGATGCGCGCTAAACCTTCTGTTGTTAAATCTAGTCAAGATGGAGGCCTTGAGAACAAACACGAGGGTCTATCTCGCATTCATCGACTTCTCTTATGCCTTTGATAGCATTGACCGTGAACTATTGTGGAGTAAATTGCGGTCCTGGGGTTGTCCAGATGGCTTGTTGGCAGCTATCAGAGAGTTACACACAGAGACAACCATCAGTATCCGGCTAGATCAAACTGGCATTCTCTCTACGGAGATTGAAACCTTTAGGGGATTAAAACAAGGTTGTCCCTTGGCTGCAGCGATATTTAGCCTGTTTCTCTCTGACATTGGAGCTGCCATAGACGCTGTGAAATCATTTCCTCCAAAAATACATAGGTCACATCTCAGTTGGCTTCTGTATGCAGATGACCTGATCTTGTTGGATGTAACTCCAATAGGTCTTCCGAGAAAATTAGATGCAGTGGAAGCCTATGTGAAATTAAATCATCTACACATTAACACAAAGAAATGCAAGATCCTATTACTCCACAATCTCAAAGCTGCAAGGAATACCATCTGCAAGAGGGCTTCTTGGCAATTGGGCCAGGAAACACTGAGAATATCAAACAGCGCAACATATCTTGGTATGCTAATAAGCGCAAGTATTTACGACGGCCCATGGATCCTAGACACCAAGAGAAGTGCAGACACCTTGCTAGCCAAGCGCTTGTCCTGAAAAACAAATGTGGGAAGTTCTCGCTGAAACCAGTGATGAACTTTTACCAACAGAAAGTAATTCCAGTTTTAACTTATGGAGCAGAAAATGCATTTGGTTGTCCATACGAGCTGTGGTCAACTCTTGAAAACATCTTTTGGACTAAAGTGTTGGGGCTGCCTAAAGGCATATCGACAGCCTGCATATGATACGAGCTATCGCTGATTTCATTGCATGCGAGGATTTGTTGAAACATGTTGTCACTGTTTCGGAAAACAAGTTCTTTAGAGAAAATTCCACTATTTGAAATTTTGCACAGCGCAACCTCGAATAAGAATGACATATTGTCTCAGTGGATTGGTCGTTGCGAAAGGCTTCTTGAAGAGTTTGATATCAAGGTATCAATGTTACATGAAAACCCAGACCGAGCAAAGAAAAAAGAAAAAAATTTGGCAGGCTGACTGGGAACTGACTAGTGAACAGAGAGGTGCAAACAAGCTTATGGAGGACGCACCTGGCAAGGCCATGGGCTTTAATAAACTCCAACGATATGTAGAGCTTTTTCCGGACACAAACGCAAGGAGACTGTTCATGCTTTTTCACCTGAATGCCTTTAAGACAAAGAACGCCTTTGAGTATGGTCAAGTAACACAAACCTAAATCCATCATGTAGGTTTTTTGCAAAAGAAAACAAAACACTTAAACATCTGCTGCTGTTTTGCTGTGAACTCCGGACAGTCAGAACGACACACTTGGGACCTCTGATCTCAAAACTTCCCTCGTTGAGTGCAGACGAATGGTGGCAAAAAATGTTCAATGGCATGGATATGAAACTGCTAATTCCATTAACGTTCTTGCTAAATGAGATTGAAAAACTGTTGGTGTCTGAATCACTCTAGTGTACAATGAGAATTAACTTTAAAGCCTTGCGAGATTGGTCGACGAAATGGTCAAAGAGAATTTTGGAAGGGCGGGAGGGACCTCCTTAATTTTTAATTTTTAGGTTTGTGATATTTTAAATGTTTACGTTTGTAAACCAATAAAATTAAATTTTAAAAAAAAGAAAAAAAGAAAAAATTGGAGACAGAGAGAGAGGGCGGAGAAATTGGAGACAATCAGGGGATTAGCTATGGGTTTTTTTAAAATGGGAATGATAGTTGCATGTTTAAAGGAGACAGGAAAGACGGACGTCGAGAGGCAGGCATTAAAGAAAGAGACAAGATATGGTATTAGAAGAGGATAGACATTAGGTATGAGAACAGAGAAGAACATCAGTGTTGGAGATAGGAGCGAAGTGAGAGATAGAGGCAGAAGGGGTAGAAATAGAGGGAGGTGATGAGCCTAAAGGAAGAGAGGCTTCAATGTTTTGACGAAGAGAGAGAACCTTCGATGAGAAGAAGTGAGCGAAGTCAAGAGCGGACACAGTGGAGTTAAGAGAGTGGTCGGGTGTGGGAGGAGAGAGAAGGCGTGCAAGGGTTTGAAAAAGATGCCTAGGGTGGGCAGATTGAGTGTGAAGAAGATCAGAAAAGTAGACATGCTTAGCAGAGAGTAGTCAGTCATCATAAGGAGTGTGATAGGAGAAGAGGAATGATCAGGTCCAGATTTGGATTTGAGCTGCCGCCTTTCGAGTCGGCAGAGAAAGCGTTGCATAGAGGTTGAGAGGGTTTCCGAGTAGGCTGGAAAGCAGATGAAGGATAGAGTTGATCCAGGGAGAGAGAAAGAGATGAGGAAATGGCAGAAGCTGCCTCATCAGCATTGAGAGTAGAAAAAGATGAGAGAGAAGGAAGTCTAGCAGAACAGTTGTCAAAGAAAAGTGTAGAGTTAAAGCTGCGTAGGTCACACTGAAACATTTTTTGTGGAAGAGAGAGAAGTAGGGAGCACTGGGGAATGGAGGAGAGTACTGATACTGAAAGTAGATAGTGGAAAGATCAAAGATGAAACAGGAACAGCAGCTTCCCAAGTGCCAGTCCCCCTCCGAAAGGCATGCTGGTGGCATCGCTATGGAGACCACACCTGGCGACAGTGGCACACACAGCCATAAAAAACATGGAGAAACTCACGCTCACTCGAGGGATAAACACACAACTAAAAGCCATTAGACGAAACATTTATTTAAAACATGGTCACACGGAACAGAAACGCTACTCCTGCGAATCTGCCTCGACGCAGTCCTCTGCACCCACATCTCATGAATGCGATGACAGTCCAAGAGACAAATGTCAAGCGAAAAAACATCTGCGCATATTAAACATGGGCCACAAGTTTCAACTGTGCACTCAACTAAACATGCGCCGAAACAGACGCCCATTTCCACTACTGTTCACACCACCGAACGTACTGCTCACACCACCGAGCGTACTGCTCACACCACCGAGTGTACTTCAAAAGAAAAACAGCCGTGAAAACGCATACATTCCCAGATTTTGGTGCAAGCCCATGCAACTCAGAAAACATCACATTACACTGAAGCCTCTTCTCCTTTGTCCCAGGCTTTGGGTTATAGCCCATATCATAACCCTGAGGATGCTACATTCCCTTTCAGAGAAAAACTTACTTCAGGTTCTTGGACAAGGGAAAAATTCCAGCAAACTATGGACATAGTCTCTACCTTTGTATCTTTTATGGAAAAATACCCACTTACAGAGAAACAAATAGAATGAATGCAAGGAGAGCCTCCCTCTGAGTCCTCTGGGTGCAAATAGAATGAATGCAAGGAGAGCCTCCCTCTGAGTCCTCCGGGTACACATGGAATGAATGCAAGGAGAGCCTCCCTCTGAGTCCTCCAGGTGCAAATAGAATGAATGCAAGGAGAGCCTCCCTCCGAGTCCTCCAGGTGCAAATAGAATGAATGCAAGGAGAGCCTCCCTCTGAGTCCTCCAGGTGCAAATAGAATGAATGCAAGGAGAGCCTCCCTCCGAGTCCTCCAGGTGCAAATAGAATGATTGCAAGGAGAGTCTCCCCCTGAGTCCTCCAGGTGCAAATAGAATGAATGCAAGGAGAGCCTCCCTCTGAGTCCTCCAGGTGCAAATAGAATGAATGCAAGGAGAGCCTCCCTCTGAGTCCTCCAGGTGCAAATAGAATGAATGCAAGGAGAGCCTCCCTCTGAGTCCTCCGGGTACACATGGAATGAATGCAAGGAGAGCCTCCCTCTGAGTCCTCCAGGTGCAAATAGAATGAATGCAAGGAGAGCCTCCCTCCGAGTCCTCCAGGTGCAAATAGAATGAATGCAAGGAGAGCCTCCCTCTGAGTCCTCCGGGTACACATGGAATGAATGCAAGGAGAGCCTCCCTCTGAGTCCTCCAGGTGCAAATAGAATGAATGCAAGGAGAGCCTCCCTCCGAGTCCTCCAGGTGCAAATAGAATGATTGCAAGGAGAGCCTCCCCCTGAGTCCTCCAGGTGCAAATAGAATGAATGCAAGGAGAGCCTCCCCCTGAGTCCTCCAGGTTGCAGGTGGATGCCCTTTTACAGCCCCATGTTACTACCTCTGCACATGACGAAGTCATTGACGTAGATGAAGACAATAATGACTCTGATGATGATCAATATTGTGATGAGGATGATTATGCTGATGATGACCAATGCTTAATCCCCTGACCACCAGATGCAGATCAGTCAGTACCTGATTCTCCTGCGCATGATCAAGTCTTGTACAATGATCTGCTCAAAAGGGCAGCAGATCACTTTAGGATACAAACATTAAGATTAAGACTTGGTAGACGAGATGCTCGAAGAGAAATCTGCAGTAGGTCAATGTATACCTTTACTACAGTCACAAAATGAAAGGATACAGCCCTCTCTAGTTACACCATCTCTTACCAGGGCTGTTAACCCCAGAATTGAAAACACTTTTCGGCCTGCACCGTCTGGTCCTTTCTACATCAAGGGCCATCTCAAACCTGACTCCTTAGTGTTTACCACCACCCGCAAAAGAGCAGGGACACCATTAGCTTCTGCTGAAGCGCCCCCAGAAAAAGAGAGCAAAAAGCTTTACGCATTAGGGAAAAAGGTAGCAACGTCAGCCGCATACCAGGTGCAAATTTCTAACGCAACTCTGCTCTCCAGTTACAATAGGTCCCTTTGGTATAAAGGACAAACTCAAGTAGATTCTTCCCCAGACCCTATTCTTACAGAAATTCTAAAAACTTTCTATGATGGCGGACAGGTAGTGAATAATATTCCACTCGGGGTCTACAACCACTTTTAGCTCACTGCACTCTTCATAGAGGAGAAATGTCCCTTTGTATATCAGTCTGATCCCACTCACAAGGGCAGTACAGCACCGAAATGCTGGGCAATTGTCCTTATGAACAAGACTACCATCAGAGTGAACGCCCCATTCTCGTGTGAATGTGCTCATTGCATTTCATGCTACAAGTAACGATATCTGCACCACTGTTCTTCATGTCAATCCACTTCCCTCTTTCTCTTTCCATCGTTCCACCGTGCGCACTTCTGTGACGCTCATGAAATGAAACTTTCCTGTGGCAATTTCAATGTCTGAGCCCCTAAACTAGAGCAGGCAAGCTCGATTCCAGATAGGCTGAAGAGGTCACAGGATATTCTCTGACATCTTTTATGCCTTTATCTCAATAGACAGTTAGCTGAAGACCCCATATTATGTTATAAAACCATGCAACTTATCATGCAGAATCATCAGGGGAAGTAGCTTGGAAGAATATTCCACATGTTGTTTCATAATGCAGTTCTTGCTTTGGATATCTGTATGTTCATCGTTCCAAAGAAGCTAGGGACGTCATCTCTGTTATCTAGGTGGTCAATGAGATGTGATTATCAAAGTATTGTATACAATCTAGGATGTACTGATGTTGCAGGAATGGGTTGGAACGCAATTCCATAGTGGGCATAAGCAGAGTATTAGAGCACTGACTATCCTCATTCACAAGAAACATACATTTATAATTTTAAGGCAATGCTCTTCTTAACATGCAGAACTAGAATGGAAATATTCTAAAAGTAGGCAAGAAAGTATCAACATTTGTCTTTCCACTGCTTCACTGATCCTAAAATGGGTGCATTTTGTCTTTAATATTCCTCAGCAGAGAACAAGGCGTCCGTTATGTGTAAACTTGGTGTCCGTGGTGACAGAGGTGGGTGTCCCATCCCAGGAGAACATGTCTTACCATTCCGCGAGAGGAGGTTCTCCATCAAAGAGAAAACATGGCGTCCTGATCAAATTGATTTTCCAAGACATTTACTTCACTTGTTCCCTCTTCAGGGAGACAAGATTTTCTGTTTCATAGAGAATTATTTGGTGGGAAATGAATAAAAGATCATAATAATTGAGAGATAAAAGTCTGCTGAGCAGTATACAAGAAGCTGGTGATGACGAATTCAGGCTCTTCTGACTATTATTCTATCCTGGTATATAAAATTATTAAAAATGATTAATATTGTCATGCTTTCGTATGTTAGATGATTAAAGCCAATATGTGAAATTCAAACAAACCAATTAACCGCCAATAAATAAATATTCTTTTGATTGGACATAAGCGATCACATGGTTTCATCCATTTAATACAATATTGAAAGCTATAAGCGGCAACAGGGACATGTTTTGAATGGGGTAAAAGAAGCCATGTCTAAAATGGCCGACACCTTTCTGAGCCTGCTGATACAGTGAGTATTGTCACTGCAGTGCCATCTCAATGTTGCATTGTTACACTTGAGTTGTGATGCCATTTCTACATGGGAAATTCTCTTTTCTGTCCCCTTTTTGTCAGTCTTTTTATTTGTGAAGCCAACAGAGGAGGGGGGCGGTTGGGGGCAGAATTCTTCTTTTGGGCGTGGGAGGGGTTTGTTGGTGTGTATGAGTATAACCCGTGCAGTGTATACAATGAATCATGTTACCTTGGAATAAAACAAGAAATAAGGCACTTCCCATGACCCTTGAGCTTCTGATGGCAAGAAATTCTCTTGTTACCAAACTGCCCCCAGTGCTTTGTACCGTTGTTTGAAAGAGAGCGTGTGTGTGCACGTGCTTGTGTGTTCCTGTCGTCTCTCCATGTCTGTCTCTGTCTCCGTGTGTGTCACTCTTTTTGTGTGTTTCTATACGACATGCATTACTTACCGTAGAAGCATTTCTGATGATTGTATCTGCTTAGATTCACATGCTGTGCATATGGTCCAACATCCAGTGGTAACCGCAAAGTATTGCATCTTGTCTTTCGAGGACCGAAAGGGGACGGCAGCATAGGCGTGCCTGAAACACTATCCCTATCGTGACGTGTGTAGTACCCAAAATCCCTCACCCGCCGAGGTCCCTCCGATTGTATTTTTTCCTCCATGAGGGAGCCCAAGGCTATAGTGAGTGAGTACATGAAGAGAGAAAGTAGTAAGAAGTCTATGTTCCTTCCACCTCGAGCGGGGAGGCAGGGAGGGCGCATGTGAATCTAAGCAGATACAATCATCAGAAATGCTTTTACGGTAAGTAATGCATGTCTTCTGATGCTTGTTAATCTGCTTAGAATCACATGCTGTGCATAGACTAGCGAGTAGTACCCGGAGTTGGAGGTGGGTTGTGAGAAGGAACAGTACAAAAAAGATGCCTTAGTACTGCTCATCTCACCTGAGAATGAGTGTCTAGGCAATAGTGTTTTGTAAAGGTGTGTACAGAACTCCAGGTTGCCGTTTTGCAAATGGACTCTAGGGGAAAATTTGCAATGAATGCTATGGAAGCCCCAGTGCCTCGAGTAGAATGTGCTCTAGGCTTGAAGGGCAGTTCTTTCTTTGCAAGAGTGTAACATAGTGTGATGCATTTGACAATCCACCTTGATATTGCTGATTTAGAGACAGGGTTCCCTTCTCTACCAGCTGCCACTGAAACAAAGAATTGTTTAGTTTTCCTCAGTGGTTTAGTTCTATCAATGTAGAACATGAGTGCCCTGCGCACATCTAGTGTATGAAGGCTTCTTTCGGCCATTTTAGTAGGTTTCTGGAAGAACGTGGGTAGTTCGATTGATTAGTTCACATGGAACCTCTAAATAAATTTTGGCGCAAACCTGGGATGTGTGCGCAGAACTACCTTATCTTTGTGGACTGTAACGAAGGGGTCCAAAACAGAGAGGGCCTGTAGTTCACTAACTCTTCTGATAGAAGTGATAGCTACTAGAAAGGCTGTCTTGTAAGTCAGGTCTTTTAGACTCGCTTTATGCATAGGCTCAAAAGGGGGTCCCATGAGTCTAGTCAAAACCACATTTAGATCCCACCCAGGAGCTGGGTGTGTGATGGGGGGGTACATTCTTTTAATCCCTTCCATAAAGGCTTTAATCACAGGTATATTCCACCACGCCACTTTCTGCTGTGATGTGGTGTAGGCTGATAATGCCGCTAGGTGAACCTTTAAGGAATTGAAAACTAGTCCAGAGTCTAACAGATGGGTTAGATATAACACAATGTGTGAAGGCGAGCAATCGATGGGATTGGCGCCTTTGGAACTGCACCAGATAACAAAACGTTTCCATTTGCTGGCATAGCAATAACGTGTGTTAGGCTTCCTTGCCTCCCTCAGTATGTCCATGCATCTTTGATGGAGTTGCAGATGTCCAAACTCTATGACCTCAGGAGCCAGGCTGCTAAGTTCAGAGTTTGTGGGCATGGGTGCAGAGTCTCCCCCTGTCCTGAGACAACATGTTGCAGGGCAGCTTGACTGGTGGGGAGAGGGACATTTCCATCAGGTGTGCGAACCAAGGTTGGAGGGCCCACATGGGAGCCACCAGAATCATGGTGACTGGTTCCTGGTGCATCTTGTGCACTATCTTATTGAGAAGGGGAGTCGGGGGAAAAGCGTAGACAAATTTCCCCGACCACGTTATCCAGAGACCGTTCCCCTTGGATCGGTTCTGGGGGTACCTGGAGGTGTAATCTTGGCATTGGGCGTTCTCCTGAGTAGCGAACAGGTCGATTTCTGGAAATCCCCATTCTGCGAAGACGTTGGACACAATGTCTTCGTGCAGTTGCCATTCGTATTCTTCTGGCAGAGGAAAATTTCTGCTGGGTACGTCTGCCAGAAGATTGAGTTCCCCTGGAACATGTTGGGATATCAGGAACATCTTGTTTTGGGACAGCTTGGATAGTCCTGGAGAGTGAGTGCCCCCCTGTTTGTTCAGGTAATACATTGCTGTTGTGCTGTCAGTTAGGATCAGCACTGTCTTCTCTAGCAGTTGCTTCTGAAAGGCTTTCAATGCTTTGAACACCGCTAGTAGCTCCAGTAGGTTTATATGGTTGGACGCTACTTGAGGGGACCACACTCCGTGCGCTGTCTGTTAGAACAGGTGAGCCCCCCACCCCGTGAGAGATGCATCTGTCGTGAGAGTGGCTTCTATTGCAGGAGTGGTGAAGGTCTTCCCCTTCAAGAGGTTTTCCCTCGACCACCACTGCAGAGAGAGAACGAGGGCTGGCGTGACAACTAACAGATCTTCCCATTGTCCGCTGGCCTGACACCACTGGCTGTTGAGCCACTCTTGTATGGGACGCATGCGCAGCCGCGCGTGGGGAACCAAGTATATGCATGACGCCATCATCCCGAGCAAACGCATGGCTTTGCGTACCGTCACCTCTCGACCGGCTACATACTGAGGAACCTGAGAGAGCATGTTCTGAACCCTATCGCTGGAAGGGAAGACTAGACCGTCTTCCGTCCGAATTAGAGCCCCTAGGAACTGTTTTACTTGGCTGGGGACCAAGCTGGATTTCTTTTCGTTGATAGAAAATCCCAGGCTGAACAGGAGGTCTACTGTTTTTTGGGTGTTCGAAAAACAAACGTCGAATGAGTCCCCCGTGATGAGCCAGTCGTCGAGGTAAGGGTAAACTGGAAATGAAAGTCTGCGCAGGTGTGCTGCTGCCACTGCCAGGACCTTGGTAAACACCCTTGGCGCTGAGGCTATGCCGAAGGGGAGTACCTTGAACTGGTAGTGTTTGTCCTGAATCACGAAACTTAGGAATCTTCTGTGCGCTGGCAACATCGAAATATGAAAGTATGCATCTTTCATATCTAATGTTGTCATGAAGTCCCCCTGTTTTAGCAATGGGATCACTTCTTGTAGTGTTACCATGCAAAACTTCTGGGGTTTTATGAACTTGTTCGCTGGGCGCAGGTCTAGAACAGGACGCATGGTAAGATCCTTTTTGGGTAAAAGGAAGTACACTGAATAGATACCCTCGTTTACCTGAAGAATCGGGACGGCTTCTATGGCGTCCTTTCCCAGCAGCGCTTCCACCTCTTGAATCAGGATCTGCAGATGTTCTGGTGAAAGGCGTCGATGTTTCGGCGATCTGAACTGTGGAGGTCGGGCGAATTCCACGCAGTAACCATGGGCGACCGTCTTTAAGACCCACTGGTCTGAAGTTATCCCCTCCCATGCCTTGAGAAAAGATGTTAATCGCCCCCCGACTGGGGAGACATGGGAGGGGACCTGGACTTGGTGGTCATTTCTGACCTGCAGTTGACGCTCCTCTGGAATTGGAGCCTCTGCCTCTATTCTTTCCACGCTTCTGACCCCTCTGGGGGTAGTAGGTGGGGTTTCCGGAAGGTTGACTTGTGTTGAAGTTGCCCGTGCCGAAATTATTTTGAGTGGCGCGGGCTTGTCCTCGAAAGGACCGCCGAGGTGAAGAGGGTTTCTGAGAAATTTTGTGCAACGACTTAATAGTCTCATGCTCCTTCTTGGCTGTCTCCAACGCTTCGTCTACCGCCTTCCCGAAGAGGTTGGACTCTTCGATGGGCTTGTTGATAATGGATGCCTGGGTCTCAGGCCTGAAACCCGACGTGCGCAGCCACACGTGTCTCTTTAGGAGAGTACCCTGTGCAAGAGATCTGCCTGCTGTCTCTGCGTTGTCCAGGGTATTCTTCACCACATTTTGATTAGCAAGTTTTCCCTCCGAGACAATGGCGAGAAGCTTGGCTCTGGTTGGTTCTGGAACCTCTTGGAGGCCTTCCTGGAGTAGGTTCCATTGGGCGTTGGCATAGCTTGCTAGTACCGTAGTGTTATTAGCAATCCGGATCGTATATGCCGCCGCCGACGTAACCCGTTTGCCCAAGGCATACAACCTTTTGGACTCCTTGTCCGGGGGTGACTCTCCCGTGGCAAGGGGAACCCCTGCTCTCTTGCGAGTGTTGGTCACCACCAGCGAGTCCGGGATTGCGTGCCCTTTGATGTAAAGCGGGTCGGTGGGGGAGGGTCGGAAAAGTTTTTCGACCCTCGGGTTCACAGCCCTAGTCTGAGCGGGTGTGAGTAAGGATATGATATGGCATTTGTAACGCGCCTATACACAAGTGTTTCAAGGCGCGACGAGGCGGGGGAACAAGGGGAGAACAGACAACGATCCTACTAGGCCAGGTGTCATTCAGATCACGCAAGTGCAAGGGTAGGGGGACTGGGAAAAAGTGCAAGGGGAAGGGGAGAGGGGAAGTGCAGTACATGGTTAGTAGAATACAAGATAAGTAATAGGGCCAGCTGGTGGCAAGTGCAAGGCGAGTGCAGTAAATGGTTAGTAGAATACAAGATAAATAATAGGGCCAGCTGGTGGCAAGTGCAAGGTAAGTGCCGGGAGAAGGGGCTGTAGGATACAGAGACAGTCCCATTGTGCAGGTAGGCAGTGCAGAGAAGAGTGGCTGGGCCAAGGACCGAGATCGGTGAGTGGCCATTTGCAGATTCAGTGCAGGTTCAGATGGATGGAGCCAACCGTCTCTTTACAGAGCTCAAGAGAGGAATAGACTGGCTTGCCGGAGGTTTTTCATTAATAATGTCCTCCGCGAAATCTTGTTCGGGCAAGGCTTCAAGTGTGGCAATTTTGAAGAATTCCGCTGCTTTTTTTAACATAGTGCTGAAAGCCAATTGATCATCCACCGGGAAAGCTTGTCGAATCGGGGTGGATGGGGGAGAGTCGAGGCAAACGATATCAGAGTTGTGATCGTCCTGCTGGGTGTCCTCCCAGTTGTCAGTTGCTCCTTGATCTTCCCCATAGTTGTCAAGAAAAGAGGACTCCTCTTCTTCTGTATAGATGTCTCTATACGTGTCCATCTGGACATCTTCCTGATAGTCATCTTGATGTTGGGCATCTATGTGTTGGACGTCTTGTGTTTGAGGGTTAGGGTCTACCCGAGTCCTTTTCGGCGGAGGTTGATCAGAAGCCCTAAAAAATTGCTCCAGCCGATCCATACACCCCTCGAATTGCTCCGTGGTCAACTTGGATTACCCAAATGGACCTAGCTGAGTAGGAACCGTGTTCTCCGCCCTAAGGCGTTGAGAGGATCAACTCAGGGTGCTAGAGAGGGGTACCTGTCTTTCTTCGTAAGAGTCTTTGGGATCGTCTTCCAAATCCGTGGAAAACTTTTCAGCGGATTGGACCATAACTTTGGGCGTGACCGGTACTAGGCCCACTGAAGGGCCAGCAGATGGCTTTTCGGGTAGAGGCCTACTCGTAGTTTTCGGGCCTGTACGGGCCTTGGAAACTTTGGAGCCCGTCGAAGTTTCTTGTTCCGAAACATCAGCGCGTGTAGTTTGGGGAGTAGCGCCCTTGTTATGTTTGTTCTGCCCAGTCGTCAGGCGCTGCTGTGGATGCGGGGAAGGCTTCGGATCTGACCGATCCGTGGGCACCGCCGAAATTTCCGGTGGACCCGTTGGCGCTTTCGCCTTCTTCGACGATGTCGTCGAGGACGGCGTATGGGTTGTGTGCTTGGTGTGGTGCAGATGTACGCCCCTGTCACCGGGTGTGATCCCTGTAGCAAGACCGGAGTTGAGCCTGGAAGGGTCGGGGACGGGCGTGGCAGACTTAGAGGTGTCCGCCTCAAGGTCTATAACGTCTGCGTTGGACGTTTGGTCATCCGACGTGCCCCCGTCACTTTAGGCTGGTGTCACGGCAGGGGAAGGAGGCTCCACGCGTGACATGCCGTACGCGGCCCACCGCTTTAACCGGCGCTCCCTAAGGGTTTTAGGTTTAAGGAGTTTACATGCCGAACACTGCCTTTCGTCGTGCTCTAGGGGGAGACAAGCGTTACACGAGGTGTGCTCGTCTTTCCACAGATATCTGACCCTGCACACAGGGCAGAATCTAAATGGAGTCCTTTCCATAGCAGAAGGGAAGGGTGACCAGACCAAAAGGGAAAGCAGTGGAAAAGAGGAAAGACATAATAACAGTATGGCAAACCCCGAGCCCCACTCTCCCTACTGTGTAGGTCTGCCAGAAGGCCTGACCACGTGGAAGGCCGAACGCCGGATCTTAGGCGTCGGAACCCAGAGCCGTAGACGATTCCCCCGTAGTCTTCATCGATGATGTTTTGATGGCGAAGTGACTTAACGGGAATAAAACCGACAATTCGGTAAGATAAACAATGTCTCACGAAGAGCTCCGCTATAGGGCGACCAGTAAACTGGGCGGAAAAAACCAATCTGAGAGACCTCGGCGCGTGAGGGATTTTGGGTACTACACACGTCACGATAGGGATAGTTTTTCAGACACGCCTATGCCGACGTCCCCTTTCGGTCCCCGAACGACAAGATGCAATACGCCGCGGTTACCACTGGATGTCGGACCATATGCACAGCATGTGATTCTAAGAAGATTAACAAGCATCAGAAATATATATATATCCTTGTCTCTTTACCGCTCTGTCTCTCCCCATCTCTGTGTTTCTCTCTGAGACTGTCCCTCTGTCTCACGCTCCCTCCCTCACCTTCTCCCTCTTGAGCCTGCCCCCTGAGGCGAGGTCCCTCCCCTAGTGTCTCTCTCATCCGCCTCCCAAGATAACTCTTACTTAGGGTGACCAGATGCCCAGGTTTTGTCAGGACTGTCCCGGAATTGGGTGTTCTGTCCCCGCACCCATCCTGAGATTACTTTATATTTGTAAACTCCGTCCTGGTTTTTGGGAGAGATCAAGAAGGTTTTCAGTAGCTGCCAGCGGTAAGAATGCCCAATCTTGCACATCCTACTGGGTTGCAACGCGCTTGCAAGTCAAGATAGTATTTTGCGTTCCAATAACTGTTATAATTGACTTTACAGGTTGCCCTCGCATCACCAATCTTTTAGTTACCAGTTGTAGCACTGTTAGAGGTGCATGCAGTAACCTGTTGGGAGTAGTACATCCAGGATGTGTGAGGAGGTGGGGGTGAACCATGTCTCTGTGATAAATTGTGCATCTAAGTTGGGTGGTGATGAGGTCTGCAATGTCTACTGCATTTGATACTACAGAATGAGCATTGATGAGCATGAGGTTGCATGTGTGTTATGGAGATGATGTGGGTGGTGATGAGGGCTGTGGTTGAGCTTCTGTGAGTTGGACGTGCATGGGAGCAGGGTGTGGACGGAGTGTTCATGTTAGGATTGGATGATAAGGTGTAGGCTAGTTGTGATGCACCTACTGCTCGTTTACCTGGTAGAGCATAGAGTAGGGGATCCATACCTTTCCAGGTACTAACAATGGAAATGTCTTGCCCAGAGGGTGTGGGGAATAAGCATCAGAGGGAGAGGACAAGGTGTTGGACAGGATCCCCAGAGTAGCGGATTTGTGAGCCTCACAGCCTGTAATTATTGTAAGCAGGAGGGTCACTGGAAAAAATGAGTGCCCTAAAAGACCCCAAAGGAACTTTTCACCCCCTACTACTAAATCCACTCAATTCCCTAACCCGGATGCGCCATGATTTACCCCGAGCAATGTATGGCCTGCTGCCCCAGATGAAGATCAGACCCTGGACAGCCTGAGAGAAAAACTCATCATGAATCCATTGATACCTGTAGATCAGCAAAGTCCCTATATAAAGTGTACTATTGATGGGCAAACCATTTCATGTGTGGTTGATACAGGATAGTAAGTCTGCCTTATCAGATTGTTTTCCCGTTGTCCCTCTGCCATCTACTGTGATTAATGCAGTGGGTATTTCCAACACTCCAGTCCCACAACATGTTACTGAACTAGTATCAATTACCTCAGGTTCTATCACCGACAGGCATGCTTTCTTGCCAATCCTTCTGCAGCTGTGGGTTTCAGGCTTTCTTGGGTAACTTCTTAGGTGTATTACAGATACTTAAGACACTGTTACATGAGCTTATATACACGAGTATGGACAGGACACAGCACTGGCCCCATCACCCAGGCAGGGGAGCTCTAACTGCTTCAGTGTGGAACCCTCTGATCAACATTCTAACATTCACACAGCAACACCATGTGACATCACAGGCTCACAGCATCCACAGACAGTCACTACACAACACATCTCCTTCCTTTACCAGACTCCACACACACACACACACAGATGCTACTACATAACACATCTCCTTCCTTTACCAGGCTCCACACACACACAGATGCTACTACATAACACATCTCCTTCCTTTACCAGGCTCCACACACACACACAGATGCTACTACATAACACATCTCATTCCTTTACCAGACTCCACACACACACAGATGCTACTACATAACACATCTCATTCCTTTACCAGACTCCACACACACACAGATGCTACTACATAACACATCTCCTTCCTTTACCAGGCTCCACACACACACAGATGCTACTACATAACACATCTCATTCCTTTACCATACTCCACACACACACACACACACACACAAATCATGGGGTATGACACCTCACAACACAATATAGCACTCAGGGTCACACTGGTACGACGAGGAAACATGGTACACCTTTTAAAAGATAACTCAAGGCAAATATTTTAATCTCATACTGACAATGGAGACGCTACCACCCTGACTTTTTCATACTACTGATGGAGGCAATACCCCCTAATAACCTTTGTGGCACTCACCCACACTCACTTCATACTTCTCACAGAGGCGCTACCCCCCTAATAACCTTTGTGGCACTCACTTCATACTTCTGACGGAGGTGCTACCCCCTAATAACCTTTGTGCCACTCACCCACACTCACTTCATACTTCTGACGGAGGCGCTACCCCCTAATAACCTTTGTGGCACTCACCAACACTCACTTCATACTTCTGACGGAGGAGCTACCCCCTAATAACCTTTGTGGCACTCACCCACACTCACTTCATACTTCTGACAGAGGCACTACCCCCTAATAACCTTTGTGGCACTCACCCGCACTCACCTCATGCTTCTGACAGAGGCGCCATCTCCTATTAAACTTCACACTTTTGACCCTGGAGGCGCTACCTCCTATTACATTTCACATTGGATGAGGCGGTTCCTCCTTTTCAACTTCAACTTCCAGTGAAGGCACTGCCTTCCTATAACAATTGCAGCGAGGCACTCACCCACATACACTGCATGCCAAACTTCACACTAACCTCAGAGGCACTACCTTTACACACACAAACTTTGGGCGCTACCCATCTCACAACTTCTCGGACCCACACCTTACTTCAGTGCTAACATTACACTAGACCATTATAACAGATTCAGTTAAGATGCATATGCATTGTAACATCCTATATTCATAACTTATTACATCTGAAATAACAGTCCTTGTAGTAGGTCCATTAACACCCTACGTATTCCTAGAAAGTCCATGTTGCTTTTAATTAAATGCACCTCAACGTTCATAGCCCGTCCTTTGCTTTACCTGGAATTCCTCAAATAAGGTTATGCTAACTCCAAAACCAAACATAACCAAACTCATGCATTCCACTTCCATACTGTTAAACTGTCACCACATTTTAACCCTTTCTGCTACGAGCCCATGGGTGCCTCGCACCCGTAACCTGCAAATACCTCAAATGTGGTTAAATCTAACCTTAACTTTTTAATATCTTTGCAATCACTCACGCTCATACAATACATCACTGCAGCAGTTCGAATCATTACTTCTTGTCAGTGTCTCATTCTTAAACTATACACTGAAATACTCGTGTTTCCTTTCTTCTTCTTTCCATAGTCCCAAACAATATGGAATGCACCTTGTCTGCACTGCGCCCCATTGGAGCCACCTTGCGGCACAGACCAACCTCTCCTTGCACCAACAGGCTTATGCAGCGCTACTCTTTGCACCTCCAGCCACGATCCGCGGGTCCCTCCCGACCATTTCCGTCCTTATGGCCCAGAACGGCATCACTCATTAAGTGGCAGCACTGTGCCACGTTTCCATTGCTTTCGTTCCGTGTCAGTTTATTCCTCCTATCTCACGCTTCCTTACGTGAGATCTCCGGATGCACAGAGGGTCCTTTACTCGGCATTAGCTCAACAGCATAAACCCGAAATCTTCCTGCATATTACAACCGCTTAGCGTTCGCAGTCAGAAAGTGAATAAAGGAACATTGGGCCAACGCATTCCACTCCTTCGCCAACTCCCATGTGGGCCGTCCTGACGTCATCAATCTTTCTCTGGCCGCAGCACCTCACAGAGCTCTCTCATTTCAACCGCCGCACACACACGGTCAGATCGTTACTTCTCATCTGCATCTGACTGCATATGGGATGCAGTCATACGATCTCCATGCATCTCCAAAAAATGGGGTAGACTCAACATCGGTGCCCAGTCCCTTCCATCGCTTAAAGGGACAACATGCTCTTCTCCTAGGATTTACATCTCTTCACCAAGCATATAAGGCGCTTCCCCTCTCTAGCTTTGGTGAACGGAGCTCTGCAACTGCAACTCTTCCACCATGGAGACACTCTCCTGGCACAGCCCCCATGGTGCACGTAAACCATCCACACTCCCTGTGGGGCACCTATGGGAATATCAGCTTCTCATCTTGTGGGCACAGCTGCCCCTTCTTTCCTTATGGGACACCTTCCCTTCTTCTTCACTGAAGAAAAAAAAACAACTTCCCTTTTTACTTCAACAAGCTTGACTTCACTCTTCAAGCAGACTTCTTCACCTTAAGGGCCTAGCTCACTTCTTGAGCTTCTCTTAATGGCCCTCCTTCATACTTCAGCCCCTGGACCCAGCTCTCCCTCAACCTCATGCACAGCGGATCCCTCCTGTTTAGGGGCTTTCTTCCTCCCCCTTTATGCCCTGGGTGATGGGTCTTACTTGTCTTTTGGGGGCAGTGTTGTCCTTCTTGTCCATCTCCTTCCTGCACCCCCCGCAGCAGGCTTCTTCAGCTCTCTTCAGTTTCTTGCGTGCAGGTTATCCTTTTTAAGACCAACTCGTTGCCATTGTTATAAAGTGACTTCCAGGCTTTCTTGGGTAACTTCTTAGCTTTATTACAGATACTTAAGGCACAGTTACATGAGGTTATATACACGAGTATGGACAGGACACAGCACTGGCCCCATCGCCCAGGAAGGGGAGCTCTAATTGCCTCAGTGTGAAACCCTGTGATTCCAACATTCACACAGCAACACTCCATGTGACATCACAGGCTCACAGTATCCACAAACAGTCACTACATAACATTCAGACAGCGATCTCCTTTGCAAACTGAAATATGCCATCTATTACACTTCAGACAGAGTATTCCCTGACATCTTGTTATTATTATTTATTATTATTATTATCTATGGCAGTATCACCAGGGCTGTGTTAGGTGCACTTCAGGGGGTACCATCCCAAGTTTCAGACCCAAAGGAAGTTATGTCTCTAGATCTCACAGAATCGTTATCCCAGGTCCCTTACTGCTTATGGTCAATGCAAAATAGCGAAGTGGGATGTATTCAGGATGCAGAGCCCATCTAAATCGGAGTTGGCCAGTCCAAACTACTGCCCAGAATTCAC
Source organism: Ambystoma mexicanum (assembly GCF_040938575.1). Classification (NCBI taxonomy): domain Eukaryota; kingdom Metazoa; phylum Chordata; class Amphibia; order Caudata; family Ambystomatidae; genus Ambystoma; species Ambystoma mexicanum. The sequence continues at coordinate 747,686,690 of NC_090938.1, read as the reverse complement.
CAATATCAGTTGTGCCGCAAAGCAGGAAAAGGGATTGTCACTGTTATTCACTCCTGAAATGAGGAATTCTAATCCAGACTAGGAGCCCTTCTAACAATCCAATACTCCCTGTGTGGGAGCCAGGAAAGGACACCTATTGCTTTCTGTGCTGTAAACTCTCTAGTGCTATCCCTATTTTTGCTAGAATCAAATTCAGCTACTATGTTGTCCTGTATCTCACAGTCTGTGACACACTTTACACTTATACATCTCTGCTCTGCATTTTCCCCCTATATAACGATCCACCCAGAGAGTAGATCCATGGTTGCCTTTTGTTATCATGTCATCCAGTATACTTGGACCCGCCTTCCTTAAGGCAACACTGAATCTCTGACCTTGTTCTTTCAACAGCTGAAGAAAGACCTTGTTAAGAAATTCTCAGGGCACTCTATTAGTTCAGCAAGTAGATGAACTACTTTTAGCATCACCCTCCTACATCGCCTGTAAGCAAAATACCTTAGTATTGTTTACTACATTAGCTAGTTAGGGTCAAAAGCATCCAAACTGAAGTTGCAGCTATGTAGAGAAAGAGTGCATTATTTAGGACACAACATCATAGGGTATTGAATGTTAACACCCACATGCTCTAAATCCACTCTTAAAGGGCTCAAGCCTATGATGATTACTCTGATGCAGGCTTCCCTGGGCATGGCAGGGCACTGTAGACAATGGATCCCAGCCTATGCAGAGGTTGTTAAACATGCTGTTGGTGGGGCACCAAAAAAGTTAGATATCCAGTTACCCATCACATATTACATCAATAGCTGGAAACAACTGCAAAGTAGAGCCTCCATTATTCTTATAGGGGTGGACTGACTATATGCAGGGGGTTTACTGACAGATACATCTGGGCTCTTTGTTCACCAGATGGCGATGACGGAGCAGATGCCGCCTTTTGGGGCTGATTGGGTTCCTAATCTAGCAGGATTGTACGGATTGAGGATATCCTTTCAGTGGGGATTCTGTGATGGATTGCCATCTGGAAGGGTGTGAAAGCACTTGCCTTTTTGATATTTATATAACATTATGCAGGTAATTCGGTTTCTGAAAGGGAGGTTATGCTTCATGCCAAAATTATAGTGCATACACAGGCCTTTGTTGAGACAGCATCCTTGCGCCCTCACCAGTACCACCAGGCCTGCCGTGGCATAGGACAGGATCAAATGACACATATGCATACCCGACAGGTGCTGCAACACTAAGTTCCTGTAGGCAGAGGTGGCTTTTTAATCTTCTGGACCTATTTTTCTAAACTTCATTATTGTATGCTTTAGTCAGTCTGGTAGCATGTGAATCTTTAATTATAAGCTATGCTTGGTTAGGGCATGGTGACTACTAAAAGCACAGAATTATACAGCCATAGCAATTTTATATCACACTTGTCTATGAACAGACTGGTGTCTGGTCTGACTGCCATGTGCAACAATGGATAGGATGGTGCCTTTTGATCCTCCTGCAGGAAGGGCAACACCTTACTCTCAGTGTTCAAGATTCCTCACTAGGAGATCTCCTAGGAATCATTACTTCAAATGCATCACTGACATAAAGCCACACTGCCACCAGGGTGTTGACCACTGGAGTGCCTTTGAAATAAGTAGACCTGTGAAGGAGTGGAGTTAGAGTAGCCAGAAGGGAGAGGTGGCTGTGAGAGGGGATCCACCGTCTTGATTTCTGTTAGGGCTCTCTACAACTGCCCCTCCAAATGTCTGGAAGGCAAGGCACTGTGGGTATGATATCAGAAGGCAAGTGTCATGTGTTGCAACAGGGATTGGGAACCTTACAGCAGGCTTGCTTTAGACAATCCCCTGTGACATGTTGCCTTTTAAAAGGAGAGGGACACCCCCTCATTCTTTGATTCAAATTTGGACCCTGAAAGAAGGGTTTAGCTTGGCCTCTGTTGGGGATACAGTCTTTTCCAATGTCCTCTGCCATAGAGTTGAAGACAGGATGGTTCAAGGAAGAGGAAAGCTGTTCTTACCCATTCCAAAAGCACACTATGGGTTAACTGCTGAGTGGGAAAGGCCTACTGCAACTGTGGCACTGTTACCCAGCACCCTGTTACGCTCACCTGGTATCCACAGGGACGCCACTCAGCCCTGGTTGGATGATTGTTAGGGAGAATTTGCATTCTATGGCTAATTTCCCTTAACTATAGAGTCCCCCAGCAGCTTTGCTGGATTTGAAGGTTTTGTTTTTTTCTCCTGCTAAGAGTGAGACTCCTTTTCCCACTCTTAGACATTTTTGCTATGTGTGTTCTAGGCTATTTTTGTGTTTAATGTCTATGGGGATTTTCTAACCCCCATAGGAACCATCTTTATTCACATGTGTTACACAGCACCCTCCGTGCAGTGACACAGGGGTGTCGTAGCGACCCCCAAACATAGACTCCATACCCTGGGACTGACTACTGTCTCCCAGGGCATGTAAAGTCCCAATTGACTTCACTAGTCAATTTTTATGAACTAAACCAGTACAACCCATCTTACTATGGAGGTACTGGAAAGGGTTAATAGTTTTTCCCTTATGTTCATTTTTGAGAGGGTACCGTACAGTCCCTCTCTCTAAAGTTTCTGGCTGGTGGCAGTGGTTACTACTGTAAATAATCGACCGGAAATATTTTCCTACGGGATTTTCCCATTGTTCGAGGCTACTACTTTTACTGACAGCCTCTAACATACCGCCGGTTTATTTTGATACTAACTTTACTCTGGTACGTTTTATTTGCCAGAACTTTAATATAAATTCTTTCTCGTGTCTTTCTCTAAAGTCCTAACCCAGGTCGGGGATCCTTTGTTTGTCCTTTTGGCGGGCTTCTGCCAAGAAGCCCTCCTTTCGGCGCCACTGAGTCTGGGGTGGGTCCATTGTGTGGGAGGGGGAGTAGGACCCCTGGACAGGGTTGCCTCAGCAACCCATGTCGCACTCTATCCTGATAGGCGGGAGGGTCTCCCGCAAGGATGACCACTCCACTGTGTGAGTGACAGCTAGGCTGTATGAATGGGGCTCTTTTTGCATAAAAGCAGGGTCCTGAGGACTGGAAGAGCAAGACGTTGCCACTGGAACTAAGAAGCCGAAGAGGAGAGAAGCCAAAGACATCTGCCACGACTGAACCACCGGTGAAGCCCTGCTGCAGCGTCTCACCACATTTCTCCACACGACGAGAGAAGATCTTCATCTGCAAGAGCCTTCTTCCCTTGAGCTGGTGGGGCCAACCAGTTTGTCAATCGCCTTCCTGGACCTCCCTTGGTCGAATCACCAGTACCCTGTACTTGTTGTACTCGGAGGCCGGATAGCCAGGCACCAGTCCACCCGGACTGCCATTTAAAGGCGCGTACCTTTTATTCGTCGGGCAACACCGCGGCTGGTTTCATCCCTGGGTAGTGCAGTAACATGAACCTTCCTCCACGATGAGAGCCTCTCTTCCTCTGCTGGATCCCCCGAACTGCAGGAACTACCAGGAACAACCGCCAATGCAGGAGCCACTTCTTCATTTTAAAGGTACATTGTTCCGCCAGGCCGCCCTTTCTTCGCGGTAGCACTAAAGGTGTTTTAAATCCTTTACCTACCTTTTGGGTTGGCCGCCCCTCTCTCTTAACATTGTCTTCTACCTTCTGCATCCAACTTTTCAAAATCGTTAACCAAAGACTTGACTGCAGCTACAAGAACATTTTGCTCCTGGGCCCTTGCCCTGTACCACTGACTCTGGCACAGGCCTACTGACTCTGGCTACATTTGTTAGAACTGCCTTCTTTAGATTGATTCTCAACTAGAACTCTGTTGGTGCATCTACTTCTTATAACTACCCTTTTCTTCCTCTCTAAACCTTGTGAAATGACATTTTGCTCAGTTTTCATTTAAGTATTTCCTATACTGATGCACTGTCTTGCTTATAATCGGTTCACAAACTTATGGGAAGTGTTGCTAGGGTGTGTAAGAAGCTATTTCTATATAACTTGTGCTTTCCCTCCCTTGTGTGTGGTTTTCACTGTGCCGTTTTGCTCAGTTTTCACTCTGGTTCACTTGGTCTACAATTTAATTAGGGAGTGTGTATATTTTTCCTTGACTAACTTTAACTTGCTCTATCACTGTGATAAATGTGTTTTATTAGAAGTGTACAAAATAAATATATATCTACTTTTTAATACAAAGCTTTGGTCAGTGTTTCCTTGCACCATAGTATTGTAGGCCTATTGTGTAAACCCTGATTACTGCTCATCTCCCTCTTGAGATAAGTCTGACTGCTCAGCCACAGCTACCAACTAAATCTTTGTGGTACAGACTGATACCAAAGGGGATTTATTGCTCTCACCTGTAGTCCTAATCTTCGGTAGTGCTCCCTACGGGAACTGCACAGGATTCTGCCTAACAATGATATGCGCCTGGAACCCTCTCCCCGATACCGGGTGGTGTCTTCGATGGAAGTCAAGTCTGAAATTACAGAAGGGCTGGGTTCAAGACTGGCTGTCTCTGATAAGGTCTCCCACCTCCCTTGTATTTGGCCTCAGGCCCTCTCCTCACCTTGTTTTGGTATAAGGCGTGCTCTCTGTCCTGCCCTCTTTGGCAGGGGCGTGTTGGCTCCAGTGGGCGCGGGCGACTGAGTTACTTCACTGCTGCGAGCCCGTTCAAGTGTCTTTAAGGTAGGTCTTGCTGCCTAGCAGTTTTTGTATGCAATACAGTTCTTGCCTTCTTTTCCTTTTGGTTAATGTCTTTTTCTTTCTCCCTAGGTGTGCGGGAGATTTGGCGTTTCGTGCTGGTTGGATTGAGCACCTGCCGGTAATGGATGGCGTGAGAGGCACGCTGAAATCCGGTAAGTAATGCGCTATGCGCGGCGCTGTTTCGCCTTGTATAAGCTAACCTATGTTTTCCTCTTCCTTTGCAGGTCGCGGTGTTCTTCTCCGGCGGGCGTGATGCTCTGGGACGATGCCAGCCAAGATGCGACCAGCCAGGTGAGGTTCTCGTGATGTCCGATGCTTGAACCGCGTGGATATGCGTATCCTAATGTCTCTCTCTCTCTCTCGCCTTTTCAGGTTGCTTCGTTCCAGTAAGCATGCGGTGCCTTGAAGATGTAGTTCGCTGGATAAGCGGCCCGCAAATAAGCAGAATCAGGAATGAACGTCGGACGGATGACAGGATGGAGTTTGCAGGTAAGATTCTATTGATGTTCTTTTCCCCTCTGCAGGCTCGTTGCTCCAAGGATTGCTGGAATCCAGGACACTCGACACGATGAGCGTTATGCTGCAGAATAACACGAAGAGTGTTCTGTTGCTTGGGTGTGATTCAAATAGCCTCCCAGTAAAGTAGTCCTGGTAAAGTAGTCTGAGGCCACCACACCCAAAACACTATACCGCATAGCTCAGTTCTTGGGAACTGGGCTATGTGAGTGCCTCCATGTTGACTGCAGACCCAAAGAAAAATAGTCCCCATTCAAAGATGTTCTTCATATTGAATATGAGCCTGGCGCCACAGGCGCCAGGACTGACTCCAAGAGGGTCTTGGAAGAGGATGTAAGGCCTCTGAGGCCCTAATAGAACCCCGACCCCTGGCCTTACCATTTCCAAGGTGGTTGGAAGGTCCAATTCGGAAGTACGTGGGTGTCTGCCGTATAGGATGTAGAAAGGGGTTTGTCCCGTACTGGAGTGCAATTAATTATTGTAAGCATATTCTGCTATCCATAACAAGTCTCTCCAGTTCCCTACCACTTGGTGCAGCATGCACCGCAAGTATTGCTCGGGGGTTTGAGTGGTTATTTCAGTTTGGCCATCCGTTTGTGGGTGGTGACTGGTGGATAATCGGATGTTGATTTGTGCCATTGAACAACACTTTCTCCAGAAGTTGGACACAAACTGGCTACCTCGATCAGAGACCAAAACCGATGGGAAGCCATGTAACCAGATAATGTTTTCCAGGAACACTTTTGCTAAACTGGATGCACATGGAAGACCTTTAAAAGGGATAAAGTGTGCCATTTTCGAGAATAAGTCTACGACTACTAAATTTATTTATTTATTTATTTATTCTGATTTATTTAAAGCGCACGTCAGCCCGGGGGCATCGTGGCGCTGTTACATGAGGACTAAATAGTGTTGAATCCCCGACTGGGAGGTAAGTCTGTAATGAAGTCGAGAGAAAGTGTGTGCCATGGTGCGGGAGGGATTTCCAATGGTTGAAGACCAGCTGGCTTCTGTTTTTGTAATTTGTTTTGCGCACACACACCATTTGACTGGATATACTGGATGATGTCTTTATGCCAAGTAGGCCACCAATAGTTTCGGTTCACCTTGGCGAGGATTTTAGCGATTCCAGGGTGACCTTCCATCAGGGAATCGTGGTAATCTGAAATTATTTGCTGTTGTAGTTCCTTTTTGGGCACATATAAACGGTCCCTAAAATATGCTAGTTGGTCCTTAATGGTGTATTGTTCTCCTTGAGTTTGCCATTCAAGCAAGGTATTGGGATTCATCACAAGCTGGATGTCTTTTTGGAGTTCTGTTTGTGTCAGGGCTGTCGTAAGACCTAAGATTTGTCCTCAGGAATGATGGCTACCGGATCCGGAGTTGTATATACCTTTTCATCAATGCCCATGCGGGACTGCGGGACAAAGCGTCAGCCTTTCCATTCCAAACTCCCGGTCGATAAGTGATTACATAATCGTACTCGGCGAAGAAAAGGGCCCAACGCAGTTGACCTGAGGATTGAGCCTTTGCTGTTTTCAGGTATTGCTGGTTTTGATGATCCGTGATTACTGTGACGGTATGTCTGGCTCCCAGGAGATAATGTCGCCATGCTTTAAAAGCAGATTTGATGGCCAAGAGTTCCTAGTCGGTGATAGCATAGTTAAGTTCTGGGCGTGAAAATGTTCGCGACCAGAAGGCCACGGGATGGAACTGGCCAGTTTCAGGGTCCCTTTGTGAGAGGACAGCCCCCATAGCCATGCTAGACGCATCGGTCTCCACGATGTAAGGGAGGCCTGGACGGGGGTGTCGTAGGATTGGGGAGGAAGTGAATTTTCTCTTAAGTTCTTGGAAGGCCCTTTCTGCTTCTTCGGTCCAAATGAACTTATTGTTTTTTCGCAGTAGTAGCATAATCAGATGTACAATTTGAGAGAAGTCTGGGATGAATCGGCGGTAGAAGTTTGCAAAACCCAGCATGCTCTGGATCCCCTTTAGCAAAGTTGGTGATGGCCACTTAAGAATAGCGTCTACCTTGTGCATATCCATTGTGATGCCTTTCGGAGTGAGGATGAAACCAAGGAATTCCACTTCGGTTACATGAAAAAAGCATTTTTCGAGCTTCAAATACAGCCGATATTGGCGGAGCTTGGTGAGAACGGAGCGGACGTGCTTGACATGGTCTTGTTCTGAGGCTGAGTACACTAAAATGTCATCTATGTAGACCAAGGCGCAAACATCGATTAATTCCTGCAAGACATCATTCATGAAGTACTGGAATGCCGCGGGAGCGTTGCAAAGTCCAAAAGGCATTACCTGGTTCTCATACAGGCCATATTTGGTACAGAAGGCGGTTTTCCATTCATCACCTTTTTTTACTCGGACCAGGTGGTACACTCCTCTAAGGTCCAATTTGGTATAAATCTGGGCATGCTTGACTTGGTCTAACATTTTGGGAATGAGTGGCAGGGGATAGCAATTCTTTACAGTGATCTGGTTTAATGCGCGGTAGTCGATGCAGGTCCTCAAGTCCCCTTCCTTCTTTGGAACGAAGAATAAAGGACTGGCTGCCAGTGATTTAGACGGCTGAATGAACCCATTTGCCAGGTACTGGTCTAGATAGGACTTCAAATGGAGGATCTCTGGTTCTGTGAGTGCATAGATTCTGCCACAAGGAATTTGTGCACCAGGTATGAGGTCAATCTGGCAGTCATAGGGCCTGTGCGGCGGTAGTGTGTTAGCTTGTTCTTTCTGGAACTCGTCCTGGAAATCTTGGTATTCACTCGGTAAATTGCTAGTCACACCAAGTGTCAATGCCGCCGTTCTGGGAGTCTCAGGGGTGCAGAAGTCCGGTTTCTCCTCTTGGTAATAACAGGTAGGAGCGCAGTCAGTCATCGGGAAAGGTCAACTTCCTTGCACGCCAATCTATCTGAGGGTTGTGAGCAACTAACTATGGCGTACCTAATATTAGCCAGAACTGAGGTGCCTTGATGAGATCAAAGGAAATAGATTCCCGGTGTCCATCCTGCTGTACATAGGGTTACTGGTCCGGAAGCAATTTCTGTCCCATCCACGGTGTTTACCTTTTCTGTAGTCGGCTTTGAACATAAGGGAAGATCCATCTCTGTTGCCAGTTCTTGATCTATATAATTCCCAACTGCGCTGCTGTCTATGTACGCCTCAACGGCATGCATCCGAGACAGTTGTTTGTGGTTAATTAGGATCACTGGTATTGCAAAGTGTGAGGTCGGTGGCTCTTTCTTCTCACTTGACAAACTGACCTCTATGTTTGTCGAGCTGGGTAGTTTTCCGACTCCTTGCTATCGTCCTTTTCTGTGGCCCGTACAATGTTCTTTGTGGGTTTCACTGGGCAGTCCTTGAGGAAGCGCCCTGGTTTTCCACAGCACAAACATAGCTGTTGTTGCCTTCTCTTGTCTCTTTCCGTTTTTGTTAACGGGGGTCGTACACCTCCGATTTGCATGGGTTCTATTGTGTTTTCTGACACGCGTGAGGCATTGTCCCTTGGACGAACATACACAGCCCGAGCGTCTGATCTAGACCGAACTGCCTTTCAATCCTGCAATCGGTGGTCTAGTTGCACAACCAGATTAATGAATTCGGTACAATCTCTGGGTGTTCAACCACCTGGGACTAGAATGTCCTTCAGTTCTCCTCGTAGACCTTGGTGAAACAACGTGGTTCTTTTCCTTTCAGGCCACCCAGCTTCAAAGACTAATCTATTGAAGGTTGCAATGTACGTTAATAAGTCTTGATTCCCCTGCCAGAGTGACAAAAGTTTGTTGTCTACTGCTTGTTCCGGAGTATGACGAGCAAAGAGCTTCTCCATTTCCCCCTGGAGCCTCCCAAAGTCATGTAACAGTGGATCATCATGGCTTACAAGCGGCACCGACCAATCCGCCGCACTACCGCTCAGGTATGACAAAACAAAGGCTACCCATGCTTCATCGTTGGGGAATGCACCAGGTCTGCAAAGGAAATGAAGGTGACATTGATTCATGAACGTAGCATTCTTCCTGGGGTTGCCTGAGAATCGTTCTGGTGATGCTAAAGGTACTGCTGCAGGAAGAGTTATTTGTACGGGAGCGGCTGATAAGGTGGATGCTTGTGCCAGCGGGTTGTTTCCAGGCAATGGAGTCTGTCCTGCCTGTGATTGTAGTAACTGCCTACTGATTTCCTCGGTACGATCCTTGGTTACAACTAGGTCCCTCCGGAGAGCATTGGTCTCTTGTCTGGCTGAATGAACTTCGGCACGTAACTGCCCCAATAACTGAGCCAATTGATGATCGATTTCTGAAGTCTCCATGGCGCCCAGGTGGATTGTGTTATTGTAGGCTTTGTGTTCTGTTACGCTCACCTGGTATCCACGGGGACGCCCCTTAGCCCTGGTTGGATGACATGCGCCTGGAACCCTCTACCCAATGCCGGGTGGTGTCTTCGATGGAAGGCAAGCCTGAAATTACAGAAGGGCTGGGTTCAAGACTGGCTGTCTCTGGTAAGGTCTCCCACCTCCCTTGGATTGGGCCCTCAGGCCCTCTCCTCACCTTGTTTTGGTATAAGGCGTGCTCTCCATCCTGCCCTCTTTGGCAGGGGTGCGTTGGCTCCAGTGGGCGCGGGCGACCGTGTTACTTCACTGGTGCGAGCCCGTTCAAGTGTCTTTAAGGTAGGTCTTTCAGGTAGGTCTTGCTGCCTAGCAGTCTTTGTATGCAATACAGTTCTTGCCTTCTTTTACTTTTGGTTAATGTCTTTTTCTTTCTCCATAGGTGTGCGGGAGATTCAGCGTTTCGTGCTGGTTGGATTGAGCACCTGCCAGTAATGGATTGCGTGAGATGCGTGCTGCAATCCGGTAAGTAATGCGCTATCCACGGCGCTATTTCGCCTTGTATAAGCGAACCCGTGTTTTCCTCTTCCTTTGCAGGTCGCAGTGTTCTTCTCCAGCGGGTGTGATGCTCCGGGACAATGCCGGCCAAGAAGCAACTAGCCAGGTGAGGTTCTCATGATGTCCGTTGCTTGAACGCTGTGGATATGCGTATACTAATGTTGTCTCTCTCTCTCTCTCCCTCTCTCCTTTTCAGGTTGCTTTGTTCCGGTAAGCATGCAGTGCATTGAAGATGTAGTTCGCTGGATAAGCGGCCCGCAAGTAAGCAGAATCAGGAATGAACATCGGACGGATGACAGGATGGAGTTTGCAGGTAAGATTCTATTAATGATGTTCTTTTTCCCCTCTGCAGGCTCATTGCTCCAAGGATTGCTGGAATTCAGGACACTGGACACGGTGAGCGTTACGCTGCAGAATAACGCAAAGCGTGTTCTGTGTGCTTGGGTGGGGTTTAAATAGCCTCCCAGTAAAGTAGTCCAAGTAAAGTAGTCCCAGGCCACCACACCCAAAACACTATACCGCATAGCTCAGTTCTTGGGAACTGGGCTTTGTGAGTGCCTCTGGGCTATGTGACTGCAGACCCAAAGAAAAATAGTTCCCATTCAAAGATGTTCTTCATATTGAATAGCGCCAGGACTGACTCTGAGGGAGTCTTGGAAGAGGATGTAAGGCCTCTGAGGCCCTAATAGAACCCCGACCCCTGGCCTTACCTGGCAGGTTGACTTGCCAGTGGGGGTCTGGGATAGGGGTCGTGACACACCCCTGCAAATGCCACCTCTACAAATCTTGGTGGTTGGTGTGAGAAACCTGAAGGTGTCTCACCTGCTAGTTCCCAGGGATCTGTCATCCAGGTGGCCATCGCTTTTGAATCCAGTTCCTGAAGTGGACCAGTGCAGGAGGATCACCTGGATGAGGGGTCTTTGGGGAGTGGTACACCAGATAGTGAGACGCGGTATCCCCTTCCCTGTAACACCTTTTCCCCATCCTACCAGGTAGGATACTTGGGAACACAACCCCACTACCCCCTTTCCCGACACGAACACTTTCTCATGGACAGCTCACTGTGAGCAAAAACGGACTAACACCAGAGCCGTATACCTGACATGTCCCAATACAATTGTCGGGCAATTACTGATCATTAAACACACCTGACTTCCATCACACTTCTCCACATGGATAAAAGGCAGAGCACGAAAGCACATTCTGAGCAAGGCAAAGCACACGAGGAAACAGCGGTTCCCAATGGCAGTTTCATACAAGGAGAAAGATGGCGAGACCAGAGAGGGTTGCAGGGAGGGAAGTGCCAATGACCTTTTCAGACCATCACTTTCGTGAACCATGGAAAATAAAAAAACTAAGACTGGGGAGTAAAGCTGAAGAAACCTGCATTGTGTGTCGGAGATACCCACGGCTCTCCCGCATCGATAACCAAGGCGGGGAGGAACGGTTGCTGCCATGGTGCTGTCCTTGGCTCCTACAACCAAGCAGCGCCAGTAAGGACAGCACAGCCGGCTATTTGGAGAGACTGATACAAGACCAGCCTTTGTTAGAACCAAGGTTGCAAGCGGCTACATTGTATGAAGAAATCTAAACAGAACTGTGTGTGAAAAGTATGTAATGAGCGACACAAATATAGTTGAAAACCAGAGGAGTGACTGAATCTCTTAGAAACCAAGAAAGACACCATAGACAGAGTGGTCCGGCGCCATGTGGGTGCTCATTCAAAGGTCTCTGTTAGGTATCCAATGGGTTGGCAACTGTGAAAGAAACTGGAAATCGAAGTGGTCCTGCAACTGGTCAAGCTAAATCCTGTGCACCTTCGAAAGTCTTCGATAGTTTTGTGAACTGAAATTGGTCCGAGCTCGGCTGAGGGAGACTAATTGTGTAAGAGGAAGGATTTGAGCCCGGCTGAGGGGGATCCGGAGTGAACCGCGAGTCACCCGAGAAAGAGTATTCGCTGAACATTGTGAAAAGGGGATCTGAGCCCGGAAGAGGGTGATCCACAGTAGCGAGTGTGATATAAAAGGGATCTGAGCTGGGCTGAGCGTGATCCAAGGTGATTCCCAAGAATTGAGTGTGTATAAGAGGAAAGGAACTTTGTGTTTTGTTATATCAGGCCCTCTGAATCAAGAGACTTTGAAGTAAAGAGACTTGATTAAAGAAGGCCCTGATGCTGGTCATGGAACTGTATCTTCGTGCCGAAGCCAGAGTGAACCGCCTTGTCCGGTGCTGAAAATGTGATGGCCTGAACATCCTGACATATCATTTTGGGAACACTTCTTTCTTTTTCCTGAACACTACCCCCACACTATTTGTATTTAGTGGTAAGGATTGGCAATCTTTTTTTTTTTTAATATAGGCCTTTTTACTTTGACATGACTCCACTGGGACTGCATTATTATTTTTTGATGGTCGTAGCTTGCTCCCATCTGTAGATTTAGGGTTAGATAGACATTCATCACACCATTGTTGAAGTTCAATAAACACCCTTGAACTGTGGTCACTTGTGTCCGTCTTACTGTTGATACCATGCCTTCCTTACATTGGATAGGGCAGAAGAAAGGCTTCACCTTGCCCCTGGAGACCTTGTACTGAATCTCCCATAACCCAGAAGTCACAGAACAGCCCTGGGCCCTCGTTCCCGCCTCTATCCACTTGTGGGCTACACTGACATCGTCTGCCTGTTGCCCCTTTGACAGTGCCACATGTTGGACTAAGTCGACCAGCTCAATGCTGAATAGTCACCTCGGGAAGCTTGGCTCAATACTGTTTAGCCCCCAAAGGCAGAAGACAAAGGTATTTGAAGAGGCCCTTTCCAATAGTGTACCTTAAATGACCTTGGTGACTTTTACGCCACCCTTTATCTTTTGCTTCAAAAACATATCCTTAATCATTGGCATTTACACAAATCCTTGCCTGAACACTCGTACTTATCAACTTAGGGTGTCAATGTCACATACATTTCTGCATTCTGTTTTTATTTTCATGGGGCATTTGTATTGTTTTTAAATTAGGTGGTTTGCATTTTATTGTTCCTTTTATTTTTTTAGAACCGTGATTGGACATTGTTAGGAAAGATTCTCTTTACTGCACCTTTCCTTCCATCTTTATGGAACCCCCAAACTTGTTGCTTTTATTTTTCAATCTGACCTGTACTTTTTGCAATACAGTGAAGCCTTAAGCGTCACTGTACTGGCCTTTGCTCACATGGTATGGGGAAACATATGTCCTTAAGGCCATCAGTACTGGGAACAGTGTTTCCCTTAGTCTTGGGACTATGTTGCTACTTGTGGTTACTTTTGTATCACATGTACTTTTCATCATTGCACACAGCAGCTTGCACTGCAGTGCAATGGGGTTCATTTTTGTTTTGCCCTAGACTAACACTCAAAGGATTTTTTGGCTACTCTAGAGGTGCTTAAAAGATGGGCTGGTGGAAGCAGTGACTTTTCCCCACTTTTTGGGGAATTTCGTTTTAGCTTAACCGCGTTTACCACGTTTGGCTACTTGTCAAACATGGCTGTGCCACAAGGTTTTTCGCCCATTCTTTTTGCATCTTGTTGTTTAGCCTTCTCCTCGGCCTCAGATCCTTATAAGGACTTCCAGTGCCCGGGAAAGCAGCAGCTTTTGGAGGGCGTTGTGTTTGCAGGCAGATTGTGGGCTATGTCAGTCTGACCCTAATACACCTCCTGGTTTCTGTGTGTCTGAGTGGCATGCATGAGTGTTCCCGCCAGTGGCCCTGATTGGACCACGGTGGGGGGGGGGGTGTGGGCTAGTTCTGCCATTGGCTAGTGGGAGTTTCAACTCCTACCTGGTTTTTAGGATAGGAAGAGGGCCCTTGCATGCATTTCTGAGAGATCCTGGAAGAACCTGAAGGAGCCAAGAATCTGTCCAGCTGAGAAGACCCGCAAAGAAACCTGTAACCTGCCTGAAGGAGGCCTGGCAACCAACTTCTGCTGCAGTCCTGGTGGAGGCCTGTCTGTCTCGTGATCTTCAGTAGGCCTGCGAAGGTGCTACGACCCCAGGAATGGAGGGACCATCCATTCCCGAAGCCTACTCGGTGCCCAGCACAAAACCGCCTTTGGAAGCGCCTGGGAATCGTCCTGTGGCTGACCAGCTTCGTTTTTGGGCTACCTGGTTATCCTTGTTGCCGTTCTGAGTTTCTGCCTGAAACCTGGTACACCCTCATCTGCCACTACAACGACACCATCTGCAAAATTTCGGCATCCTAGCACCAAACGGACCCGAGAAAGACCATAAAGTCCGACCGCGGCTACTGAGTCCTGCTGCATCGCTGTGCGCGGTCCGAAACCTGCTTTTCTGACCCGCCTCCAGTCGAGAAGGGTGCTGGATCATTTGTTTCTGCATTTCTTCAACAAGAGTCCTTGCACCAGCAAAATATCCTAACCAGAGAATCACTCGAACCTGCAACCCGTGAAAATCGAGGACCGCGGAATTTGGCGGAAAAAGCAAGCCAGGACACCCTTCCTTTGGGGTAAGTTACTGAGCTTTTAACATACCCCTTCTCTCCCATTATAAGTCAATGGACTTATAATAACCTTTTTTCTAACACTATTGGCTTTGCCATTACTTGCCTTGGCAAGACTTCAAACTGTTGGGATAATTTTGGGCACTTGTCTATATTGAACCCTGGCTCTAAGAATCCATCGGTGGACCCCAGAGACCCTACCTACATTTTCTCCTGCCTCCCAAGTTCTGTGTCTCTATCCTGAACAATAGGGCACAAGGCCCCAGGCAACCTAGGGTTGGACAATATTAGTTAGGGATCATCTCTGTGGACCTTTTTGTGTGTGATACTCACCTATTCATTCCCTTACAGGAGTATTTTGATTTGTATTATGCACTTGAACCTGTATTTTCGTTTGATGATATTGGTTGATAGTCTACCTACTTGTATTAATTTTTCCTAGTGTGTTTGGCCATAATTAAATGCTTTTTTTATACATCATGTCTAAGTGGAATTTGTGACTCCCATTGTGGACCCTTTACACTCTCACCCCTCTGAAGAACTTCTCCTAGACCGCTTGTCACTGCTACCTTAAAGTGGTTTGGCTACAGCTTCCCAGAGTTGTCCCTGTCACAATATAGGTTGGCCTTCTATACATCTGTCCACCAGGCCAGAGTATAAAAAAATCAGTCTTAACTGGCATTATTTTACAACTATTGCACTAAAGCTGTTTGGGTTGCTACTGCTATCAGCCCAGAGCCCTCCTGAAGTCATAGCTTGTCTTCAGCCCACGTTACCAAAGAGTAGAAGGAGGTATACCGTTCAGGCTGTGCCTCTTTCACCATTATCATTGGTGTCACTGCTGGTTTACTAGTAGTGTGGGTTGAGTTGGAGTTTAAGCCACTGTACTCTTGTAGAGCAGTAGTCCTTTCATCACAGATACCCCTGTAGTGGCAGATAAAGTCAACTGGAGTCTGTTCTACTTTTAGGGACTGACACATTTTTCTTGTTCCAACTCTTTCAGCGGTTCTTGGAGTTTCCCTTGGGCATCCTACACGCCTCAGATCTTTCATTCGGGGGTCTTTTGGTAGCCTCTCAACATTCCACTGTCTTTGATGGACCTTCATTCCCAGGGACTCTAGTGCTCCCCCGAGATAGACAATCTTATCTCGATTGAATGTACCTTCTTCTGGGAAATGCATTGTGTTGTAACCCCGTGAAAAATAGTGCAATTCCTACAGAAAAGTAAAAATCTTGAGTGAATAACTTCTGTACATAAAATAAGCTGCACTCCCTTTAGGAGGAACTGGCACTTTCTTCAACTGACTTGTTTTTATTCTCCCAGGTTTAAGACAAGGACTGGCCCATGAGGAAGTTTGTGACGCTCTTTGCAATGCCCCATGCTATAGTGGCAAGACGCTGCCTAACCCGACACCAGCTCATGACGACTGCTAAGGTACCATGCCCCATGCTATTGTCTAAAACATGATCTATGTTGGGAAGGAGACAAGGGTTACACTCACATAAGGGCAAAAATTAGATGAGCCTGATCCAATCCCATTGATAGGCTAGAAAGAACAGAAATAGAAAAACAGTAAAAGGACAAGTGTCTTTCACTAGGGACTCCTTCACAAAAGCCACTGGAACTGGGGCTACTCAATTGAGTGTCCCTGTCACTGGCGCCTAGAACACTGAAGGTTACTCAGCAGAAACGGAAATAAAGTGTTCACCAAAGCCACATATGTCAAAGCAGACAGACTATGGCTGCACAAATGAATTGTTTTTGGGAAGTGTAGATGGATATACAACAAGCTCTTTTACACTGGTCACCTTTTGGCACTTATATGATATTCTGTGCTGCCTGCCCTATTAGACAACATATTCAGTTATAATGTTTGGGAGACTTGCAGGACAGGTGTGAGGCTGGCCAGATGTTCTGAATTATTTAAGGACCTCT
Organism: Ambystoma mexicanum; assembly: GCF_040938575.1. NCBI lineage: Eukaryota > Metazoa > Chordata > Amphibia > Caudata > Ambystomatidae > Ambystoma > Ambystoma mexicanum. The sequence goes on along the minus strand of NC_090938.1, from coordinate 747,670,164 downwards.
TTTTATTTTTACATTTAACTTGGAAACATTTTTTGCAAGAATACTGACTTGCTACACTATGAAAACCCCTTTTAGACTATAGTGTATGGATGCAAGTGCTTAATACTCCTGACAGTCAACTGTCCCTGCCCAAGTGGGGTTTTAAGAGTACTCTTCCAGACAGACCCAGAATAACTATTCCGAGACAGACACAATAAGGCAAATAAAGACAAACACATTGCAATTTTATATATTTACTGATCCGTCCTATGAAGAAAACAGGCTCATTCTTCAGTTGACCAAAGGCTGCCTGAACCACAGACTGAGATGCCTTCTGTGAGATGCCCATTAAGGGAAATCGTATTGCCTTCTCTCATTCCTCTGGGGTCCCTATCAGCCAATGAAATCTGAGACTAAAGGCACCAAAATTGTTGCGGAAAACCGATGTGGGAATATCTCTGGGGAGGTTGTTTGGTCAAATCTTTAATAGCAACACTGCAGGGTAAACAGACAAGAACACACGTCCACAATGCAACCACAGACTGTTACCCTGCCCCCAAATGTACTCCCTTCATATATTTTCCAGTACATTGGTCTGAATGGAATGAAGGGCAGATTTTAGGACCTCACCAGGGAGAATGTCAGTCTTCCCCCCAATTAACTCACTAGGTAACTCAGAGCCAGGCAAACTCAGACAATCCAGGTCAGTTTTGAGTCTTCAGAAGATAATACATTTGTTTTTGTTTTGATCATAATCCCAAAATAGGAGAAAAACTAAACAACCAGATCCTCAGACAAAAAAACTACAACCCCCCAAATCTTGCAAAGTCCTTGTCGTTTTGACCCCCTTCCTTGGAGCCAATCCACTGTTGCATCTGTCCAGACTCCTTCCTCTTTGATGGTTCAACCAAACTGCAAACTTCATGCGACATAACTGGAACCGTTAACACAACTTCTCAAACTCAATGGTTTCTTCTCTCCTCCAAAATACCTTCTTTCTCAACTGTTTTTGCTCTTCTCCTAAAACCAAAATCAGAAGTACATTATTAGGGCGGGAGTACACGATCTCCAGTCACAAGACTTCAACACAATAACAAGATTAATACTAACATATTCCACATCTTGCTTTAAATCACCAACATTAATATCAAAATGATCACTATACAATCATTCCTCATCCCTGCATACCAGGGCGGGAATAATGCTTGCCTCTGTCTTTAATAGAATCAAGACTACCTGCGCTAGCCGCATTGGTAATCTAGACCGGAGGCGAGCATTATGCTTGTTCAAAGCTGTCCAACACCATCTTGGCTAAAGAATCTACTGGTTTGAAATAGAAAGTCCTAAAAGTAGATTCTGAAGACCAATCTGCTGCTTTCAAAATATCATGCAGAAACACTCCAGCTACGAAGGCCCTGGAAGCCATGGCTCCCCTCACTGAATGCGCTCCAAACATGCTTAAGTCAACACCAGCCCAGCACTTCCCGAACCCACCTAGAAATGGTGACGTTACGGCATGAAAGGGCTTCCTACGAGCTATAAGCAACTGACGTACTCCGACAGGTCTCACACTCCTTAATACAACGTGCTACACACAGCTTGGGCTCCTCCAGAAAGTAAGGATATGATATAATCGAAGAAGCGCTCTTAGTTCTCTGTGCTATCTGAAATGCTACTCCTGGATAGAAATTTTTTCTGTCTATCTCTAAAGCTTTCACATCAGAAACCCTTCTACGAGACACTAAACAGCAACATCGCTAATTTTCCCAATAAACGCTTAGGCATCAACAAATGGTTGTCCGGCCACTGTTTGAATAGACGGAAGACTTTCAACGTCCCACATGACTGGGTATCTAGGAACGGGTGGTTTCCATAACTTCACCCCTCTCAAAAGCTGCACCACTGCAGGATGGTCTCCTATAAGACGACACTCATGACCCGCTGAAATAGCTGATCTATACACCCCTAGGGTTCTGAACAATTTACCAACTGTTGACATCTCTGCCAGAAGATTTAACACCTGCACTAAAGGGGCCAAAATGGATTGATACATTGCAACTCGCACCAACCTGCCCATTTCTCCCAAGCGGGATGATGGCTCCTAAGGGTAGAGGGAGCCCATGAATCTCATACAATCTGCAGCCTCTCTGAAAGGCCTGGCAGCTCCCAACTTCTCCTGAAATTCTGCAAGGCAACAACCGCAACTCCCCTTCTGAACAAAGGGATGTCTGCCCCGACGGGTTGCAAAGCAGGTCCACTTACCACGAAAACCTTGGAAAATAAGTTCCATCAGTGTCAGAAACCAAGCTTGAGATCTCCAACACGCCGTCACTATGACTACCCCCGCACACTCCCAACATACCTTCGCCAGGCTATCATTACAAAATGAGGAAATGCATAACGCAGAGCACCCTTCCAACTGTGTAAGAACGCATCCGCCCCTAAAGCTTCCGGGTCTATCACCCAGCTGTAAAATTTCTGTAGCTGCGTGTTCAGTCTGGAAGCGAAAAGGTCTCTCAATCGGCCCCCATAGATCATGCAACTGCTCGAACACTCTCCTGTGTAACCTCCAGTCGCTGGAGTCTGCTAGATACCTGGAGTTCCAGTCCGCTATGGAATTCTGGACTCCTGCCGTCACCACTAGCTTCCTTTGTAGGCAATAATGCCAAAAATCCTTCGCTATCTCCACTAACATCTTCGATTTCGTACCTCCCAACTTGTTTATATAACGGACTGCTGATATATTGTCCAGTCTCAATAGAATGCAACAATTCACCCTGTCCTTCGCTAACGTGCGCACTGCAAACAAACCTGCTAATAACTTCAGACAATTTATATGTAGCCTCAGCTCCTCTGACCGTCGACCCCCTGTCTGCATCTGACCACACCTGGCACCCCAACCAGTTCTGCTTGCATCCGATATAATCAAAATGGCCCTGCCATACCACGCTTCTACATTCTGAAGCCACCATCTCAGTTCTACTCTTCCTTCCTCATCCAACGGAACTAGCTGGTGATATCTTACACCCCCTCGCAGGTGTCTGATCTTCAACCTCTGGAGTGCTCGATAATGCAGAAGCCCCGGAAATATTGCCTGAATAGAAGACATCAGAAGACCTACTAATCGCGCCAAACTTCGCAAAGAAATGACTTCCTTTCCCAATGCTAATCTCAGCTCCTTTATACTTCTCAATTTCTGCTGGGGCAACTGTAATGTAGCCTTCCTGGTATCTACTACAAACCCTAGGAATTCCATCCTCTGTCTCGGATCGAGCACCGCCTTTTCCTGATTGATCAAGAAACCCAGAGAAGACAGAAGATCGCAGACCCAACTGACCTGCTCCTTCAAAACTTCTTTGCTTTGGCCCAGAATCAAAATAGTCTAGATACACAATAATTCGTATTCCTCTGCTCCTGACGCCACGGGTCTCATCACCTTGGTGAAAGCCCAGGGCGCTGAGGCTACACCGAGGTAGACATGCAAAGCGCCAACTCCGCCTCTTCCAAAAGAATCTGAGATAATCCCCAAACTTCTGCTCTATGGGAATGGTGAGATAGGCGTCCTTTATCCCAGTTTCCCTATCCCAGTACACAAGCAAGGCAAGCGACACCATGTATGTGGATCATTATATGTAAATTTAGGCCATAAAGGTCTGGGGGCACGATAGTGTCTAATCTTACATCGATACCCAAACCAACACCAACCTAGCAATATCGCAAATTAACCATACATAAACATGTGCACTGGAAACGCAGTCTTCACTAGGCATTAACGCGACTACGTTGGATTGCGGACCAATGAAGAATTTGAAACCGAATACGGGAAGGCACTACTTTCAGATTAACCTTCGCCCGCCCTTTAAAGTGCAGGGGCATTACTGCTGGTGCTTTCTTTGCTATAACTTACATCAAGTTAGTTCAAGCCATTACTTACTAGCACCCAACATCCGGTAAATTAAGGATAGTGCATCTTTAACATGTAAAGACAAACCTGCTCCAATATACGCCCACAGAAACTGGTCCCTGGAGGATCAGGTCAGATCAGTTCAAAATCTGCAATACTGCCAATATTCTTTTAGCAAACAGGAGACCCGCAGCTTTAAAGGGGGAAAATGCAGATGTTGGATAAAGAGTCAAATAGGTATGCAAAAGATTTTAAAATGTAAGTTAAGTGTACATTCACACATTCAGCAGTCAAAGCTAGCGGGTATGTAACGATTATGGACTGGAGAAAAAAAAAAGAAAAAAAATGGTTGATTACTTACCATGTTCCTATGAAGAAACTGCTCCCTCCTCTTCGGGAGGCTTTGGTGCGCTCGGGGAAGGAGATCTGGACTTTTTGCACGGCAGGGGCGAGACCCTGGAGCGGGATCTCGAGCGAGATCTCGAGCGAGATCTAGACACCGTGGAAGACTTTGCCTTGGATCGGCGGAGGGACCGGGACTTTGAAGTGGAACGGGATCTGGAACGTGTACGGGATCTTGACCTGGAGCGGCTGTAACGGCTTCTGCTGCGGGACCTGGAACGACTTCTGCTGCGGGATCTGGTGCGTCGACGTCTCCTAGGGCTGGAAAAAAAAACAATGTGTTAAAAAAATAAGCTAAGCAGTTTCATTGCCAATTAAGAAGAAACAAGTCATTGTATGCATGCAGCCACCCTCTCGTATAAAACACCATCTAGTGAGTATTACGCCTTACAAGACTGCAGCAGTGTTGCCAGGTCAGAGGGAAAAAATAAGCTGAATGCCCCTTCAAAACAAGCCGACGCCCAACTAAATAAGCTGAAAAAACACACCTCTAAAACAATGGATAGGTCTTAGAAGTTGAAAAATAACTATAACACAAATAATACATAGAGAGTACAAACTTATGTTAACAAAAAGCATTAAAATTGTTATTTTCTAACAATTGGTCTCTGTTTTAATTTCTTGTATGTGTGCAATTTATATAAGCGCATCATTGGCTTTTTGGATCCTTGGCTGCTCTGGTCCTTGGATCCATTGATGGTACCTGCCAAGTAGCCCCATGTCCTTCATGACACTGAGTCCAGTTATTTCCTGTTAAAGGCTAGGATTGGTATTGTACTTCTTCCCATTATAAGTATAGGCCTACCAGGACCAGTATGCAAAGTGAAAATCCAGGACTGGCTCATGGCAACACACGTAACATAGCCCCCACCCCCCTGCCATCTTCCTTCTTTTCTTTCTGGTATTTGGCGTAATAAGAAAAATAGCCATTCACAAAGTGTCAACTTGTACCCCCCAAGTGAACTAGCCAGGTGCTATGGCAGTACTGGTGAACGATCTCAGTCTTCCGGTTCACGTTAGAGTTGGCCTGTCAATGTACTGCGCAAGAAGGAAAATTTAAACTTACAGGAAAAATAATATATGAACAAAAGCACAAGTGGGAAGATAAGAATCATACCCGACTAATAGTGCCCAAAGCACCTTCTCATGGGAACTCTGAGCTCTCTTTAATCAAGCCGTAACATCAAACTTTGCACTGGACAATGACTTAATTTGAAATTTGAGCTGTAAATGCTACTGGTGTAATAAAAATGTCTTAACCTGGTCTGCCTACAGCCAATCAAGTTATAAGCACTGTGTGTGCCCTTCAGTGAAGTCCTGTAACTGTTTAGGGCTTTTAAAAAAGGCATTTGCCAGGCACTGCCATTAGATGCCCAGGTACTTGCACCTGCTACCGTTCATACCATTAAAGACAGCAGGGCCTACCAAGGGCCTTTCCCATGCCTACACAAAAACCCAAACTATTGGCATTGCCAATGTTTGTTTACATCATGACTAAACTAAGTGTTGCCGTAAATACCCTGCAATTGTTTACCTCTTTGCTAGGTAATGCGTCTTCAATGGGTCTCTAATATTGAAAGAGCCCATCAATGCAAAATGCCCCCACACACCCTGCAATGGGAGCGCTGGGCGTCCTTGCAGGTCATGAGGGGCTGCAGACACCCTGCAATGGGGGCGCTGGGAGTCCTTGCAGGTCATGAAGCCAGGGGCTGCAGACACACACCCTGCAATGGGAGCGCTGGGAGTCCTTGCAGCTCATTAAGCCAAAAACCGTGGCACGCGACCTGCAAATATTATACACGACTTTGGGTAAAAACAAGTCGCGTATAATAAGCAGCCCTGGCGACACTGGACTGTAACAATGATTACCGCCAGTACTCCAGGTAAATTCTAGGTCTCTTTATTTTCCTTGTCCTGTACTCACTCCTCCACAAGACACGGGGATGGTAGGGGGCACAAGATTACATGGGAAACACTGTGCTCACCCATCTTCACTGCTCACAGCCTTCTCTCTCGTCACCCAGCAGAACACTTCCACACCAACATCCCACAGCAGATGACCTCACACTCACTGCTAATCTGAAAGACAGATTACAACACTTCTCCCCTAGGAAACACAAAAGCCACATTACTACAGACTGCAGCGCCATTTGGGCAAGCGCGCGTGCGCTATTCGCCAATGCTGCCTCGAGGCCGGCGGCCATCTTGCGGGGTGCGGCGGGCATGCCAAGTGTGACAATGGGCACAAGATCGCCAATAAGGGATACGCAGATATCCCTCGGCGACTACTCTTCACTTAACCACTAAACAATACATTCACGGGCCTGAATGCATTGTAAAGAAGGAAAAGAAAGATGCTGACGAGCGACGAAGACGAGGATTACCAGCAAAAACGTAAAGGCGTGGAAGGGTTAATAGACAGAGAACCCCAATCGAGTAGCTCCGACAACCAAAAAGGTAACAACTGGATTTGGAAGGCCCCAAGGAGCTTTCTATGAGAGAAAGAGAAGACATTGAAAAACAGAAGGCTAAAGAGCGGTATATGAAAATGCATCTAGCGGGGAAGACTGACCAGGCAAAGGCAGATCTGGCGCGGTTAGCCATTACAGGAAACAAAGGGAAGATGTAGCCAAAAAGAAAGCGAAAGACGGAGCAGCTGCACCTGGCAGAGGAGTGCAGTCCCTTTCCCTGAACGGCTAGCCTACGCGTGGGAGGAGGCATTGCCAAGGAACTACGCCCGTTGCCTGCCAGGAAATCTAAACGGCACTCGAGGGCATTACAGCATCATTCTCTAAGCTAAAAGAGACTGCCCTGTGTTCCTCTTCCTTAACTGGCATGGGCATCTTTCTCTGGACACCTCTGACCTCTTGGTGTCATAAAAAGAGACTAATACATATTTGACCTGTAACTGTTGGAAAGCATGTCTGTGTTCTCTTGTTTTTAGGATTAAAGCAAAGCGGCGGGTGGGTAAGGAATAAAGTTGCAGATAGGTTGCAACGTTTTTTTTATGTATTGATAGTTTTGACGTGGTTGGAGGATTTAAAACTGTTTTCAAACATATGTCCAGGCCCTTCCATGGAAGATGGAGGTGTTAAAGGAGAAGAATCACTGGTGGTTTAAGATTCTCTGCAGGCCCCATTTAAAAGCGGGACCCAAGTTGACGATGTCGTAGCTTGGTGGGTTTCTTCATTCATCTGTGGAAAAGTGCATGCGGTCCACTTTCCATTCGCCTTTTAATCTTTTTTGACACCTGTTTTGAGTGTCCATTTTTAGCACCTCCAAGGAAAATATTTACTGTAAAATACCCATGTGAAAAATTCACGACAAACACAACTCGTATATTGGCTGAATACAATTTAAATTATAAACCGGGCCTTTTGTTCCGACACTCAAATATGCATTTACCTGCGACTCCTTCGTGCGTAGCTTCCTCCGCCGCCTCCGTATCTTCGCGGCGGCGGGCCACGTCGACTCTGATGAGACTCTGGGGGTCTTCCATAGCGCGCCATCTGCACGCGCAGTTCCCGTCCGTCTAGTCCGGCTCCGTCCATGGCGTCCATCGCATCCTCCGCGTCACGCTTGTCGTGGAACCGCACGAAGGCGAAGCCGCGACTCTCCTTGGTATACCGGTCGCGGGGGATGTAAACGTCGCCTACCCGGCCATACTTCTCAAAGACTCGTCGGAGGGTTTCGGGCGACGTCCTGTAGGTGAGATTGTCCACCTTCAGGGACGACATGCCTTCCACGTCAGGCGGAGGCCGGCCGGAACTCATCTCCGGGGAACTCGTGAGGGGAATCGAGCGGGACACAAGATTACTCGACTGGGTTAAGGCCCTAGCTCTTCAGGGGCGCGTGATGATGATGACACTAGATGGCCAGACCCAGCAGTCTAGGTGAGCAAAGAGCCGGGTGGTCCAAGCGGGCGACGTTGCTACAGCTTTCGGGGAGCCCCGACTGGTCTACTTGCGACGGTCGGTTAGAAAGCGCACGAGAAATGGCGCGCGCGCGCGCTCTGCTTTTATGTACTTCACTGGATGCAAAATGGCGGCTAACCACGCCTCTCGATTGCAGGTCCCTATGAGCAGGCTGAGGGTAGCGACTAGTTCCCATCCGAGAAAACGACCATAGCAACGGCCCGCCCCTCATCCTCACGTGACCTCTGATGTCATCCGTATACTTTCCGGAGCAGAGAAGCGGTTCCGGAGCACGTTCAGTGAGCGGGCTGGGACCGAGGGGGAATTTTGAACGCTCTGGCTGCCGCCGGTGCACGTGCAACCGGACCCTGCCAGCCTTTGGCTGGCAGCGTTTGGGGTGGGCATTTCAACACCGGGAACATTTCTAGGAAGCCCTGGAGCGTCCAGAGCGGCAAGGCTCTGGCTGCCAGGCTGCAGGAACAGCAGTAACCCGTGTGCTTTTGGCTGGCTGTAAATACAATTGGAATTTTCTTTCGGATACCATGAACGTTCCTGCAAGACACCTGATTTAGATGGAGGAGCAGGAAATTACATTTACTTTAAAAAGCATGCTGAGCTATTCAACATGAAATGTACAGAGGGCTAAGAAAAGGAACAGGGAGACAGTGTATGGTTGTGTTTAACTGATCAACGGGGGCTAATAGAGTGATTTTAATGTTTTATGAGTGTGTGATTATTAGGATGCGTGGTTTTAGAGGGGGTTGGTTGGGGCTATCTGCGTGTGATTCATGTGGGTCATCTAGGTGTGGGTTGGTAAGTGGGACAGGCATTTTGGTGTGGCTCTGGAGGGAGGTGGTGGGGGCACATTGGTGTGGATCTGGGTGGAGGGATGGTACACATGGGTGTGTTTCTGGAGGGAGAGATGGGGCACAGTGGGTCTGGACGGCGGCATGGGTCATCTAGGTGTGGGTTGGGAAGTGGCACGGGCATGTTGCTGTGGCTCTGGAGGGAGGTGTGGGGGCACATTGGTGTGGCTCTGGAGGGAGGTGGTGGGGCACATTGGTGTGGCACTGGAGGGAGGTGGTGGGGCACATTGGTGTGGCACTGGAGGGAGGTGGTGGGGGCACATTGGTGTGGCTCTGGAGGGAGGTGGTGGGGCACATTGGTGTGGCTCTGGAGGGAGGTGGTGGGGCACATTGGTGTGGCACTGGAGGAAGGTGGTGGGGCACATTGGTCTGGCTCTGGAGGGAGGTGGATGGGGCACATGGGCGTGTTTCTGGAGGGAGATGGGGCACAGTGGGTGTGGAGGGTGGCATGGGTCATCTAGGTGTGGGTTGGGAAATTGGACGGGGCATTTTGGTGTGGCTCTGGAGGAAGGTGGTGGGGCACATTGGTGTGGAACTGGGCGGAGGGATGGTACACATGGGTGTGTTTCTGGAGGGAGAGATGGGGCACAGTGGGTCTGGACAGTGGCATGGGTCATCTAGGTTTGGGTTAGGAAGTGGAACAGGGCATCTTGGTGTGGCTCTGGAGGGAGGTGGTGGCACATTGGTGTGGCTCTGGAGGGAGGTGGATGGGGCACATGGGCGTGTTTCTGGAGGGAGATGGGGCACAGTGGGTGTGGAGGGTGGCATGGGTCATCTAGGTGTGGGTTGGGAAGTTGGACGGGGCATTTTGGTGTGGCTCTGGAGGGAGGTGGTGGGGCACATGGGCGTGTTTCTGGAGGGAGATGGGGCACAGTGGGTGTGGAGGGTGGCATGGGTCATCTAGGTGTGGGTTGGGAAGTTGGGCGGGGCATTTTGGTGTGGCTCTGGAGGGAGGTGGTGGGGGCACATTGTTGTGGCTCTGGAGGGAGGTGGTGGGGCACATTGGTGTGGATCTGGGCGGAGGGATGGCACACATGGGTGTGTTTCTGGGGGGAGAGATGGGGCACAGTGGGTCTGGACGGTGGCATGGGTCATCTAGGTGTGGGTTGGGAAGTGGCACGGGCATGTTGGTGTGGTTTTGGAGGGAGGTGGTGGGGGCACATTGGTGTGGATCTGGGTGGAGGGATGGTACACATGGGTGTGTTTCTGGAGGGAGAGATGGGGCACAGTGGGTCTGGACGGCGGCATGGGTCATCTAGGTGTGGGTTGGGAAGTGGCACGGGCATGTTGCTGTGGCTCTGGAGGGAGGTGTGGGGGCACATTGGTGTGGCTCTGGAGGGAGGTGGTGGGGCACATTGGTGTGGCACTGGAGGGAGGTGGTGGGGCACATTGGTGTGGCACTGGAGGAAGGTGGTGGGGGCACATTGGTGTGGCTCGAGGGAGGTGGTGGGGCACATTGGTGTGGCTCTGGAGGGAGGTGGTGGGGCACTGGAGGAAGGTCGTGGGGCACATTGGTCTGGCTCTGGAGGGAGGTGGATGGGGCACATGGGCGTGTTTCTGGAGGGAGATGGGGCACAGTGGGTGTGGAGGGTGGCATGGGTCATCTAGGTGTGGGTTGGGAAATTGGACGGGGCATTTTGGTGTGGCTCTGGAGGAAGGTGGTGGGGCACATTGGTGTGGAACTGGGCGGAGGGATGGTACACATGGGTGTGTTTCTGGAGGGAGAGATGGGGCACAGTGGGTCTGGACAGTGGCATGGGTCATCTAGGTTTGGGTTAGGAAGTGGAACAGGGCATCTTGGTGTGGCTCTGGAGGGAGGTGTGGGGGCACATTGGTGTGGCTCTGGAGGGAGGTGGTGGGGCACATTGGTGTGGCACTGGAGGGAGGTGGTGGGGCACATTGGTGTGGCACTGGAGGAAGGTGGTGGGGGCACATTGGTGTGGCTCTGGAGGGAGAGATGGGGCACAGTGGGTCTGGACGGCGGCATGGGTCATCTAGGTGTGGGTTGGGAAGTGGCACGGGCATGTTGCTGTGGCTCTGGAGGGAGGTGTGGGGGCACATTGGTGTGGCTCTGGAGGGAGGTGGTGGGGCACATTGGTGTGGCACTGGAGGGAGGTGGTGGGGCACATTGGTGTGGCACTGGAGGAAGGTGGTGGGGGCACATTGGTGTGGCTCTGGAGGGAGGTGGTGGGGCACATTGGTGTGGCTCTGGAGGGAGGTGGTGGGGCACATTGGTGTGGCACTGGAGGAAGGTGGTGGGGGCACATTGGTGTGGCTCTGGAGGGAGGTGGTGGGGCACATTGGTCTGGCTCTGGAGGGAGGTGGATGGGGCACATGGGCGTGTTTCTGGAGGGAGATGGGGCACAGTGGGTGTGGAGGGTGGCATGGGTCATCTAGGTGTGGGTTGGGAAATTGGACGGGGCATTTTGGTGTGGCTCTGGAGGAAGGTGGTGGGGCACATTGGTGTGGAACTGGGCGGAGGGATGGTACACATGGGTGTGTTTCTGGAGGGAGAGATGGGGCACAGTGGGTCTGGACAGTGGCATGGGTCATCTAGGTTTGGGTTAGGAAGTGGAACAGGGCATCTTGGTGTGGCTCTGGAGGGAGGTGGTGGCACATTGGTGTGGCTCTGGAGGGAGGTGGATGGGGCACATGGGCGTGTTTCTGGAGGGAGATGGGGCACAGTGGGTGTGGAGGGTGGCATGGGTCATCTAGGTGTGGGTTGGGAAGTTGGACGGGGCATTTTGGTGTGGCTCTGGAGGGAGGTGGTGGGGCACATGGGCGTGTTTCTGGAGGGAGATGGGGCACAGTGGGTGTGGAGGGTGGCATGGGTCATCTAGGTGTGGGTTGGGAAGTTGGGCGGGGCATTTTGGTGTGGCTCTGGAGGGAGGTGGTGGGGGCACATTGTTGTGGCTCTGGAGGGAGGTGGTGGGGCACATTGGTGTGGATCTGGGCGGAGGGATGGCACACATGGGTGTGTTTCTGGGGGGAGAGATGGGGCACAGTGGGTCTGGACGGTGGCATGGGTCATCTAGGTGTGGGTTGGGAAGTGGCACGGGCATGTTGGTGTGATTTTGGAGGTGGTGGGGGCACATTGGTGTGGCTCTGGAGGGAGGTGGTGGGGGCACATTGGTGTGGCACTGGAGGGAGGTGGTGGGGCACATTGGTGTGGCTCTGGAGGGAGGTGGTGGGGGCACATTGGTCTGGCTCTGGAGGGAGGTGGTGGCGCACATTGGTCTGGCTCTGGAGGGAGGTGGATGGGGCACATTGGTGTGGCTCTGGAGGGAGGTGGATGGGGCACATGGGCGTGTTTCTGGAGGGAGATGGGGCACAGTGGGTGTGGAGGGTGGCATGGGTCATCTAGGTGTGGGTTGGGAAATTGGACGGGGCATCTTGGTGTGGATCTGGGTGGAGGGATGGTGCACATGGGTGTGGATATGGGTGGAGGGATGGTGCACATGGGTGTGTTTCTGGAGGGAGAGATGGGGCACAGTGTGTCTGGAGGGTGGCATGGGTCATCTAGGTGTGGGTTGGGAAGTGGAACAGGGCATCTTGGTTTGGCTCTGGAGGGAGGTGGTGGGGGTACATTGGTGTGGCTCTGGAGGGAGGTGGTGGGGCACATTGGTGTGGCTCTGGAGGGAGGTGGTGGGGCACATTGGTGTGGCTCTGGAGGGAGGTGGGTGGGGCACATGTGTGTGTTTCTGGAGGGAGAGATGGGGCACAGTGTGTCTGGAGAGTGGCATGGGTCATCTAGGTGTGGGTTGGTAAGTGGGACGGGGCATTTTGGTGTGGCTCTGGAGGGAGGTGGTGGGGGCACATTGGTGTGGATCTGGGCGGATGAGGGCATACTAGGATGGGTGGTTTTAGAGGGGGTTGGCTGGGGCTATCTGCATGTGATTCAGGATCGGCACATGGGCATCTGATGCAAGGGGAAGGGGCATCTTGCTATGTGAAGGGAGGATGGGGCATTATGGTATTGGTCTAGAGGGAGGGATGGGGCATCTTGGTGTGGCTCTGGAGGGAGGTGGTGGGGGCACATTGTTGTGGGTCTTGGCGGATGAGGGCATACTAGGATGGGTGGTTTTAGAGGGGGTTGGCTGGGGCTATCTGCATGTGATTCAGGATCGGCACATGGGCATCTGATGCAAGGGGAAGGGGCATCTTGCTATGTGAAGGGAGGATGGGGCATTATGGTATTGGTCTAGAGGGAGGGATGGGGCATCTTGGTGTGGCTCTGGAGGGAGGTGGTGGGGGCACATTGTTGTGGCTCTGGAGGGAGGTGGTGGGGCACATTGGTGTGGATCTGGGCGGAGGGATGGTACACATGGGTGTGTTTCTGGGGGGGAGATGGGGCACAGTGGGTCTGGACGGTGGCATGGGTCATCTAGGTGTGGGTTGGGAAGTGGCACGGGCATGTTGGTGTGGCTCTGGAGGGAGGTGGTGGGGGCACATTGGTGTGGCTCTGGAGGGAGGTGGTGGGGGCACATTGGTGTGGCACTGGAGGGAGGTGGTGGGGCACATTGGTGTGGCTCTGGAGGGAGGTGGTGGGGGCACATTGGTGTGGCTCTGGAGGGAGGTGGTGGCGCACATTGGTCTGGCTCTGGAGGGAGGTGGATGGGGCACATGGGCGTGTATCCGCCCATGGGAGATGGGCCACAGTGGGTGTGGAGGGTGGCATGGGTCATCTAGGTGTGGGTTGGGAAATTGGACGGGGCATCTTGGTGTGGATCTGGGTGGAGGGATGGTGCACATGGGTGTGGATATGGGTGGAGGGATGGTGCACATGGGTGTGTTTCTGGAGGGAGAGATGGGGCACAGTGTGTCTGGAGGGTGGCATGGGTCATCTAGGTGTGGGTTGGGAAGTGGAACAGGGCATCTTGGTTTGGCTCTGGAGGGAGGTGGTGGGGGCACATTGGTGTGGCTCTGGAGGGAGGTGGTGGGGGTACATTGGTGTGGCTCTGGAGGGAGGTGGTGGGGCACATTGGTGTGGCTCTGGAGGGAGGTGGTGGGGCACATTGGTGTGGCTCTGGAGGGAGGTGGGTGGGGCACATGTGTGTGTTTCTGGAGGGAGAGATGGGGCACAGTGTGTCTGGAGAGTGGCATGGGTCATCTAGGTGTGGGTTGGTAAGTGGGACGGGGCATTTTGGTGTGGCTCTGGAGGGAGGTGGTGGGGGCACATTGGTGTGGATCTGGGCGGATGAGGGCATACTAGGATGGGTGGTTTTAGAGGGGGTTGGCTGGGGCTATCTGCATGTGATTCAGGATCAGCAAATGGGCATCTGATGCAAGGGGAAGGGGCATCTTGCTATGTGAAGGGAGGATGGGGCATTATGGTATTGGTCTAGAGGGAGGGATGGGGCATCTTGGTGTGGCTCTGGAGGGAGGTGGTGGGGGCACATTGTTGTGGGTCTTGGCGGATGAGGGCATACTAGGATGGGTGGTTTTAGAGGGGGTTGGCTGGGGCTATCTGCATGTGATTCAGGATCGGCACATGGGCATCTGATGCAAGGGGAAGGGGCATCTTGCTATGTGAAGGGAGGATGGGGCATTATGGTATTGGTCTAGAGGGAGGGATGGGGCATCTTGGTGTGGCTCTGGAGGGAGGTGGTGGGGGCACATTGTTGTGGCTCTGGAGGGAGGTGGTGGGGCACATTGGTGTGGATCTGGGCGGAGGGATGGTACACATGGGTGTGTTTCTGGGGGGGAGATGGGGCACAGTGGGTCTGGACGGTGGCATGGGTCATCTAGGTGTGGGTTGGGAAGTGGCACGGGCATGTTGGTGTGGCTCTGG